>NC_022031.1:27803391-27828580 GCF_000317375.1 Microtus ochrogaster
TATATGTGTGTGTGTGTGTGTGTGTGTTTTATATAGATTTATAAATATAGATATATAATATCATCATGCAATCCTTTGAAAGGTTAATAAATCAGGAGTAATAGGATCCTAATAAAAGTGAAGCTCAACTCCACATCCAAACTGTCAAAATAACTAGTCAAATGTAAACTGAAAATTAGATTGATAATCATAACACAGCAGGTACTGTTTTTAAAGTAGAATTATGTTATTCCAATTAACAACTAGACATAAAGAAATTTAAGGGTCCATATTATTTATTTCTTATTAATAAAAAAAATATACACAGAGAAAAACAGTCTGGCTATTGAGTCACCATTGGCATCTATACGGGAGTAAATCCACATTCACACCTCTCTTTTAAAGCATTTACATATGTTTCTGTGTAATTTTATTCTGACCCAGTGGATATACCAAAGAGTATTCATTACATGTTATGTTTATGTTTAGTGGTCTGAATTGCCATGAAAACTTTTCTCACGAGATTTATTTGGATGAGATTTGTGAACTTTTGTATGAAAACTTGGAAGCAAATCTGTTCCCAGGAAGAGCAAGTATTAACTGAGTACTTTTTTGTAAAATTCCTTTTTAAAGATATGATCTGCAGGAACAGGCCTGAATCAGCAAGTTCCACTGGGGCAAACCCAAGGCAGTGACCTCCACAGGAGCAGCTACAAGGAAATGACCACTGAGAGAGCAGGTCCAAGCCAGAGACCTCTGGGGGACATGGCCCAAGCAAAGGACCTCTGGGGGACATGGCCCAAGCAAAGGACCTCTGTGGGAGCAGAGCCAAGCCAGGAACATCTGTGTGAGCAGGCCTAAGGCAGCGAGCTCCCCTGAGGCAGTGACCTCCCCAGGATCAGGCACAAATGACTGACCACTGAGGAAGCAGGCCTTAGCTAGAGACCTCTGAACAGGGAGGCACACAGCAACCTTCTAGGGATCAGGCCTGAGCTAAAGACTCTGACAGAGCACGCACAAATGACCTCCAGGATTGCAGAGAACACAGATGTCAGCCCAGACTACTATAACCAGCAAAACTTTCAATCATCATAGACAGACAAAACAAGATATTCCACGACAGAATTAGACTTAAACAATACCTGGCCACAAATGCATCCCTATACACAGTCCTAGAAGGACAACTCCAACCCAAGAAAGTTAACTACATCCACAAATCACAGACAATAGATGACCTCACAGCAGCAAATGCCCAAAAATGGAAAAACACATGCAGTAACATCAACAGCAATGAAAACTGAAATAACAGGAAGCAGAAATCACTAGTCATTAACATCCCTTAATATAAATGGACTCAACCCACCAATAAAAAGACACTGGCTAAAAGGTTGGATACAAAAACAAATCCATCTTTCTGTTGCTTACAAGAAACACACCTCAACCACAATGACAGGCATTACCTCATAGTAAAGGGTTGGGGAAAAGTTTTTCAATCAAATGGATCTAAGAAACAAGCCCATCAAAATCCCAGCAAAATTCTTCACAGACCACAGAAAAACAATATTCCATTTCATTTGGAAAAGCAAAAAGCCCAGAATAGCCAAAACAATCCTGTATAATAAAGCAATTTCTGGAGGCATCACAATCCCTGACTTCAAACACTACTACAGAGCTACAGTACTAAAAACTGCCTGGTATTGGCATAAAAACAGATAGGAAGACCCATGGAACTGAGTCAAATACCCAGATATCAATCCACACCCCTACAAACACCTGATTTTTGACAAAGAAGCAAAAAATATAAACCAGAAAAAAGAAAGCATATTCAACAAATGATGCTGTCATAGCTAGATATCAACATGTAGGAGAATGAAAATAGATCCATATCTATTGCCATGCACAAATCTCAAGTCCAAGTGGATCAAAGACCTTAACAGAAAATTAACCACACTAAACGTCATAGATGAGAAAGTGGGAGGTACACTTGAATGCATTTGCACAGGACACAACTTCCTAAATATAACCCCAGGAGCACAAACACAAATAGAAACAATAAATAGGACTTCTTTAAACTGAGACACTTCTGTAAAGCCAAGGACAAGGTCAACAAGATAAAATGGCAACCTACAGAATGAGAAAAGATCTTCACCAACCTCACATTTAACAGAAGTCTGATCTCTAAAATATATAAAGAACTCAAGAGACTGGTCATCCAAAGAACAAATAATCCAATAAAAAAAATGGAGTACGGACCTAAGCAGGGAATCCTCAACATCCTTAACCTTCAGAAAAATGCAAATCAAAACAACTCTAAGATTCTATCTTATACCTTTAAGAATGGCCAAGATCAAAAACATGGATGGCAACTTATGATGGAGAGGATATGGAGTGAAGGAAACACTTCTCCATTGCTGGTGGGATTGAAAACTGGTACAGATACTTTGAATATCAATATGGTGATTTCTCAGAAAATTAGGAAACAACCCACCTGAAGACCCAGCAATACCACTTTGGGGTACATAATAAAAGGCTTCTCAATCATACCACAAGGACATGTGCTCAACTATGTTCATAGTGGCATTATTTGTCATGGCCAGAACCTGGAAACAATATAAATACTCCTCAATCGTGTAGGAGGTCCTTCTGTTTTTGTGTTGCTTTCATTGGTTAATGAATAAAGAAATTGCATTGGTCTGTTGATAGGACAGAACTTAAGTAGGCGTGGAAATAAGAACTGGATGCTAGAAGGAAAAAGACAGAGTCAGAGAGCCGCTATGGAGGTGCCAGAGACATATGTGCTGAATCTTTCCCAGTAGGCCACTGCGTGTATTAATCTGGTGATACACAGATTAATAGAAATGGGTTAAAACAAGATGTTAGAGTTAGCCAATAAGAGGCTAGAACGTATTGGCCAGGCAGTGATTTAATTAATATAATTTCTGTGTGATTATTTTGGGTGTAAGCTAGCCAGGCAGCCGGGACAAACAAGGGGTTCTCTCCTCACAACACTTCAACCAAAGAATGGATAAGGAAAAATTGATACATCTACACAATAGAGTATTACACAGTAGAAAATAGTATTGACATCTTGAAATTTGCTAACAAATTGATGGATCTAGAAAAGATCATATTGAGTGAGGAAACCCAGACCCAGAAAGACAAATGTTATATAGACTCACTCATAATTGACTTTTAGACATAAAGCAAAAAAACAGCCTGCAAGTCACAATGCCAGAGAATCAACATGGGGAGTAGAAAAAGAGAAGCTAGATCTGAGTAAACAGGGAGCATGGGGACCTTTGGAGAAGATAGAGGGGAGAAGGGAGGGAGGGGAGTGAAGAAAATTCCTTGGCCCATTAAAACCATTTAAAAAAAGGTTTAAAGATAGAAATTAATAACCTGAAGTTAATAACCTCAAATTTTAGAAGGAAAGTATAGTAGTTATTTTACTTGGCATATATTAACTATTTAAGATTTGTACTGTAAGTTTCATTTGTTCACTTGTTATACTTTAATGGTCATCAAATTAGAATTCTCTCTCACAATACACCAATATTGTATTTTTATGAACTGAGACTATCATAGACTCTCTGGAATGGAAGCCATATCCATTTAATTATTCCCCCAAACACAATGTTTTGCACATGCAAAACAAATTTTATTTAATATCTTACTTCAAGCAATTTTAAAATGAAATTACAGGAATCATTAGGTACCCAACTCCATGATCGAGTTTGGTGATTGTTGACTTTCACTTCCAGTTTGTCCCTCTTTCCTCGTTTCACTGCAGATAGTTCATAATTGATGGATAATGACGTGAAAACTTCTGAGTGACAATTTCTGATTTTCCTTTAGGAGACTCATGAACTCCTTAATTTGGTCCTTAAATTGAATCTGGTAATGATCCTGAACAATTTCTACTGTCTGAACATAAGACAGTTTATATAATGTACCAGACTTTTCAAAAGGTCTTTATGTAATGAGATACACTCAATGAATTATTTTCTTTTATTATTTAATTCTTTTAAATTTATAAACATCTTCCCACTCAACAAATCTGGATTTGCTTTGGGTTTTATTTTGCTTTGTATTTTTGTCCTTCAGCTTTCTCAGATCTTATCAATTTAACTTATCAAGATTTTTAGGAGTACCTTGAAGTCTTTAAATAGCTCTTCCTTTCCTATTTTCCTCCCTGTACCTATTTATTTTATTCTTATCTATTTCAGGAGCTTCCTCCTAGATCTAATTCTTATGCTTCATGTCATGTCATCATGCACAAATTTACTGTGTCACCAACCATGGTGACTCATGCTTAAAGTTTTAGCACCAATGCAGGGGAATATCACTTTTCAGGGCACTGGCCTACATAACAGGATAATTTCTCAAAAAAAAAAAAGAGGATACAATAAATTTAACATTTCTTAGTGTAAGTTATGGATAAGAGAGCAGCATATAATCCATTTGACAGTCTGAGTTAATCCTATGTGCCACAATTTTCCTTCTGTTGCAATAAAAAAAAAAACACTTATCAAAAGCCTTTTAGGGAAGAAAGAGTTTATTTGGATCATTGGTTTCAGTTTGTCACTAAAGGAAACATTTAAGGCAAGAATGTGGGGCTTGGAATTGAACCCAAGGCCATGCTGGTTACCACTTATTTCCAGGCTCAGATTCAGCTATTTTCCTGCACTGCCTAAGACTACCGGTTTAAGGATGGTGCCACCCATATGCCATCCATAGTATACTGGAACCTCTACATTAGTTAACAATTTAGAAAACACCTCACAGGTGCATTTATAAACCAATATGACTTGGGCAATTAATCACTAGAACCTCACTCTCCACAGTGACGGTGGGTTGTGTTGGCAGCTGAAGCTAACTAAAATAGGTGTTGACAATTCTTTCCACATTTCTACTAATCTCTGTTTGTTATACTCTTACCACATTTAATAATAAGTAGTCCACGAGTGTAACTGTGTCCACCAGAATGATTGGAGCATGTTTTGGTAACACATAGTCTCTTAAACATAGAGAGTTAAACATTTGAAGAAAATTAAATATTGTCTGAGTATTGCTTTTTTTCCTAATCATTTGAGAGTCATGGTTTGCTCCCTCTAGGGAATATATGGAGGAAAGAATTTAGAACTAGAGCGCTTTGATATTATATGTGATGTTTTATGGTGCTCATAATAATACCTGCCAAATTGAGTCACAATATCACACCTAGGTAAGGATGATTAAAAATGATGGATCACACAGAATAGAACAAAATACAGAGAGAAGAGAAAGGAGAATTGGCCAGAATATAATTTGTTGTAGGATTCACTTGCTGTTACACGGTGGGTAAAGGCAAAGGCAGAGCAAGCATAGACAAGTAATGCTGCTGGATTCAATGCACCATTATGCAAGTGACGAGGACAGCTGCAACTCAAGGCAGATACTAGATCCTAAAACTTGTACTAATGGCCAGTGTGTACTTCAGTGCATAACACATATTTGCCTCATGAAGCAGGGTGGCTGCAATATTGAACTACACATGGTTTCCTTGTGTTTGCCTGCCCATTTATATATTATGAACTCTGACTACATTAATTATACCTGTCACTTTCTATAAATAAATATTAGTAGAAAATAAAACTAGTGTTCAATATTCCTTTATATTTCTCCAGATATATTCTGTCAGTAAACAGGTTACAGTCTTTGATAGCCATTTTACATCGAACTTGGATAGTTTCAGGCTAATAAACATGAACATGATTAAATTGGTCATAATTAGGAAAACACTAAGTTGCCCTGCAGTGTAAGCACTTGTTTTGTTTGTAGACTTCAAAGTCATTTTTAAAGTCATTCTCACCTATTTAAAGATATTTAAAGATGCTTCTAGATTCAATCCATTAGAATGGTACTCAGTGATAATTTTAAAGAAAAAGGAATGTTTAAATGAAAATATATCTACACATGCTTCTGCAACTAATAATCAGAACAAAAAAGTGCTTGAAGTTTCTACAATAAAATTATAGTCAAAAGAAAACTTTCAATGTTGAAACTAGCAGTGTTGAACAAAGTACATAGTAATTTTCCCCTAAAAGCAGTTCAATTATACCATAAATGTTAATAACATTTACAATTATAATAATTTAAAATAATCATAAGGATATCCTTTGACCCTTAAACTTGCTATATTGTGTTTCATTTAGAAACCTTCACAGCAAGACTAAATAGAAGACAAGAAAAAATAAAATATCTATGATGTGTGAGATTCAAAAACCAATATATTTAAAAAAATCACACAAATCAAGATTTGGACAAAAGGCTCACTTGCCAAATATTTAGTTACCATGCCTTTGAGATCAATATAATAAGTACTATGACATTTTTAAAGATTCAAAACCCATAGTCATATGTTTAAAGTTCATGGAGCAGACTATTAGCTATTCATTAATTTCTAAAGCTAGCTCTTTGCTTTGTTACCTTATGGCTTTATTGAGGTAATTAATTATGAGGCCAATGTGAACACTGGCCACTCTAGTGTGATTTAGGGGGGAAAACTCCAACATTGTACTTTATTTTGTCAAAGTGTTTGAAATGATCTTATCAATTTTATGGTTTTTGTATTAAATCTACATAAATGCATTGTCAAAGGTTGTTTCTGGCTAATATTAAGGTCTGGAGGACACTGGAAACTGCAATTTGCCTTTGATGTCTATCAACCTTTTGTGTCTGAACGAGCAGTCTTCTCTGTTGCATGTACCATGCAGCTGTGAACCTCTACACTGGCTTAGGCTTCAAACGACGGTTCAAATAAATGTGAATAATGATTCTCAAACAGTTAAATAATAAAATATTTCTTTCAGATTGTTTCTCTGTATTTGTCACAATGAGAAAAGTCGAACCACGTGTGAACGAAACCGTTAAATTCACTAGTAGAGATAATGTTAAAATATTGGGCAGGCTCTAGGACACAACAGACACAGCACATTGACGTAAAAATGTAAATATGGCAACGAATATTTGGGACACAATTTGCAAAAGAAGTGTGGAAGTTTTTGTGCCATCATCTGAGTGTGTTCTTGTAGTTAAATTGTGCAGCAATGGAGAATGAGGAGAGGAGAGGCTACATGGACCCTCTTCAACTTTATGGTGGTGTGAGTCACACCAACCCAGGAAGACAAATTGTACCTTGCAAAACACACACAACAAAAGGATCATTGGAAAGCAAAATTGGTATTGAAATGATAAATGCATTTTTAAAGGAAAATATTTTATAAAATGTGTTGTAAAACATTTTTACTTCTTTGGTTTTAGTTATTACCTCTTTCCTAATCACTCCAAAAATTAGTGACTTCCCCGATTCTGAAGTATCACTTGAAATCTTCAATAGTATTCTAATTCTTTTAGACATATGAAACATCATCCAAACTCAAAGACTCATATAAGTAGTATGAAAAAACAGTTTTTCCAAACATTGAAAAATTATTGTGATCCAAATAGAAATTGTCCACCTCCTCATGTTGAATTTATATTTTTTCCTGCTTGGCCAATAAACCTAGAGAATATACCTTAGCCCCTATTCCATCACAAAACACAACACAAAATAAACAATACATACATATACCACATACTACAAAATGCACTGTGTACACAAAGACATGCACAGGGCATTTTTAATAACTTTCATGGAAAGGTTCAAGAGATAGGAAGGTTTGGGGGCAGAGTGAGACTTATAGCTTACAGGGTCTGATGAATGGGTTGGGGTTGTTGGAGTAGATTACCTGCAGGAGAAGCAGAGGCATGTTAGGGAGGAACCCAGAGTTTTGCCCTAGTACTGAGGGCCTAGAGAGAGGGGTGTCCAGCTGGCTGGCTAATCACTCACCTCTTGGTCCACTGTGTGTAGTTGCAACCTGTGTTTCAGAGTTCCTTTGAGGTCTTGGGCATAGGAGTGTTTGGGGATGGAGTGGGACTTGTAGCTTACAGGATCCAATGAATGGGGTGGAGGTTTTGGAACATTCTAACTCTTGGTCCTCTCCTTTTGGTATTTTTTTTTTAATCTCATAAATAATTCTGAGATAGAATGCTCTCACACCATTATAAATCCCAGAGTCATTAGGGCAATTGCATAAAGTAAACCTTTGTTACTGATGAACAAAACAATGCATAAGGATGCGAGATGACTTTATATATCTGCATTGAACTTTTCCATGATGGCTGTAAAGGGAAGTCTTCTCAGCTAGAATCCACTAGGAGTGAGACTTAGCCAAATTCTGGTTAGCACATTCATTATGTAATTAGGTTCCTAACTAGGGAGAGGATGAACAAGGAGGGATCCTTGCATTCTGTAGCAAAGAGTTCCTTGTTGGGGAAGGGGAACAGGAGGGTTCTTTTTTAAGATCAAAGGTGAAATAATGTAAAACTCTCAATAGATATTTTAAAATACCAGTAAACGTACTGTCTCTGACTCTCTTTCTGTGTCTGAAGTATGGAAATTCCTATTACTCCAGGTTGGAGGAAGAGTGGCGTTTTTGAAAATCACTGGAAGTTAGAAAACAATTTTTCAGTTGAAAATAAAATGTCAGAATTCTTACCTCTAAACTGAGGCATGTGGTTAAATCAAACTTTTTAATTTTAATCTTGTTCTACCTAGTTTTTTTCTGAGAACCTAACAGCTAGTAAAATTATCATTATTCAAAAAGATTCAATGTATAACATGCATTTTCTGCACATTTTTTTCATTTAATGTATAGTAGTTCTGAAAGGCAAGTTTTATTGTGCCCGTTTACAGATAAGTAAGTTAGAGTTTATGAACATAACTGTGCTTAGCTTCACACAGTATCCTGTGATACAATTAAAATTCCACCAGGGCTTTTAGCATCATGACTAAGTTTCTAAGTTTCTAGTCTTTCTGCCCTATCCTTTAAAAATGAAACGTATAGTTTTCTCAAGAGAGTTAAGGCAGAAAAAAAATAATTTCTAGCTTGTAACTGATAGACGCCCATACATGTAAATACTCTGTGAATTATTTGGTCTATCTTCAGACAGATACCAGGCAACTTGCTTAATATTTGGTACCAGAGCACATTTGGGATCTGATAATTAAATATCTCTCTAAATGCTCTAATAACTTTTTACTGTTCCTATAATTACATAAATATCCCTCTAATGTCTTTAGAAAAGTCAGGATACTATTTTAAGTAAATTTGTCATACTTTATCCCATAAAGTTTCCAATGGAAGTTAGCTAGTAATAAGAAAGGATGGAATATGCATATATATCAATACTTACAAAGTGAAATTTATTTATCTGAAACCAAGTACTTAATAAATACACTAATAAAGTCAAAATGAGAATAGTTTAGGATTATGTATATTTTCCTTTTTAGTTGCAATTTGAGACATAGGTACAATAATAATTTGTGGACCTATATATTATTAACTAATAGGATTAGTCTCAAATTCATGGGCTGAGAGTCTAAGCAGTTTTTATTTAAATATATCCCAAGATAAAAGCAACCCCCTCAGAGTACATAGGAGTTAGTTGTCACAAGTAATCACTGTGTCATACATGAATATTTGTATGCTGGCTTGCAAAGCATGTTTAAAGGGTTTGTGCAGACACATCCACTACATGATGTGCTGAAGTCAGCCTTCGGACACACAGCTTTAAAGTACACTCTGCAGTGTTTCTGGACTACTGCATCTCACCCAGCCATAGAATGTCTGCTAAACAAAATCAACTTAGCAACTTTTCTAGGGAAGCAAAGGGTAGAGTGAATGCTCTTATTTTTCTTAACTGGTACATCCAAGCATATTTTTCAGCAGCCAAAGAAGAGATTAAACAAAGAAAATTCAATAAAACCTATCAATGCTTTAGGACCAACCTGTAGTGAAAATGGAATTCTGAAATAAGATAACATTGCCTTCAGGAATATTCAATTGCAGGGTTTAATGCAGACAAAGTATCTTGTATTCTCTCATTTTAAAACAAAGCTATATACTCAATTATTTATCAAATAACTGCATTTTGATTCAGGAATAATGGAAGAAAAAGGAAGAAAGCTTTGCCTCTTAGGAGTATTATTACTTGAGCACTAGCTACATTTTAAGACTCAAATAAATACTAACACATAAACCTCTTAGTATCCATATGGAAATTTCTTATTACAGATTCATAGAGTACAAAATCAAAAGTCAGAATTCTGAAAGCCTACAGTTGTTTATCCTATAGACAGACACTAGGTTCCAACTTCTGTTTTAATCACCATCAAAGAAAAACAACAGTTTTCCCATACACTATTATAATTGCTTATGCCATGAATAATTATTATTTGGTTTGGCATATTATTTAGTAAGTTCTAGATTAAAATATTGAAAGAAAAAGCTCAAATTATTTTCTTTGATGATTCAAAATGAACTTGTAACAAAGTATTTTGGAAAAACCTCTTAATAGTTTACAGTGCTGGGATTAAAGGTGTGTGCTACCACTGCCTGGCCTCTATGACTAGCTAGTGTGGCTAGCTTAGCACTCTTATCTTCAGGAAAGCTTTACTTGTTATAGTACAAAAAATATTATCATAAATATATTCCAAGGAAGGGAAAATAGGATATATTGTTATGTAAAGACTGGGAGAGACTGGATTTGGATGATTAAATGATGAGGGGATGAAAGAGAGGGGTAGTGTGAGAATATGGGAAGGGACAAGTAACATTAAGGGACATTTGAGGATCTACATAGAAACCTGCTACTCTAGAAGCTTAGATAGATAGATAGATAGATAGATAGATAGATAGATAGATAGATAGATAGATAGATAGATAGATAGATGATAGATAGATGATGGATGGGTGGGTGGATGGATGGATGATGGGCAGACTGACGGACGGACGGATGGACAGACAGGTAGACAGACAGACAGACAGACAGACAGACAGACAGACAGACAGACAGATAGATAGATAGATAGATAGATAGATAGATAGATAGAACAGAAGAATCTAAATAATCACTAAATCTTGGGAAGAATATATCCCAATTAAATATCTTACGCTATCAAGTAAAACCTCCAGTGTTAGGAATGGCTTATATCTAGTTGAAGCACTGGCCAAAAGATGCTTCTTGGAGAACCCCAAACATTTGAAGCTATTTCTAAGGTTATTCAGTAATCTTTCAAACCTAATGGTAAGACTCTATTGCTGAATACAAACTCATCTATCACAGAGATGTGAAACTTAGTAAATGTGTTTCACTAGACGCTTCACCCTTACTGAGAGAGTGAAAAGGTGACCTTTCATTTTCTTTAAAGCACATACTCTACTTCCTTTACCAGCTCAATAGATTGTAAAACTAACATGATAACCTGTGAGATGAGAAATTTCTGAGCAATAAATAAAGCAGTTCTCTAAGCATCCTTGAGTCTACAGTCTCAAAAGTTAGATTTTGTGCTTTATCTTTTGCCAGACTTAAAATGGAGCACGGGTTATAACATTTGGTAAAGTTTCACTAAAGATGTGTTAAAGTCAGTAAAATATTGGAAACTGGGAAAACAGTATCTCCTATGTAATTTTTGTTCTACTTTTTGAGTATAATTGTTGCTCTTTCATATGTGTATGGACTCTTGCTCATATTGTATATAGAATGAAGTAATAATTTTAAAATGCTTGCTCCATGTTTTATGTTAAAATGACATACTAATGGTATATTCTCAGTTTCTTTTTATTAACATACTTATGAATAAAGGGCCAGAATTTAATCTATGTTTAGATAGTTTTAGGCCCTAAGGAAGAACCTACTACTATTTTTCTGCTAAAGACCAAGATATACAATTGTCACATACTTGTAGAGGGTTTATTCTGGTCACATAAAGGCTCCTTGGTTGTTGGTTCAAATTCTGTGAGCTCTGTGAGCCCAGGTTAGTTGTTTCTTTGCTTTCTTGTGATGTCTCTGACCCCTCTTCTTCCTGCTATCCTAACTCCTTCTCTTGACTCCCTGAGCCTGGCCTAATGTTTGGCTATGGATCTCTGTACTTGTTTCCATCAGTTACTGGATGAAGGCTCTCTGGTGACAATTGGGCTAGCCACCAATCTGATCAGAGGAGAAAACCAATTCGGGCTATGTATCAATCATTTCTAAGAGTCTTAACTGGGGTCATCTAGTAAATTTATAGAAGATTCTCTGGCATCAGGCTTCTACCTGACTGAAAAGTTCCCCCTACCCCATATTCAGTAATCTTTTTCAGTAATCTTCCCCTCCACAGATCACCTAACCCAAAATCACTCAAGTTCTCATCTCCATCCACTTGCAGTCCATCCAGACGATCTCTTCTGTTTCCCCTTCTCAGGGAGATCTAAGCATCCCTCCTTGGACCCTAACTGTTACATAGCTTCCATGGGTCCATGAATTGCAGTATGGCTATCCTTTAAATTACAGATAATATCCACTTATGAGTGAAGATATACCATGTTTGTCTTTCTGGGTCAAAGCTGTCTTATTCAGGATGACTTTTTTTTCTAATTCTTGCCATTGCCTCCAAATGTTGTGATGTCATTTTTCTTAACAGCTGAGTTATACTCCATTGTGTAAATTTACCCACATTTTCAACCTTCAGTTGAGGGGTATCTAGGTTGTTTTTAAAGTATTTCTAGTTATTAAAAATCTGATATGAATATAGTTGAGCAGGTATCCTGTGGTATGGTTGGGCTTCCTTTGGTTATATTCCCAAGAGTAGAATCGCTTGGTCTTGTGGTAGATTGATTTCCAATTTTCTGAGAAACCACCATATTGATTTCCTAAGTGGCTGTGTAAATCTTTACTTCCACTAGCAATGGAAGAGTCTTCCTCTTACTCCACATCCTCTCCATCATAGGCTGTCATTTGTGCTTTTGGTCTTAGCCATTCTGACACATATTAAGATAGAAACTCAAAGTAGTTTTTATTTGCATTTCCCTGATGGCTAAGGATGCTGAACATTTTTTAAAGTGTTCTTCTTCCATTTGAGATTTTTCTGTTGAGAATTCTGTGCTTAGGTTTGTACCCAATTTTTAATTGGATTATTTTGGTTTTTGATGTCTGGTTTCTTGGGCACTTTATATATTTTTGAGGTCAGTTTGCTGTCAGATGTGAAAACCTTTCTCATTCTGTAGGCTGCTGTTTTGTCCTGTTGTCTATTATAATTTGGGCTATTGTAAATGGTGATGCTTCTCTGATTTCTTTTTCAGTTTATTTATCATTTGTATATAGGATTGTGAATTGTACTGATTTTTTTTTTTGGTAAATCTTGTGTCCAGTCACATCACTGAAGGTACTCATCAGGTTTAAGAGTTGCCTGTTACTATTTTGGGGTTCAGTTATGTAAATTATCATATGATTTGCTAATAGCAATGCTTTGACTTCTTTTCCATTGTATCCCCTGATCTTTTGTTGTTTTATTGCTCTAACTAACACTTCAATAATTAAATTGTATAAATATGGAGAGGGTAGGCAATCTTATTTTGCTCCTGATATTAGAAGAATTTCTTTTGAGTTTCTTTCCTTTAAATTTGATGTTGGCTGTTGATTTGGTGTATATTACTTTTATTATATTTAAGTACATACATTATACCTTTGATCTCTGAATTTTTTCTCGTGAAGGGTTATTGAATTTTGTCATTTTTTCATTTTCTAATGAGAAGATTATGAAGTTTTTTATTTTAGTTTGCTTATATGTTGGACTACATCAACAGATTTTTGTATGTTAAGCCATTCCTGAATCTCTGGGATGAAGCCCACTTGACTATGGTAGACAATCAGCTTTATAACTTATGGAGATCTCTGTGTGATTTTCTTTGGAGCTTGCGGGCTGTGGAGTACTGGGTAGGACAGAAAACCCCAACAAGCAGGCCCCCTTCATGTTACAGTCCTTGATTCTCTGGGATGAAGCCTGCTTGATGACAGTAGATAATTTTTGATGTGTTCTTAGATTCAGTTTGGAAGTACTTTATTGAGTTATTTTTGCATATATGATCATAAAGGAACACAAGATCTCTATATGGTTTGGGTATCATTGTAACTGTGGCCTCATAAAACAGGTAGTATTTTTTCTCTTTCTATTTTGTTGAATAATTTGAAGTGTATTGGCATTAATTTTTTAAAAGTATTGCAGAAATCTGTGCTAAAGCTACCTGCTGCTGGGCTTCCTTTGTCTGGGAATCATTGAATGACAGCTTCTATTTCACTAAGGGTTATAGGTCTGTTTAACAGCTTATCTGACTTGACTTAACTGTAGTAAGGGTACATTTCAAGCTAATTATACATGTCTTTGATATTTTTTCATTTGTTTTCCAAGTATAATATTTTTATTGATACTTTGGGAGTTTCATATAGTGCACCCTGATCACATTCTCTTCTTATTCCTCCCAGCCCATCCCTACCCTCATGCACTGTACTGCAAAAGAAAAAAATAATGCACCATGTTCAATTTATGTTGTCCATATACTCACTGGAGCATGGTCAAACTCCCAGTGGCCAGCCTCTTAAAGATAACAAAGCACCTGCCCACACCCAAAAACCATAGTACATCAACTGTGAAGAGCTACTTTTCAGCAACTTTATCACAATCTTTAAGTACATACTTTAATGACTTTTTGTTTAGACTGTTTCTGTTTTTTTTTTGGGGGGGGGAGTGACATAGAAGCCTTCAATGTTTCTCACTCTCAATAAGCCTATAGACATACATATTACTTCAAAAGAAGCTTCCTTGTCCATAACAGCCAGTGGTAGTATGGATCAGGGACTTTCACAAGGCCTGGGTAACACATGCTTTCAATTTGGTGCAGTTCAGGTTTTAGAAGAATATATTTATAACACTCCAGACTTTCTAGGTTTCTGTTGTTATCTCTCTTTCATTTCTCATTTTGTCAATTTGGATATTCTGTCTCCACCTTTAAGTTCATTTGTATAAGGGTTTGGTGATCTTGTTGATTTTCTCAAAGAACTGACTCCTTTATTAACTGGTCCTTCATATTATTCTTTGTTTCTATTTTATTGACATCATCCCTAAACCTGATTATTTCTTACAGTCAACTCTTCTGGGTGTGATTTTTTTTTTTTTTGTTCTAGAGATTTCAAATGTGCTATTAAATTGGTAGTTTAAAATGTCTCCAGCTTTTTTATTCTTATCTAGGCACTTAGTGCGAGGACCTTTTGTCTTATAACTGCTTTCATATTGTTCCATAAGCTTGAATATGTTGTATATTTACTTTCATGGAGTTCTTAAATGTCTTTCACTTATTTCTGTCTTGACCCATTTTTCATTTTGGAGAGAGTTGTTCAGTTTTCCTGAGTTTGTAAGTTTTCTGTTGTTGAAAGTTTTCTGTGGTGGTATGATACCATGTGAGGAGTTTTTTGTTTGTGTTTGTTTGTTTGCTATTTTCAAATTTTATTATATCTCTTGAGACTTGCTTTGTGACTGAGTATGTGGTTCCTTTTGGAGAAAGTTCCATGAGTCCATGAGGTAAAGAAAAGAAGATATATACTTTTGTGTTTGGGTGAAATGTTCTGTACATATCTGTTGGTTACTTTGATTTATGATTTTTTTGACTCTAGCATTTATGTTTTTATTTTGTTGAGATGACTTCTCTATTGCTGTGAGTGGGGCATTGAAGTCTCTCACTATCAGTGAGAATCAACGCGTGATTTATGCTGTACCAGTGCTTGTTTTAACAACTTGTGTCCCCTTGGATTTTGGGTATAGATGTTAAGAATTGAAATGTCATCTTGGTAGTTTTTTTCCTTTGATGAATAAATGTTTGGTGTCCTCAATTCTGATTAGGTTTGGTTTGAAGTCTATTTTGTTAGACATGAAAATGACTACACCAACTTGTTTCTTAGGTCACTTGGTATATCTTTTTCCAACCCTTTATCTTGAGGTAATTAATGTCTATACTTGATGTTGAGATATGTGTTTCTTGAATATGGCAGATGTACGGATCCATTCTATTTTCACTTTTATTCTGTTAGTCTGTGTTTTTCTTGTGGTAATTAAAATCATTGATGTTGAGGGGTATCAAAGACCAAGGAATTTGTTATTTTAGTTGTTGCCAGTAGTCATCATGATGCCTATGCCTTCCCCCCTCTCTTTTGATTTATATGTGTTGTGTGTGTGTGTGTGTGTGTGTGTGTGTGTGTTTCCCTTTTTCTGATTTTGCTGGTCTGAGAATTTTAATTCCTCATGTTTTATTATTGTAATTAATCACCTTGGGTTGGAGTTTTTCTTCTAGCAATTTATGTTAGCCTGGATTTAGTGATAAATATTGCCTGAATTTATTTTTTTAATGGAATATCATGTTTTCTCCATCTATGATGATTGAAAGTTCTACTGAGTTTAGTAGTCTGAGCTGGCATCTCTGGTTTCTTGAGGTCTGTAGCACAATTTTCTGGACTCTTATGTCACTTATTGGTGTAAGAGGTCCTTTTGTCTATGTGTTGCTTTCATTGGTTAATGAATAAAGAAACTGCCTTTGCCTGTTGATAGGGCAGAAATTAGGTAGATGGGTAAAACTAAATGGAGAAAGGAGGCAAGTCAGAGAGAAGCCATGGATCCACCAGAGACAGACGCTGGGAATTTTACCCGGTAAGCTACTGCCATGTGGCGATATATAAATTAATAGCAATGGGTTAAATTAATATGTAAGAATTAGCCAATAAGAAACTAGAGCTAATAGGAAGCAGTGATTTAAGTAATGCATTTTCTGTGTGGTTATTTGGGGCTAAGCTAGCTGTGTGGCCCGGACGAACAAGTGGTTTCCTGTAACCACTGGTAATGTGCTATACTTAGTTTCCATCCATTCCCCTATCTCTGTGTCTGTCTACTACCAGGTGAGGTGCTTCTGATGAACGTTCCTGCTGTCTGCCTGATCATGGGTTCACAATTAACAAATGCTCCTGCTTTCTGCCTGGTGCTGGGCCCACAGTCAATAAAGCCAATGACTATGTGTTCCTCAGCTCAAATACCCACCTTAAGTATGTTGGTTACATCAGCTATTTTCTAACAGTGACAACTCATACAAATGTTTATATGTAATATTCATCATGCATGTGACATATAAATATACGTTTATGTGCACATATAACAATACTTCTATCTTTTAGTTATTTTTAAGTTTTAAGTTATTCAAATCAGGTCATTATTTGCTGATAAAGTCATGAATTAAAGCTTTCTCCATGCAGCCATATGTGTAATAAGATACCCATCACATAAAAAACTTCAATCACTTACGTTGTGAGATTTTGTGCTTAGAAGATAGAGTTCTGTGGGTTCAAGGATTTGTCTACACTGCTCAAGTTATCATTCTTGCTTTAATATTCCACTTTAAAGAATAAAGGCTGTGGATCTGGTAAGTGTTGTTAGATTCACTTCTATTGTCTATGTATCCCCAAACTTATTTTTGCTATTGTTTATGAGCCTGAGAAAGCCTACTTCCATAGTTCTGAGTTTCTGATCATGTATCTTAATGAAAAAAAAACTGTTAAATTATAACCCTTAACTAGCTTCAAGTAGACATTTTAATGTTGGGAGCTGCCCAGGAACTAACAGTTGTGTTCTTCCAGGAAGGTTTTCATGATTTCTATAGATTTAGGCAAATGCTGTAAACTACCTACTTTGTCCTTTTCCTCTTTGGTTCAGTTAAGAATGAATGAAAAGCTGTGGTTTAGCTCATGCCCTTCCTACAATGTTACTTTTTAAGGTCATTATTGTTGAGATGTGTTCTAGTTAGATTTACTTGTGAGCTTGTCACAGCTTAGAGGCATGTGAGAGCAAGGCTTCAGTTGAGGTTTTGGTTAGATTAGTTTGGTCTCTGGACATGTCTATGGGGAATTGTCTTGATTATCAATTGTTGCAGGAGGATCCAGCCAACTAAGAGTGGCCCCATTAGTAGTCAAGTGGACCTGGGCTATGAAAGAAAGGTAGCTACATGAACCTGTAGGTTAACCTGAAAGTGAACCAGGAAACATTTCTCCATTTCTTCCCCAAGGTTCTTGACTTGATTTTCTTCAATGATGTAGTGTGATCTATAAACCAGATAAACTTTTCACTCCCGAAGTTCCTTTTGGTAAGAGGTTTTTTTTGTTGTTGTTGTTTTGTTTTTTGTTTTTCTTTTTTCAAGACAGGGTCTCTCTGTGGTTTTGGAGCCTGTCCTGGAACTAGCTCTTGTAGATAAGACTGGTCTCGAACTCACAGAGATCTGCCTGCCTCTGCCTCCCAAGTGCTGGGATTAAAGGCGTGCACCATCACCGCCCGGCATGGTCAGAGAGTCTTATTACAGGAACAAAGACCAACTGATGAAAAGTATAAACTTTATACAGTAGAGTGGACAGAATGCTGGTTTGAGCTATTAATCTACTATTCTGTGTTGATGAATATATCTCACGATTTTTCAAAATACTTTATTATGGTTAGAAAGGAAAAATCATTGACTAACAAAAATATTAATAAAGCCCAAAATGTGCAGAAACAAAGATTATTAAGTACTTATCAATGAAAATGTTTATGGTTTTAGGCCTATTGTGTTGAAAAAATTAAATCAATCATTTATCTTCTTACAATGAATTTGGGTTAATGAGTAATTAGTGCTTCCATTTACTCAGGACTGAAAAAAGATTCTTGTGACATAGAACTTTCACTGTGAAACTAATATGTCCCAAACAAAGGAAAAGCTCAATCATCCTATCCCAGAATGGGCTATATAACCTCTTGGGGACCAATGTCCTGATATAGGTACACATAGTAGTGCGAACACTGTATGCTTTTCCTAATTGTTCTTTCCTTTGTACAAAAGTAGAGTAGAGAAACTAATCACATACTTTAATGAGATAGTGGAAAGAAGAAAAGATATTTGAAAACCTTATCAGAGGCACAGTCACTTGTTTGGGTATATCTGTCTGTGGTTGTGTTTATTTTTTTCCTGTGGCTGTTGATAGGATTACTTTTCTAAGAACTAGAGTCTGCATTCCCCTGTAATGCTTAATTACTTTGTATTGGAAGGAAGACCTGCTGTTAGGGCACCTGGGCAGTCTCTCATCTTTAGAAGCAGAGATATGTAGGAGTCTAGACATATGTCTTGACCCTAGTCAGTTCAGTAAGAGTGAGTTGGCATCCCACACAGCAACTATTTTGCTTTATAATTAAAATTCTACTGTGTTAAGTCAGTCAAGTTCCCTAACTTGTATATCAAGAAATTAAAAAAAAAGAGGCTAGAGACATTATCTTCACCACACGAGTCAAAGTGCTAAGAAAGAGAGGAAAGCAAAATCCCATTCTGAAAGTGCTCTTACCTTGCCATGTTGTTTCTGAGAGTCATATTGATTTATCTGAGCTTGACAGGATGTTCCTTTATTTTTTTAAAGACCTAATTTACTAGCAGTGTGGGATTTTCCAAGCTTTTACTCCCTTGAGATTTCATTTTCATTTCTGTGGCAATAAAGACCTCTGATACAGACATATCACAATTCAATTCAGTTTGGGAGTTTCACCAATGCAGACAATACCCGTATATCCTTCTGTCTAAAAATCTCAGTAGTGAAAAAGGAGAGTAATCTGGTGTTCATTGCAATTTGCTATTTAAAGTAACCTTATTTGCTTTTTATTGTTCAGTTTAGGATGTTTTATGAGACTAACCTCACGTTTGAATAAGCCTGGATAAATAACCAAAGGAAGTCTTGGAAGCACCTGAGAATGGACTTTTGAGTCTATTCAGCATTCTAGATACCCCGGAGGAGGTAAATTTCATTTATTTACTTTGAACTGGTGAAATGCTGGCAGTTAATCTGTGTGTTGGGGAACTTCACACAATGAAGGTAAGAAATCAAAGATCATTTAACATAGAACAGTTGAGAGTTGCAAGGCACAATGACTAATTTCATTTGGATGATAAGAAGAAATATTTTCTATCAGGCAAGAAAGAATTTATTTATTTATTTATTTATTTGAATGTACTCTGCCAACTTTGCTTTAATGAGCGGTAGAATCATTAGTTATCTGTTACTTAGAGCAAATGTGGTTACATCTGATTAATCTTGTTCTCAAAGCATTGATATCTTCTTGGTCATTAAGAATTTTTAAAATCTTTTTTTTAATTTATTTATTTATTAAGGATTTCTGCCTCCTCCCCGCCACCGCCTCCCATTTCCCTCCCCCTCCCCCATCAATAAAGTCATACTTAAGAGACTCAGGTACAAATCTGGTGGCTTCCATCTTTGTAATCCTAGTATTTGAAAGGCTGAGGCAAGAGGACAATGAGTCTAGATCGCATAGTGTGATTTTCTCAACAAACAAGCAACACACCATTGCACAGATTCTCACACATACTGAACACCTACACTAGAAGCATAGAGCTTTGCGGATTAAAATTAATATAAAGAAATGAGGCCACAAGTCAATGTCAGCCTCTTGCTCACCTTCACAGCAGGAAGAGAGTTGTAGTTCTATCCTCAAATGCTGTCTGCATAAGCAAATTATTTGAAATATCTTTAAATCCCCATTTGCTGGGAAAGCAAATTTATTTCTGAAATTTTTGTCAGTTAGTTGTAATTTGCTAGGCGTAGTACTACATTCTGCTTATGTAACAGTAAGCACAAACTGGGTCAATACGGTTTTGTAAGATTTAGTAATCAAACGATCAAAAATAAATGTCTAATTAGAAAATTTAAAAGAGCACGAGCAAGGAACTAAGGACCGCAAGGGGTGAACCCACATACGGAGACAATGGGATGTTCTATTGGGAACTCACCAAGGTCAGCTGGCCTGGGTCTGAAAAAGCCTTTGATAAAACCGGTCTCTCTGAACATAGCGGACAATGAGGACTACTGAGAACTCAAGAACAATGGCAATGGGTTTCTTATCCTACTGCACGTACTGGCTTTGTAGGAGCCTAGGCAGTTTGGATGTTCAACTTACTAGACCTGGATGGAGGTGGGGGTTCCTTGGACTTCCCACAGGGCAGGGAACCCTGATTGCTCTTCGGGCTGAGGAGGGAGGGGGACTTGATTGGGGGAGGGGGAGGGAAATGGGAGGCGGTGGAGGGGAAGAGACGGAAATCTTTAATAAATAAATAAATTAAAAAAATCACTCAGAGTAGCACTTTTTTTTTAATTTTTAGGAGAATATAATGATAATCACCTTTTTTTTCTCTGTTTATATTGAGCCCTACATTTTTCTCTGCCCCCACATTCTTATGGGAGAACCGAGTGGGAAGTCCTAGTGAAACCTGGTAGTCGAGAAAGGTTGAAGTTAGGTGTCTGACATATGGAACTGTACATAGCATGAGCAGATCCCCTTCTTACAAGGCTTGGGTCCTACTCATGTGATTAACTCTCCTAATCAGTCATTTTGGGATGTTCTTTTCTTTTTCTTTTCTTCTCAGTCCTGTGTGAAGGGAGATTTAGAATATGTGTTCCTTGAAAGCTGAGGAGATTTCTCAAACAGCTTTCTGCCAGGACAAGGTTGGGAATGCAAAATGAGTTTGTGAGTTAATCCAATGCTGCGCTTTTAATTTCTAGCTGAGCTTCTCAATCCATGCATTTATGCTAAGAACAATTTATGTTTCCTCTGTTTAATATTAGCTCTGAGGTGAGTGGCTCAAAGTTTCTTTTACATCATATTTTTTCCTCCTTCACCTCTTCCTTCACCTCTTTCTCCTTCAGTTTCTTTTCTCCTCTTTCCCTTCTTCTCCCCCTCTTCTTCCTCCTTTCATTCCTCTTATTAATTTAAGTCCACCAATCTTCATACTAAACAAACACTTTTATCTATTCCTTAATTCCTTTCAAACAAATTTGAAGGTTCAGACTCATGCTTTCCCTTTTGTCTTTCACATTTTAGTCTCAAAGAGCTTATAAATACACTTTGATTTGTTTCTTATTCTTAAGAAAATTGAGTTTGAGTCAGATACTGTTTATCAAGGGTTCTTTAGCTACTTTGTTTACCTGCTAAAAACGTTGACAATCACTGTATCTTGTAACCCTATGCATCCTGTTGGAATTTTTCAGTTATTTTATGAAGGTGGAAGGAGTTTGTAATCTGTACATATTGTTTCTGAGTTCATTTCATTTTTCAGTATTTCACAAATGCAATTAAATCATACTACTAATACTCTCTATTTTCCATATTTGTAAATTCATTATAGACAAAAGTATGTGCTAAGTAAATTATATACTTTTCCTGGGAAAGATTTAGTTTTAAGCTTAACAAAATGGCTCAGGGAATTTCTGCCAATCCTTACAACCTCAGTTGAGGATGATGAAAGAACCAACTCTAATAAATTGTTCTCTGACCTTCACATTTGGGCCCACTCAAAATAAATAAACAATACACACAAAAATAAATAAACAATTATATGTGTGTAGGTCATATTTGTGTGAGTGCCTGAGGAGACCAGAAGATGATGTCCAATCTTTAGAATTATAGTTAGAGTTGGGAGACACTTATTTCCTGTGAGTTCGTGAGTTCTGGGAACTTACTTTGAGTTCTCTGTCAGGGTAGCAACTACTCTTAACTGCCAAACCACTTACCCACCCCCAATTTATATGCTTCCTAGCATATTTCATATTTCATTTTACAACTGCAAGCATATTTCAGTATCTTTCCATCATCCGTTAATAGTTCCTTTCCCACTGATTATGTGACATAATGAAAGCCACACTTATCAAGTGATAAAATGATACTATCACTTGTTTTTAGATACCACTTTTCATATATTCAACTTAGCAAAGTAAATTTTGATAATAAATGATGCTCCCAATGCTGGTGGCTTAGTCAAAACCATCACTCTTTTCTCATGCCACTTGTTAACCTAGGATCCCTTGAACTCTTTAGCCTTGAGCATAGAAAACAGGCTTGTCAGTTGCACAGGAGGTAGACAATAGGACAGACCATCTTCTAGGCTCTTGTAGGAAGGCAGATTATTCCAGCTTCCATGTTTTATTGGATATATCAGCAACATGAGATGAATATTCACCATAAATAAGATACAATAATAAATTGTTTCAAATAAATGGGGAAAAGGAATGAAGAGATCATGGTCTTCCTTTGTTCCTTTTACATATGCTCCATTTCAGGGGGCTACAACATGTTATTTTCTTTTTTTATCAAAATAAGTTAAAAACTGTGATGCCTTGCTCAGCCTTAAGGCAGTGTGGAGGGTCCTGGTCCTGCCTCGACTTGATGGATATGCCAGACATTTTTTTAAAATTTATTTATTTATTAAAGATTTCTGTCTCTTCCCCGCCACCGCCTCGCATTTCCCTCCCCCTCCTCCAATCAGGTCCCCCTCCCTCGTTCCATGGATATAAAAAATGTCTGGCTCCCTTTCCACAGTGGTCAGTATGTAAAATGAATAAAAAATTTAAAATAAAAAATTGTGATATCTACATGATTGAAAGTATTCTGTCTTTAAGAACTCATAAGAAACCCAACTTCTCACCAGATAATCAAGAGCTAGAAAAATATGTAAATTAAATTTTAATTAATTATTTCTGTAAATTTCTGTGTATGAAATTGTTTTCATTACTTTTAATCAGTGAGAGGTGATGTAGTATAAGATAAATATTTACATTTGGAATTATTACGATTTACAAATACATTCTAACTTCAGTATTTATCAGCTATGCACCATCAGCAATTTATATGTGAAACCTCTATGAACCACCTGTGTAAATAGTGTGTTGGAAGGAATATGGATCACCTTAAGTTGGTACCATCTTCCTAATTCAAAATATAATTATATTCTCTATGTGTATATGTGTGTGTTTGTGTGTGTGTTTGTGTGTGCACACACGTGCATGTCTGTAGTATATAAGACCAAAAGCATGTGCAGAGATTAGAGGAAGATAATTTATGTCGTTTTCTATTACTCTCCACATTTCCCCCTGGAACTAGTCTGGAAGCCAACGATGCCCAGTAATCTTTCTCTTTTGGCCCCACACAGTGCATGTTGCCATGTTCAACTTTTATGTGGGTGCTGGTGATATGAACCCAGACCCGCATACTTACATAGCAAGTGCTCTTCCCCCTGAGCTATTTCCTCAGCCAATCATCATACTTTTGTATCAGTCTTGACTGCCATATACTCAGTCTGGAGAGGTTTTCAAACAGTTCTTTTATGGAACTAAAACAAAGTCAGCCTCTGAATAAACCTAACACCACTCTTGAACCTTTCTGTTTAGTATACCACACTAGATGCAGATTCATGGTTTTAGAAGCATTAGAACTGCCTTCCCAGGATTCATGGATTTGTCAAGGGAAGACCATATGGGCTCAGATGAAGTTTGAGCAAGAATGTGACATGATTATGCTAAGTAAACAATTCGTTCAGTTCACATACTTTCACCTTTCAGAGAATTTCCCCCCAAAAATAAGATTGCAAGTTTCTGCCAAGTTCCAGGATCCCAACGTTCAGAGAAAAAGTAAATCTCCCTGCCACAAAAGAAATCAATTCACTGTAGAGAAAAGGCATTTCATTTTCCATAAATGAGGAAAAAATAAGGTTGAAAGGTCTTATCATTCTTCCCTTTACGGCAAATATGCTCTTGGGTTTAAGTAAGAAGGTGACCAATATAAGCTGAGCTACAGCTTCTTTATAAAGAACAGAAAAAAAGAAATAATTTTTGACAAGGTCTTCCCCAAAACAGCAGGAGTTTTAGTCAATCTGACCTTCCCTTCAAAACCTAAAAATAACACTGACAATACTTACTTTACATTGTAAATGCAGGACAAACCACATTTGTAGGGAGCCAGCTTATGATTGCTAATAAGACTTTGGAATGTCCTTTTTTCAAGGAAGGTTTAAGTTTGAGGATGCATATTCAGGAAAATAAAAGAAATGGTAAATATGCAGGGAAGGTTAGAAAATAATCCCATTCCTGAGTTCATTTGCCTTTGCCATCAGCCATAGATGTATGAGGTAATTAATCTCAAACACTTTCTACCCTGATTTCAACTACAAAATGTAATCACTAGAAAATTCTTCATTCTTCATGGTATTTCCAGGAAGCATATTTACTTTATCTTTTTTTTTTTTTTTTAACTTTTACCCTAGTAAGACCCATCCTGTAGTTTAATGTCTCTAATTTAGCTAAAAATAAAAACATGGGCTTTTTCTCTCCGAGGCGGCCTCAGCGGTGAGCAACGCAGCCATGGCCAAGATTAAGGCTCGGGACCTGCGCGGCAAGAAGAAGGAGGAGCTGCTAAAAC
>NC_022031.1:27828940-27834536 GCF_000317375.1 Microtus ochrogaster
AAAAAAAACATGGTATTTATAAGACTATTCCTTTCCTACATGTATTTATTAAATAAAAACCATTGTGGGAGAAAAATTGCTTTCTTTATGGAAAGTACCAGAATCTTGAAAGTTAACTAGAGTCACTATCTTGGTTTACTCATTTCAGAAAAAAACAACAACAAAAAACAAACAAACAAACAAAAACAGGAACAGTACAAGCTGACATCACAGAAATGGCCAGATTTGAAGACATTTTTGAGAATTCTATCACCAGCAATCTTCAGAAAACAGATTTCCCAGAGTCTCCAGTGGTTCAAAGTTTCTCATGTCTAAGCAGAATGGCAATGAAACAACAATAACCCCTGACCAATTACATTGTTTATAAATAATTTTAACTGTTCTTAAAGTACATCTTGCTGACCATGTAGGCTAGAGAAAATACACAAGGAATCTACCATTCGGTCAGCAATCAGGTACTATTGGTCTTGAATCTTTCCATGTAGTAATGAAAAGAGAGTTTCTAATTTCTTTAGAGATGTTCCTATGGAGAAGACAATTTGGAAAACCATATATGCAAGATGAAATAGCTCTGAGCCTGGCACATTACATCTCTTCCAAACTCTATGTTCCTAAGCCAGTTCTATTCCCAGAATTGAGGCGAAGCCTAGTTTTAACCCTGTGTGGGCTGGAGGAGTAACTTTAAACCACATAAAGTCATACCACAGCCCAATCTTTTTTCCGGTAGCTTGTTAGTTCTGATGTCACAGAACTCCAGGCCATTTCTGACATTTATCCCTTGTTGTTCTAATCTTGTCCTTGTGAAATAACTGAAAGTAAAATTTTGTAGCCGGGCGATGGTGGCGCACGCCTTTAATCCCAGCACTCGGGAGGCAGAGGCTGGTGGATCTCTGTGAGTTCGAGACCAGCCTGGTCTACAGAGCTAGTGCCAGGACAGGCTCCAAAGCCACAGAGAAACCCTGTCTCGAAAAATCAAAAAAAAAAAAAAAATTGGCAGAAGCTTTAATCAAGCTGTTTCTAGCAATTTCCAGAACCTCTCCTTTGCTGTCATTGAAAAAACAGAGCACATCTGAATTTATTCTGTCCTCGGGCAAGTCTGCGTCTCACAAGGGTTAGAGTCTCAAACAATTCAAAGTCTATGGAAAATGATTTGGATAAACCTAGCACCATGAAATTATTTAAACCATTGAAAAAAAAAGCTCTATCACATTTTTTGTATATCTTGCTTTTTCCTTGTTTCTTCACTGCTATTTCAGTCTTTAGATTACATAGGTTTGGACAACCAATCATTTTCTACTTAAAAGCTCATGGTTAGTTTCCTAAAAAAAAACATATTTCCATTTATATAAAATAAATAGTTTTTTATTTGAAAAAAACAATCATTTATTATTTTACATACCAGGGTCAGTTCCCACTCCCTCCTCTCCTCCTGTTTCCTTCAACTTCCAACCATTCCACTTGCTATCCACTCCTTAGAGAGGGCAAGGCACCTTGCTTTGAGGAATGACCAAGGCCTCTATGGTGGTATGGGAAATATTCATCAGTGTGGTTATAGGATAGGGCCAGTTCAGGCACTCCCTCCTCAGCTGCTTAAGGAACAAGCTGGGGACATCTCCTTGGACCCCTGGAAACCCCTCTACAGTCCAGTGCCTTAACTAGCTTCTTATATAGTAGAAAGTGAAAGCCCCCTGGATTTGGGAGACTCTCACTCAAGTCTCGGGATAATGCAATCCCCCAAGAACTCATGTGAGACCGTCCTTGCTGTAATCACACGAGATTTATTTACAGGAACCAGCTCGCTGGGGCTGAGACTCATCCCATGCAGGGGTAGAGGAGTTCGACCCCAAGTAGCTGGAAGAAGTGGTATTTAAGGGAAGAAACCAAGACCCAAAGGGGGTAGGGAGGGCGTCATTGGAAGATTCTGAAAATACCAGTGATATCACAAGGTGGTAACTCCCCATTTCTCAAGATTTTTCTCAAGATTATAATCTAACTTTGTGGTCAGCCAGTTCCTGGAACAAAGTCACTGAACCAGCTAACCTAGATTTTTGGCTCTACTCTTCCTGCTAGGGGATCTGGATTTATCCTAGTCTTTCAAAAGTACCTTGTCTGAAACCATGTCATTGTGAAGACATGCCAAGGACTCCCAGATGTCATAACTGTTGTTATCTCAAGCCTTTCTTTGTTGTGTTAGAATTTACTCCTATCTTCAGTAGGTATCCTTCAAATTTACTTTCTTCTAGATTAGCAAATGCTGAGAGGAGTTAGAATTTCGTACCTAATAGCACCTTGTGATTAGTATTAGGATCGTGAAATGAGAATAGGCTAAAGAGAGCGAGAGAAACAGGGATAAGGTGGTATTTGTCAAAGAGCACTTTTCCCTAGAGCTTGCATGCTGTTTCTTTTAGTGCTTAAAGCCAGCAGGGTTTAGATGAGCTACAGTACTGCAGATGTTTCAAACCATTAACATATGGTTTGAATACCATTGTGGCAGAATGTGCTATAGATA
Source organism: Microtus ochrogaster (assembly GCF_000317375.1). Lineage (NCBI taxonomy): Eukaryota > Metazoa > Chordata > Mammalia > Rodentia > Cricetidae > Microtus > Microtus ochrogaster. The sequence goes on from NC_022031.1 coordinate 27,831,450, forward strand.
TATGTTGGTTGTGGAAACTTGAAGTTAACAGTCTTTACATTAATCGAACAGTGTAATTTGTATCTGTCCCTGGAAAAACTAAAGATTTAGTTTGCCCGTTTTGTACTCAAACATGAGACTTGATAAGGATTGACAGGAGTTAGTCCTTCCCACACCAAGTATGTCAGAAGATCCCAGAGGAAATTGTTATCTGGGAAATCCACCTATTTGGAAGTGAATGATAAACTATTGTTCCTTTTGTTTAATGACCACTAGGGAGATGAATGCAATTTGCACAGTGCGGTGGTAATAACTAATGTGACATTTTCAAAGGAATCTAATCATGGATTCCAAATACTCACAACCAGGACCTCTACTCAGAGAATTTTTTTTCCTTTTCCTCCGAGAAAGGGTGCTCGTGGAATAGATAAATGCATTGCATATCCACACATAAGTAAATATACAGGCTGAGTGACATGGCTAATCGAATACTATTCATGAAAGTACTTTGGCATATTTAATGCTAGTCATCAAAGTCTTGTAATTATGTGACCACATTTACTATACAAGCTTGTGAAAGTCAAGGAGGACACAGCTAATAATCACACAGAAATCTAGAGTTTGTCCTTTCCTTGGAAATAATAGAAAAGAAGCCCTTCTCACAGAATACAAACTTTTCAACGACCACATTGTGAACTAATTATTTTAGAGGAAAAGAAATTCTAGGCTGTTAGAAAAATAGGCAACTGCTGTGATCAGGTTAAAAGAAGAAATCTAAATTCTGAATTGCTGCCATTCCCATTAGGAGAGGTATTTATGTGAGTATCTTTCTCCATGAAGTTCAAAGAATTTCATCTTTTTCTTACATCACAGTGGATGATTCCTGATAAAAAGGAAAATTTTCACATTCATCAAATTCTTTGGGAAATAGTTAAAAAATATTGTGGATACTTTTTATTTCAAAATATTTTATTTCTAGACAGCTGTGTATTATAAAATTTCATGAAAGAAAACGTAGGAAACAAAATTGTTATAAAAAATTAAATGCTTTCTAGTTATTACTCTCATTGTGCCTGCCTGCCCCCAACTTTCCTTTTCAATTTGTGTCAACTGTGATGTATTAAGTTTTTAAATGTGACTTATCTCTAAGGAATGCTAGGCAGGAAATAGCCAGAGGACATGTGCTGTTCATAGAAGGCTCTTGGTGTCAATAAGAGTAAAGTGAATGTCCTAACCTAGCTTGATTAATTTCCTTGAGGCCAACCAAAAGACTGTGACCTTGAAAAACATGAAATTTCCTTCCCCACAGTCATTTTCAATTAAGGATCATGTCCACTTTGGATGAGCCAAATATCTGGTACTATCATTAAGGTATAGAACAATTACTAGGTTTTCTTGAGAGGAAAAAACAGCTTAGAACAGTAATGGGCAGAAGCAGCAGGCCGGGAAAATTACAAATGACAGAGTAGGTGTCGCTGGTAGTTAATTTGGAAAGGGGAAGATACTGATTGCTTTCCTGTGATAGAATTCAAGGGAGTGATGATAGGGTACACCCAGAATATAGGAAAACCTAGAAATCGGAAAAAGCTCAAGTTGCTGAGAGCTTTGGACAAAAAGATTGATTGGTGAGTTTGATGATAGGATAGCACTTCACACTACAACTAATATGAATGATAGTTTTTTATTTGCAGGTGAATAATAGCTTCTTAATTTGGCTAACAAGAAAATTGTTGTATCTAAGGGCAAAAAAAAAAAAAAAAAACCCAGAAAAATGATACTGTTGATCTTCAGTTTGGAAATTTCCTTAACAGTTACTTTAGTTGAACTCCAAATGAAAATAAACTGTTGCCTAGTTTCCAATTCATAATTTATACAATTATCTGATGGGTTTTAACTTTTATTGTACCAGGGACTCTGTTTTCTTCCTGTTGCTCACACTCTTTCCTTCTGCTACTATATTATTGTAGACAAGGTGGTGCGATAAATATTCGGAGAAAAAAAGTAATTGTGAATTGAAGCTGGGGGAATGCATTGGAGACAAAAACAAAGGCAGGACAATTAAGGTCTCTATCATATCACCTTGGATTGAATGATAACATCAGCTTGGACAGGGATGGGATTAGTGAAGTTGGAGGCCAACAGAAGTGAAAGATTTGTAAGAGATAAAACTGAAAGGCCAGATGATAGATTCAGTGCGGCTGGTGAACATGTTGTCAGGCACACATTCAGGTCTCCATCTTGAAGAACTATGTGGAAACTAGTAGGCCATTTACTGAGATAAAGACTACCAAAGGAGAAATAGTTGGAGCTGTGATAAAAATCAAAGTGCATTTGTCTTGAGTTTGAAGTTATTTTATAAAATTCCAAAAAAGGCACAGCTGTGTTGATAAACAGAGTTACAGCTGAGAAGAATGGATTGCGTTAGTGAAACAAATTCCTGCCTCAGTTGCAAAAAGTTAAAAGCTGCAGTCTAGGAGAAATCCAATTTTTACAGCTTATAATAGGAGGTTGAGTTTGTGCAAGGCAAAGAAAAATGACCAGAAGAAGAGATGGTTGTGTTTTGAAAGCCAAGAAAGCAATTGTATTAGGAGTGGGAGATAGAAGTCTGAAAGCATCTGCTGTGAGATTAAGATGAAGGAGAACCAATTCATTGTATTAGTGACCTGACAGGTACTGGGGGCTTTAGCAATCATCACCCACAGGACACATTGAACAGAAAAAGCTGGGGAATAAACTTCACTGAAAGAAGACTTTATGTAGAAAATAATATATTTTTATTTCTCTCATTGACTTACTCATGAAGTGTATTGAGAGTTTGCTGCATGCCAATAAATAACCAGAAGCACTTTGTGGGGAAAAATAAAAAAAAAAATAATTTCTTCCCAGTGCATTTAAAATCTGATCAGTATCTTAGGTGAATGGTCTTCAATAATCCTTCCTTAATTACCTGAATGCTTTTTAACTTTAACCCCCTCTTTGACAAAACGCTAGTGAAAGTACTCTTCAAAATTCCCACAGCCTTAGTATAGCATGTATTGATGGTCACTCTTGTTACATGAAAGGGCAACCACAACATTGTTCTGTAAACTTTCCCTGAAAGTCTATACT
>NC_022031.1:27834777-27838625 GCF_000317375.1 Microtus ochrogaster
TTATTTATTAGATGGAGTCTTTCTAAGTATCACTGGGTTGCCTAGAAGTATCTCAAATTATTTCTCTACTAGTTACACAGGTTCCTCCCCGAAGTCTTAATGTAATATTTGAAATGCAGAATGGTGTCTTGTTCGTTTATTTGCTTTTATTTTCCTGATCATTTTTTATGGGTTAGGCACCTTGTCTTACATGAGTATTTTAATTTGTTGCTGTTATTAGACCAATAAAAAATATCTTAACAATAACACTGTTTTTGGAGTAGATATACATCAGTATCATGGTAAAGTATAATGGAGAACACAGGGATACCTAGAAAATTCATATCTTGTCTGTGCAGAAAAACCCTGCTCTTCATCTCTTCAAATGTTGCTTCCCTTGGTTGGGCTTACATATAAAGCTTCCCCAAACTTCTCTGTGTTCATTGCTTGCATTTTCATACAATACTGTTACTCTTCTATTCAAGAAACTTGAATTTTACTTTTCAAATTATGATACTCTCAATATCATAACAATATTACTTATAATTTCTATGTTAAAGCTAGAGACAAATACAAAGCCATGGTGTAATGAAATCCTTTTGGATTTATTTTTCTTCCTCCTCTTCTTCTTCATTTTTTGAGACAGGATTTCTCCCTGGCTGTCCTGGGAACTTGCTGGCCTCAAGCTCATTGAGACCTTCCTACCTCTGACTCTTGAGAACATAGGGCCAGTGCCACTAACAACTGTCTCTTAAAATCATTAAATTAACATTTAAATTTATTATTTCTGCTGCTAATTATTTTGTCTTTATTTACCACATTTTACCTACTGATATATGTTCAGGTAAAATATTGAATAAACCACCAATACACTGTACAAATTTTGGGATATCTAGTAAAAATAACTGAAAATGTTTAGATGAAAATAATTTTTCCATTTCAGCCTCTTGTTTCATATATTTTTGCAATCTCTACATATGTTTCTAAATGTTAGCATATTTAAATATTTTAAAGTTAAGTTATAAGTTGTGAAATCTTAATTTTTCATGCTACTAGTACTTATTATATAATAAAATAGGACACATGTTCTACAATACAGTTAAGAAATGTGTATATATGTATGTTTAATATTTTTATATTATAAAGAATTTTGTGACTAAATATTATCAGTTATACTAACCTAAGTTATTTATTTTTTACTAATTGATAGTGCTTATTATTAAACATAAACATAAGAATTAAAAATTAAATAACAGATAACTGTTATCTTACCAGAAATGATAATCATCCCTAACTTTTAGTAAGCATTATTCAGGTGTTTGTCCTTACAAACTTATACATCATTGATAGACAAATCTGAAAGTGAAAAAAATAGCATAAAATGGATACACAGACTGCATGTTTCTTAACACAAGTACCCTTATTTTCAAATTTCATTTGTATTTAATAGAGTTGAAAGACACAGATGTGAAAAGTCTAGACAACACTTAAATAGGGAAATGTGTTACTTTCTAACATACTTGCTTTACATTAACACAAAATAAAAACCAAATACCAAAGAGAAACAAACAGAAAGCCCTCCCCAATATTAAAGACCTCAAGGATCCCATTCTATTCCTTTCTTTTCTATTTGTGACTCCTTTTACTGTCCTGATGTCTGACACCTAAGAATAACACCGGTCTAATTCCTGGATAGTCCTGTCCATAGCTCTTCTCTACTCCAGGCATGTTGGAACTGTTAGAATTCACCACTGTGTAGATTTGACTCTGCAAGTTCAACGTCAGTTGTTTCATTTAAGCTTTGTATTAAAAGGCAGACATTTTACTTTCCGCCTATATATTACATTTTCCCCTCAGCTTCATGTTTTACTTTATCTATTGATGAGTTCCTTGCCAAGATGTTTTTTCTTTTTCTTTTTGAAAGACAGAATTTAATATATGCACACAGTTGTGTATGTATATATATATATATATATATATATATATAATGCAGCATCACACCATATAGGGCATTGACTTGGTTTATACATTCAGATCATTTGAAACACTTCTTAAGGCTACGAAACAGAACACAGAAGGATAAACAGCAACATATTCAACATTTATAAAAATGGTTTTTCAATAGTCTTCAAAGATACTGTTTTCTTGTGTTGTTTCACTGTTGGACAGCAAGGGAGCCGGTATGGTACCAAACTAGATCCTCTGCATGTGGGCAACAGTTTTGTAGCTTGTTCTGTTTGATGGACCCCTAGTAATGGGACCAGGATCTAGTGCCTGAGCCAGCCTTTTGGAGTCCATTCCCTATGGTGGGATGTGTTGCTCTACCTTGGTATAGGGGGGAAGTGTCTTTGCCACCAAATTAATGTGCCAAGTTTTTTTTACCTCCACATGGGAGGTCTTACCCTCATTGAAGAGTGAATGGTGGTTGGGATGAGGGGAGATCAGGGGAAGGGGGAGGAGGGGAAAGAGGGGGAACTGTAGTTGATATGTAAAATGAATCAAAATATTATATACCATAGTCATATATTAAGACACCACATGGTTTCCAACGTTGATATACTAAAGGAATAAATTGAAACCAGGCTTATAAGGCATACCTATAGATTCAGCTACTTGGAGCACTACAGTGGTGAGTTTACTTGAACTCCAATTCAAGACCAGTTAGTCTCAAGACCAGCTCTGTCTCAAAAATATATAAAATATATTAATATATAAGTATGTATATACAAATAGACTACCAATTTTAAAGTATTAGTCTTTAAGGAATCAACAGTTAGGTTGGGCTACATTAAAATTAAGGGAACAATTTATGAAAAGTTCAGAGAATAATAGAACACACTATTGAACAAGGCATTTTTAATATGACAGAAGGCATGCATATAAATCATAGGAAGGACTCTAAAATGTAATGAGAAAATGTGGTAAAATTAACACAAGTCATAAACATCCACTTAGGAAAATAAGTAAGAGCAAAAAGACATTCCCCTTCATTAGTTGTCAAAGTACTTTCACATGAAAGTTAAATGAAATATTATTAACTTAATTGAATGGCTCAAATTAAAATTCTAGTATGAATAAGAATTGGCAATCAATCTGCCAATCAATAGGTGCTACTGTACAGTAAACCGGGATATCAGTTGGTACTTGGAAGAAAGAAAAGATATTACTATATCACAAAAAATATAATGAGAAGGGAAACATCTGACCATGACTATTAATTTGGTCTAAATACAGGAAATATGACCTCCAGTTTCATTTAAAGATGTATATGAGAGAGAAATGGGAAATGGAACTTTAACATAGTAGCTAGATGATGAAAGACCTTCATGTCTTTTCACAGTAAAATGTGCACATATGTCACTTTATTCGGTTTAATACAAGCGTGAATTCAATGTATAACAGCTTTGAAAGTGAATATAGCTTTATGGGAACTATATAATTTTCAATACATAGAAACAGTGTTGTATAAAATATTAAAAAGTACCATATATGGTTTCATTAACACACACTTGAAAAAGAATCAGAAGAAGCCAATAGATTTTCAAGTCTTAAAAACACTGGTCATCAAGAATAAGCAGGACACTGCTTGTACATCTTAACAGTCAGCTCTCAAGATGTTAAATGCTTCCTGTACTTGCTTCAGGGTGATTAAACACATGTCAACTTTGGGATGAGTCACTCCTTGACATGCACACCCAAAACACATTCTTCTTAGGCTTTGAACAAAAAAACAACAAAAAAAAAACAATATATTTCCTTCAAATAGGTTCTGATAAGTTTTTAAAATTTTGTATATCCTTAATTGTTTGGACTAACAATTAATTTAAGACTGATATAAATTATTAGGCCACTATTTACTTCTTTTTTTT
>NC_022031.1:27840040-27858018 GCF_000317375.1 Microtus ochrogaster
TCAACTATGTTCATAGCAGTATTATTTGTAATAGCCAGAACCTGGAAACACTATTTACTTCTTTATCCCATAATTCGGATTCCATACATTTCCTTTTATTTATTTTATGTTGGATAAACATGGCCTTGAACTCACAAAGATCTGCCTGCCTCTGCCTCCCAAGTGCTGGGATTAAAGGAATGCACCACCACTGTCCAGCTCTTGTCAAAGGCTTTTTAAACATCTAATAAGATGATAATGTAGTTTTTCTTTCACTTTATTTATATGGTGGGTTATAGTTACTGATTTTCTTGTGTTGTACCATCTTCACACCTTTGGGATAAACCCTATTTGATGATGGTGGATGATCGTTTTTATGTGTTTTCAGATTCAAGTTGGGAGTATTTTATTGAGCATTTTTGTATCTGTGTTCATAGCAAAGTTAGGCTGTAGCTCTCTTTGTTGCCTCTTTTTGTCGTTTGTTTTTCAGGGTAACAGGGGCCTCATAAAATGGATTGGGCAATGTTCCCCTGTTTCTCTTTTGTGGAATAACTTGAAGAGTACTGACATTAATTTTTGAAAGTCTGGTAAAATTTTGCTCCAAAACCATTTGGACCTTTGCTTTCATTGGTTGCGAGACTTTTTCTTACTGTTTTTATTTCACTGGCAGTTAGAGGTCTATTTAAATTGTGTACTTGGTCTTGATTTAACTTTCATAAGCGGTACCTATTGCAAAAATTTTCCATTTCTTTTAGATTTTCCAGTTTGGTGGAGTACAAGTTTTTAAGTATGTCATTATGATTCTCTAGATTTCTAGGTGTTTTTGTTATGTTCCCCTTTTGCTTCTGATTTTATTACTCTGGTTATTATTTCTTTGCCATTTAGTTAGTTTGGATAAGGGTTTGTCTATCTTTGTAATTCCCACAAAATACAAATAAAAACAAGAGCAAAAAAAATCTCTGTTTCGTTGATTTGTTTTGCATCATTCTCTTTGTTTTTGTTTTGTTGATTTCAGCCCTCAGTTTGATTATTTTTTGTCATCGTCTCCTGTCGGGTGCTTACTTCTTTCTGTTCTAGAACTTTCAGATGTGCTCTTAAATTGCTATTATGAAAACTCCCCCCCCCTTTTTTTTAACGTAGGCACTTAATGCTATGAACTTTTGTCTTAGCATGGTTTTCATTATGACCCATATGTTTGGCTATGTTGTGTATTCACTTTCATTGAAAGTCTTTAATTTTTTTCTTTATTTCTGTCTTGGCCCAAATATCATTCAATTGGGAGTTGTTCAGTTTCCAGGAGTTTTTAAACTTTCTGTTGTTTCTGTTGTTGATATCTGGCTTTAATTCACAGTGGTCTAATAGAATATAAGGAGTTATTTGAATTTTCCTGTATCTATTCAGACTTGTGTACAAGGATGTGGCCAATTAGGGGGAAAGTTCCATAAAGTGCTGATAAGTGATATTTTCATTTGTGTTTGCATTGGATGTTTTGTAAATATATGTTGGATTCATTTGGTTTATAGAATCTGTTAGCTCCAGAATTTTTCTTTAGTTTCATTTTTTTCCTTCTGGATAACCTGTCAAACAGTGAGAGTGGGGTATCAAAGTCTATTTATATCAGTATGGGGCTGATGTTGATATGAAATTAAATTGTATCAGTGTTTTTCCTTATAAATGTGGGTGCTCAGCATTTGGGACATAGATGTTAGGAATTGAAATGTCATTCTAGAGGATTTTTCCTTTATGAGTATTAAACTTCCTTTTTAAAAAAAATCTTTTGATTAATTTTGGCTTGAAGTCTATTTTGCTAGGTAATAACATGGTTATACTTGGTTACTTCTTAGGCCATTTGCTTGGAATATCTTGCTCCAACCCTTTACTTTGAAGTAATGTCAATATTTGATTTCAAGGTGTATTTCTCATAAGCAGCAGAAAAAAAGGATTTTATTTTCAAAACCGTTCTGTTAGTTTTTGTCTTTATGTTGAGTAAATAAGACCATTGATTTGGAGAGCTATCAATGACCAACAATTGTTCATTCCTGTTATTTTCTTGTTCTTGGTGGTGGTGCTAGTGGTGATGATGGTGGTGGTGGTGGTGGTGTGTGTGTGTATACCTATACACATGCTTCCATTCTTTGGATTAACTGGTATGAGATCATTTTTGTTCTTTATTTTTAATTGCTATTTGCTTGTTTTCATGAATAGACTTATTCTCCTAGATTTGGAGTTTTCCTTCTTTTGTTGGACTGGATTTGAAGTTAGATATTGCTTAAAATGTGATTTTATCTTGGAATATCTTATTTTTTTCCATTTATGCTGAATGAAAGTTTTGCTGGGCATAGTAATCTGGGCTTGTATCTTTGGTTTATTAGAATCTACAGCATATATGTCCAAAACTTGCTGGTTTTTAGAGTCTCCATTAAGAAGTCAAGTATAATTCTAATAGATTTTCCTTTATATGTTACTTCATCTTTTTCCCTTGCAGCGTTAACATTCTGTGTTCTGTGTGTTTAGTGTCTCGATTATTGTATGTTGGGAAGACTTTATTTTCTGGCCCAATCTATTTGGTGTTCTGTATGTTTCTTTTACCTTTATAGGCACCTCCATCTTTAGATTAGGAAAGTTTTGTTCTATGGTTTTGTTGAAAGCATTTTCTGTGCCTTGGAGCTGAGTTTCTTTTCCTTTCTCTATACATATTATTCTTAGGTTTGTTTTTTCAGAAAGTCCCAGATTTCTTAAATGTTTAGTGTCAGGAATTTTTATATTTAACATTTTCTTTGACTAATGTATCTATTTCTTTTATTGTAGCTTCAATGCCTGAATATTTTTCTTTCATCTCTTATATTATATTAGTTAAGCTTGCCTATGTAGCTGATGTTTGCATTCCTAATAATCTTTTTTTACTTCCATAATTTCTCACTTTATGTTTTCTTTAATATTTTGATTTCCATTTTCAAATATTGAATTTTTTTTTCATTTCCTTCACCTGCTTGATTTTTTTGTCTTTCTTTAAGGAATTTATTAATTTATTACAATGGCTTGTTTTCCTAGACTTTTTCATTTCCTGTTTAAGTACCTCCATCATTTTCATATAGTTGGTTTTAAGGTTTTTTGTTGTTATTTTTTTTTTTTTTTGAAATTCAGCTGTATTGGGATATTAAAGGCATGTTGTCGTAGAATAGGTGGTATTTTGTTGTAGTATCATGCTCTAGTACACTATAAAGATTTGTCACTTGTATTAGTTTTAAGTTTTATTTATTAGCTTAATAAAATGCTGATTGGCCAGTGGCCACGCAGGAAGTATAGATGGGGAGAGCAGACAAAGAGAATCCTGAGTAGAAGGAAGTTAGACAGTCAGTCATCAGACAGATGCGAAAGAAGCAAGACGAGAACACCTTACTGAGAAAAGGTGACAAACCAAGTGGCTAAGCATAGACAAGAATTATGGGTTAATTTGAGTTATAAGGGCTAGTTAACAATACATCTGAGCTAATATTCCCAACCGTATATAACTAATATAAGCCTCTGTATGTTTCTTTTGGACTGAACTGCTACAGATCCTGGAGGGACAGAAACTTTCATCTACAGTATCTGACATATTTCCCTGGCTATTGCTGATTGTGTTCTTACACTGGTTTTGAGGTGATTATAGACCTAGATGCTAATTTCTGGGTTTGCTTTTTTGGATGACTGTTTAACTTCTTGGTTTCTGTTTCCTTTCTGGATATTCAGAGGGTGTGTTGGCTGTGTGATACCTGTTTGACTGACCTGATTGACTGGTGTGTTCTTGGGGAATGCTTACTTGCATTGGAGACTAGGGTAGTGGGAGACCAGAGAAAGATGATCTGTTTCAGGGCCAGGTTTTACTAGGATTGGGTCTTGGGTCTTAGGAAACTCTAGAGAGAGTAGAGAAGGTTCACAGTCAGGATACATGGCATTTCGGCAGGCGTGACTTGTGGTTGAACAAGGAGTGTCTTCCTGAATTGGGGGCTGAGACACAGTTTAGTGTGGGAGTGATAAGGTAGGGATTGTCTGTGTGATCCACTGGACAGGGTTTGGGAGAAGAGGAACTGCAGCTGGTGTTCAGTTGCAGCCCTAGGGATGACCCTGAGGCCTGGGGGAAGTAGAAAGACTGGAGAAGTTCTGCCACCAGTCTATCTGGTCTTCTGGCCAAAAAATCATTTATTTCTTTAATCAGAAACTGATTATTTTTTCACATGATATATTCTAGTTATTGCTGGCCCTCCATCTACTCCTCTTAGTTCCTCCCCACCATCTCTCCCATCTGGGCCCACCCTTGTTCTTTCTCTCAATAGAAAGCAAACAAACATCTAAGGAATAATAATAAAGTAAAATATAATATAAAAATAAATAAAAAACTGATCCAAATAGGACAAAAATAACAACAGCAGCAAAAAGGAAAACAAAATAAAAAAAAGCCAAGAAATGAAACAAAAATAAGACATTTACTTACTCACGTAGTCAGGAATCCCATAAAAACACAAAACAGGAAGTCATAATGCGTAAACAAAGCCTGTAGAGTAAAAAATAAACAAAACGTTGTTGGTTTTTCTGTGTTTAAATTTTGTTATATTTTTCTTTTATCGTGTACCTATTACTTGGTTTTGAGTCATCAAGGTTTATGAAGTGCTTGTGTGGATTATCACTTATCTGTCAAATACTTCAGATGAAGAAAAGAACAAAAGACAGTGATGTGCACAGCTTTTGATGCATTTTAGAAAGTTCATCATTCACCAGGCATTCTCTGCTCCCGTTTCTTGGCTGTGTCACTCCTCTCAATACTGAACAGAGGTATGTCTCCATACAAAAACAAATGTCCCAGTTTCTGGCCTTAAATTTTTCATCCATATCCTCAAATCATTAAAAAGAGCATGTGATAAAATGTATAGATTTTATATTCTTCCTCAGTTTTTATTGATTTTTGTTGTTTAGTTTTGTTTTTGACTGGTGTATGTGTGCGCGTATGGATTTGTGGGGGTGTCTGTGTATGTTCATGTTTTCTTCAGAAGTGTATGTTCATGTTTTCTTCATTTTTTTTAGCTGAAGAAACTTTTCATTAATTTCCCATGCAGACACTTTTCAAAATCTTGAGGCCAAATTGTTTAAAATAGAACTTCAGATTTAATTACAGAAGAAAATAAAACAAGTTTCAGAGCACTAAGATTTTGGGATAAGAGGGGGGAAGGAATGACGGCTCTTATTTGCCAGTGTGTTCCATATTGCTATTCTCGTTTATTACTGAATGACAGCTCTTATTTGCCAGTGTGTTCCATATTGCTATTGTCGTTTATTACTGAGAATGTTGACCAAACAAAGAAACAAAACTGGAACTGGAAAGAATGGGACAATACTTCATGATTTTCATTCTAGTAACTAGTTAAGTAGAAGGCAGAAAGTAGGAAAAAATGTGATTAATGTCTAAAGATCCATTTGTATGTTTGCATTGTTTTGCTGCATCTTCACTAAGGAAAGGTAAAGGCTCTATATGAACTGACTATAATGCACAAAATGCCTATAAATGCTTACTTAGTGTGCACATTAATATCTTGAATAAGTATTATTTTATGCATCTTCCAAGTGTGGGATAACCTGCACCACCTACCTGACCTTTGTTTCCCACCTTTGATGTTACCCAGCAACTGACTGCTTTTCCATCATTGGACTTACTATTTCTTCTAGGTGCTGTTCTGTTGTAAAAGGAGTGGCAGGGTGCATCTCGCCAGGCTAGCTTAACCCCCGAAATACCACACGGAAATTGTACTAATTAAATTAGTGCCTGGCCACTAGCTGTAATTTCTTATTGGCCACCTCTCATATCTTTATTCAACCCATTTCTAATAATCTGTATGTCACCACGTGGTTGTGGCTTACTGGGAAAGATTCAGCATGTCTGACCTGGCTGCTGGCTCCATGGCAGCAATCTCTGACTCTGCCTTCTTCCTCCCATCATTCAGTTCTGTCTCCCTGCCTATATAAGTTTCTGCCCTATCAAAAGGCCAAGGCAGTTTCCTTATTTGACCAAGGAAAGCAACACATAGAAAGAAGAACCTCCTACACCACCATTCTTTTAATTTTTATAATACGTGATACTAAACAAATTTCAAAGACACAAAACATGCATATTATTTTAATGTGAATGTTACATGTGTTTGATGGAATGTTGAGCGGTACCCATTACTTTCCTGATCTGTGTACCTAATAGTATGATTTTCATGTCCTTTATGATTACTTTAGAAACACTAATCAACCACTGCCAATACTTCAGGATGAGTTTTCTCAGAAAATCTGAATACACTTCTTAAACTTCCTCATAAAGATCAATACTTTTTGGAGAGAAAATAACATTAAATTTAAGATCAATTAGAAATGTCCATATTCTGAGAAGTAATAGTAAGTTCATTTTTCAAACAAAGGTGTCGATTAAAATAGATGGCAGTATTTTCCTCCTGCTTTTCTTCTGTCTTTTTCTTTTTCTTCAAGTTGAATTTCAGCTTCAAGTGTGGACATATGAAGGTTCTTAATAACATATAAAATAATAGCACCGGTTTTATATCATAGTTAGAAAAATGATAGTGAGTTCATTAATGGTGATATTAACATTGTAAGGGCAAGAGGTGCTGAGCTTTACTTCATATACAAGTGTTCTGGGTAATAATATTAAATACATTACCAGGAGCTTGGAAGCTTGACTTAATCATTAGTCTGAAAGCAGAGAGAACTGATGATATTACCTTAAGAGTTTCTGGCTAGAAAATGACATTGGCATGCATCATGATTTCCTTGGCTTGCCAAGAAGCACAATGTTAAAATCCATATAATGAATTATAATGAGCTGGTTATGTGCTATGCACTCATATTATTTTTTGAAACTCCCCAAACCTACCATAAAACAAGGCCATTAGGAATACGTTGGACATTCTTGGAGGAGTGATCAAATTATCCTTATATTGCAATGGTTCGCTTCCATGAATCTTGGAAAGCATGAAACTGTGATAATAATAGGGAAAGGTAATATTAATGTTCAGTGTTTGGTCAGATGTCAGGGACATAGTCTGGCATTAGACATCTATTCTTTGCCTCAACAGCAATGAACAATGTGATACGAAAGGAGTTTTGCAACATGGATGTGGTCCTAAAACTATTTTGTTCTTATCTGTGCTAAATAATGTCACGAGTTTTCCTGTTGTCCTGGAGGGGAAAGCTGCAGTAATAGTCAAAGTCTAAAACCTTTGCTCTTGAGCTTACTCCAGGCAGAGCTGTCTCTACACTCATATCTCCTGATCTTTTTTCCCACCTCACCTCACTGAGGAAATAATACAGAGACAATACAAAGAATGACAGAACTGCTTGGCTTTTTTCCTTAACCTTAGTTTTGAAAATACTTTCTAAAGTCTAGTGGTGAAATGATGAAGCCAAGTGTGAGGCAGAAATGGGCTCTCCTTATCACACTGGCTTTTTATTTGTTGAAAACAGAACAGAAAAGACACCACAAAATAAATCGATGCATTTCCCACATGGGTGGTTGGTGTGTGTTACCCGGGACTCATGTCCAAGGGGATCCTGACTTGATTTTGTTTTAATTAATTTGAAAGGAAGTAAGCAGTAGGGGGAGGGATTTGTGGAGGAGCAGGGCACAGGGGAATCTCATTAAGGCTCTCTTGCTGATGTTGTGATTTGGTAGCAGAGAACATAGGTGCAAGCATGGGCAATTTATATCCTTTTCTCCCAGCAGGACCCACTGCTAGACAGGCTGTCTCATCAACAGTCGTCCTAAGAAGAGTACAATGGAGGAGGCAAGACTGTTTCCCTTCCCGATGCATCCTTTCCTCTAAGTTCTTAGTAATAGACATCCAGAATGGGATCCTAACAGAGGAACCCCTTTACTTCATGATGTGCCTAAATTAAGAAAGGCTCAAAGGCTTGATCACTGTCATCTATTTCTGCTTCTCACGTTTAACAGGCAGATGAGGTGCACTTAGAGCTGACAGATGTGGAAATTCATATATGGCCACACGAATCTCTAGTGGCTATTAATGCAAAATAATAGGAGTTATTTCCACAGAGGTCAGTTGAAATTTACATTTGGAATATTCTTCCTGGGATAGATTTATGGTAGGATCAAGTTCTCAGGCTCTTCCAGGAAAATGTGACCTCTGAATTTGTCAATTATGCTAAGAAAATACTTTAAAAAAATAGTACTTCAAGTATTTAGCACATACACAGAGTGTAGCCGCAAGATAGTTGAAGGAGAACTGTGACATTAAAGTAAACTTGCAATTACTCTGTTAATTGGCAACTCGATTATCAAAATTAGAGTTCATTAAAGGTAAAACGTTTCCTCTGTAAATTTCATCTCTTATTCAGGATAATACAAAATATGATGCTCAGTAGGGGAACTGTTTTATCCACTTGATTATTTTTATGGTTTCCATCTCTGAGTACTAAATTGTGATTATCTCTCTGACTCATTCTTCTGAAAGAACTCATCATCACCATTGTTTTTATTTATATAAAGTTATATTGCAACCATAAACTATCTATTCCCAATTCTCTGCACTGTGCCGTGCTGGAGCATACTTAATTTAATTCACATTTTTCACATTTATGACTTAAGAAAATAAAATTCTAAGATTATTAAAAGCTAATTTAGATCTATGTACCATTTTATTATTGAATCAGTTTAATAATATCTTAATTAGTCATTTCACTAGCATGATTGTAGAGTTAAAGAAGTGTTTATTGTATAAAAGCAAAGGAGTATAATCAATATTGCAACTTAGAGTCAATTTCTTTGCTTGTAGGGGGTCCTTATTGTGAAACATCCTGAGCTTAGGTACAATAAAGCCTTTCCCCCCTATTTCCATATATAGTTCTCATTGTTTGGATGCTTAAATTTAAAAACAACAAGAAAGAAAGCCATTATCAGTAAAACTGATCTCTCTTTCATTGCCAAGTAGGAAAAAAATGGCAGTTATGACAATGTTTTAAATGTCATTGATACTCTTTTTTATAATATAGTGCAAATCACATGTGTATTTTTTTCAGTGATCATCTGACAACATAATGCATAGCTAGCCTTCAATGAATATTTTATGAGTGGAATAATAAGCATTTAAAGCAAGGTTTTTTTTTTTCAAGAGATAATTGTGAAGCTACTTTGAAAAGCTGGCTAGATAGCTGGGGGTAGGTATCTATAAATTTCCTATTAAAATGTGGTATGATTAGCTCAAGTGCACAAGTGGCTTACATATGCATGTATGTATATACATTTAAGCACATATGCATCTTTAGAGTGAGAGCCAGAAATCAGTCTGAATCAATCTCTGTTTCTGAGAATCACTGTTTTGTACTTTTTGTTGTCTTCAGTAATTTCTGGGCAAAGGAATTATTTTTTTGCCAAAAAGCATAATTTCAGTTAAAGTTGAAATGTCATTTTAATATTTTAATCCTATCTGCTTCTCTCCAAACTAACCTACCTACTTCTTGCTTTTTTTTTTTACAGAGCAACCCTTATGCATAGCAGCTCATGCCTACTGTGACTTCAAATAATTCTTACATTGTCATCAGAGCCCATACCAAATCTTTGAAACACTATCATTTCCAAAAAAAGACTGTTTCTCATATTGACAGACTTTTGTAAAGTCTATGTTTTAAGGTATATGGCTTTGTAAAATGTGGGCATGATTATAGAGAGTTACATAAATATTCACAACACTAAAATGATTTTAAAATGTTTTTAAAATGTACAAACAAAATAAAACACTATTAAACTAGAGTTTTATAGCTAGTCTGTTCATTTGCTGAGGATATGATAGTAATCACTGAAGTATATCCATCTGTAGAAAGGACGATGAAACAGAGAATTAAACTTACTAGTTGGTAAATGGAGAGCCCCTCCCACTTCATTGTTCTGTGTCACTTATCAACCTATCTATAGAACCATCTATCATCTGTGTCTTCTAGCCCGCTCTTTGCCTCACCCTTTCTCTGTCCCCTTTCCCTTCTGTAATGCCTCTCCATTTTTCTTTCTTTTAGGGAGAACAATCCAGTCCCATGTATTTGCAAACCACTGCATAGATCTTTGTTTCCTAAATTTTTCAATTATTTTAGACATATTCAACTATTTTTGCTTCATTTTAACTCATTTTGTAGAATAAAAATGTATTATTCCAAGTTGTCTTTCGATGCCATCTCACTTTTCAAATGGTCAATGTTTCTAATTAAGGTCTGGCATGTTGTATTACAATAGTAATTTTTCAGAGCTAGTACATGATTATAAATAATGTTTTCTTCCTTTATTTGTTATTTTCATTGTTTTGCATTTATCCTTTATTTGTTATTTTCATTGTTTTGCATTTAGTTTATCAATAATTTTACATAGGACCTTTTGCTGCAGTGTTCTCTTTTCCTCCATTTCTCCCATCTGCCTCAGTGCATCACTTTTAAGGTACCATTCCTAGACCATTCTTTAGACTTCTGATGTGCAATCTAATTTGAATTGCTGGATAGAATTTCTGCACTGCAGTGATGGTGCAGGGCCTTTGGACTAATCATAAAGCCATTGAGAAATATGGCTTTATTCACATTATAAAACTGTGTTTCAAAATTATAATCTATTCATTCTCAAAATTGATGATATTTGCACCCTAAGTTGGAAATGATTTCAGGGTTATGACATCTCTTAGGCATTGCCAGGTTTTGTGTCCCCTTAAAGTTTTAAGCTTGCTTCTAAAATATTTCTTTGTATGAAAGCTATACTAATTCTAGTAATATATAGAATTTATTATTTTTATAATGCTGTTTCTGTTTTCAAAAGTACTCATTACTATTTTTAGCCATGTAAAAAAAATCTAGCATAATTGATTATAATGATAAAGGCACACATAATATAAATCAAAAGCAAATCTGAAGTGCAAAGAAGGCATATATTTTTATCATTTATAGCCATTTTTCATATAAATTTTATACCATTACACACATACATACACACAGAGAGAGACAGAGACACACACCACACACAGACAGAAAGAGAGAGAGAAACATGTGTTTAGGAAGACAAAAAATAATGACCTATGATTAAATACTAAACTATGATGAGACTTCTTAATTATGTCATATATAAATTGAATTAATTTAAAAATCTCCTGTTTCAAGGACAAATTTTTGCTTACCTACATATACATTCATTCACAATTAAATGCTTTACTGTCAGAGAAATAGGGTGTGAACCAAGAAGACTATCTTTCATTGAGTATGTCTATGTAAATTAATAAGATGTGGAAAGGAACCTGAGATAAGGAAATCAAAAGACATTGAGGAGAAAAGATGAGGTTTTATAATCATATCAGAAGAAAGAGAGATAGAAAATGGGCACAGTAATAAATTAGAAGAGTTATGGAGTTAATTCAGTGATAACCTCCGTGACTGAGATGCTAAATTGTCTTAACAAGAAAAATGAAAAAGTAATATGGATAATTAAAATGCAATAGAAATTTTACAAAAGAATAAACTCACAAAAGTAGCTAAGACTCGCTTGTAAAACTTGGAAAGATTAGCTAAAATGCACTGAAATTCTTTATTTTCTATGAATTTCAGGAAATAAACAGATTTTACTTATGCTAACTCTTTCACAGCCAGTATGTTCCCACTGGTTCAATAGAAACAATTATTTTTAATTACTAATGGAGAGCAAAGAAAAATTACAAGTGCAAAAATTTCCTCTAAAAAAGACAATTTTGAAATATTATGACAAATTTCCATATACACACATACATATATAGACACACACACACACACACATATATATATATACAAATTTAAAATGTTTTGAGTTGTCAATGCATTTTAATAAACAAATATTAGCTACAAAATTTCTTCTATACTAATAGAAAAAAGATAAGTAAGGACTAGAGACCATGGTGTAGCAGGCATGAGCCACTGAGAGCCATTCAAATAGTCCAGCTAAAGTGGCCGCATCTGAAACTGATACCTCCTACCTTGCCCCATTTTGCAGCTGTGTTTAGTAAGTCTGGTTCTTGGAATGCGTTTAGGTAATCTTTTCACTGGAAATATTTAAGCTTCACTGGATGCTTTGAGTGCTGGCTTTGAACCAATTTAATACCTGAACCTCAGTTTCCTTGCATGAAGTCTGAATTGTCCCAGTGACCATTGTGAAGGCCACAGAGAGCATGCCTATGGTATTATAGGCATTTCTGTTGGGGCACTTGCAGTCCTTAACACTAGCACAGCGGTGCTCAACCTTCCAAATGGTGGTGCTCAACCTTCCTACTGCTTCACCCCTAGTGCATTAACACAGTTCCTTATGTTGCCGTGACCCCCGACTATAAATTCATTGGTTGATAATTCATAGCTGTAAATTTGTTATTATTATGAGTAATATAAGTATCTGTGTTATCTGACGGTCTTAGGTGCCCACTGTTTTGGGTTGTTCGGCCCCAAAAGGTAATGTGACCCACAGGTTAAGAACTTTTCACTTTTGCTTTTACTATAATAGAAGCATGCTTTCTGAAATAAAGTCAAGTATTTAAGTTCATATTCATCGCTTCTAATTAGTGCTGATGTGACAGTTGATTGTTTGGCAGGATACGCTAAGAATATATTCACACTGGAAGAGATATTGTCCTCTCTGAGACTGATCAGAGCACCTAAACCCGATTCACCTTGGTGGACTGATGCTCAGATGCTGAAGTTTTAGTTCTATGTCATGTTCCAAGGCTGATATGTCACAGTTAAACTGAAAGTAGGATTACTATGTTCAGATTTGGGGCTGACAATATAAGCTTCATTAAATGGTCATTTTACTTGCTAGTTTTTGGTAGAGGTACAACCCACTAGCACAATAACTGTTTTTCCCTTAGGGAAGTGAGAGAAGGGACTGCCCATCTCTAATTAGGCAGAAACGAATCCCTCTTTTACAGCAGCTTTCTTAATCTGCTCTTTACTGGTGGGAAGAGATTGGACTGCTCTTCATTGGGACCCAAACCTCTGTGTGTAAAGAACTACCAAGCGTCTTGAGAGAACTGAAGAAATGACTGGCCCTTGTCTCAAAGTGGTGCCCTGTCTGCCAGGGTGATGAAGATGCAACACATCTGGAAAGTAGGTAGCAGAAATCAAGCATCTTTCAGGCTATATCTCAGGTTTGCTGTATTTTATTCTCCGTTCTGTAACTTTAGCTATTATAAGAATAGAACTTTGTGCCCCTGGATAAATTGGAGTTTTGTTTGTGTCCAATTCCACAGTTATGAGCGACACTTAATCTTTGTTTATTTTATTCAAATGTTCCTAGAGATCATAACCTACTTTTGGGGTGTCGTTTTCTATGAGGTACTATTTTGTTAGATTGCCAGTTCATTTAGTTAAAGGCAAGTGGATTTGGTAAGGCTCTAAGTCTCTCTGACCATCAACAGCTTGTAGATTACTCTGGTCAATTGCATTCTCTCTGAATGAAGCTTGAACGGGGTCAACAAACATTGGCTAACTAACTAGCTGCTCCAAATACTGAAAATCTAAATATACACATCTCTAACTGTTGAAGCAGTTTTCAAGAATTCAAGGAAGGCTGATTTTCCATGACCTTCAGGGCAGTTTGAATCATAAATACTGGGCAAACAAACTTGTGTAATTCCTGCAATTTGGGCACCAACAAGCAAAAACGAACCCTAAATTCATGAAGTAAAGACAATAAAGTAGATACAAATTTCAAAGATGACAATTGGAAAGTTGTTGTCCAAAGATGAACCAATAAATAATTTTCTTTAAAAAAAATCTTTTTTTACCCTGAGATAGCCATGTATGTGTTTATGGGGAAAAGAATAAAACTAATTGTTGTAACCCTTTCTGTGTCAGATATTATGTCAACCACCAAACTGCATGCCCGTAAAGAGTTGTTAAATAAAGTAGAATCAATCACACCAAAAGTATAGTTACTGGAAAGAATGAAGAAAGCCATTATTTCCTGGCATGTACTAAGCAAAACCTACAGAATGGATCTATTATTCCTTCTTTCTCAGCTTTCTATCTCCTTATCTACTTATTACTTATTTCTCTTTCTGTATTTCTATTCAACAATGCACATAAACTATCTGGGAGGGTTAAAACAAAACCCAAGACAACTTTTCATTCTGACAGTTTATGACAAATGCTGACAAATACAGTTGAGAAGATTTTGGTAGAAAACATTTCTGCCTCTGTGTTTTGGTTTTCTTCATCTGTTAGTTCTCTGTTACTGTAGACAAAGCACACCAAAGGCTGACTACTTCAAAGAACAGTTTCCTTGTTCATAAGATCATTGTTGACAGTCTTAGCCAGGTTCAAAGTGGATGACTTATCCTTGCTCTGTGAGATGTTATCTGCTCACTTCTGTGTCTACAGCAGGCTCTCAGGTTAGATGGAAATAGGCTAGCACAAAATGGCTTCCCATATATGCTGCCTACCCTGACTGAAGTGGGTGACGTTCCTCAGCTTCAATTTCCATGTTTTCTAAACTCGTTACTGATTGGCTTTAGGAAAATTTGAAATGATAAGCCTTCTCAGAACCAAGGCTTCATGGATGTCTAGTGACACTTGTGCTATCTTGTTTTGGTCAATACTGCTGCAGATACAAAGATCAAGGGGAGACAGCCTCAGCTTCCTGGCAAGAAAGCTGAAGAGAATTGTGGCCATACACATCCTAACCGATTGTTCTATATAGAAAGCCTAAAAATAATATTGCTTTTAACAAGAATAATAGCAAAATTAAAATGAAACAGCAAAACATTTTTTTTCTGTCATGACATACTTACTGGTTTACCCATTTCCTATTAATGCATTTTTATTCCATAAACATATGTTCCTATTTTTATACTGAAATATAATTATTGGTTCAGAACACACACACACACACACATTGTGTTACAGTCTGTGCATAGAGCTCATTTCTAGATGTGAAATTCTAACACACATATGAAATGCAAATATATCTTGTTTTTCTGGGAGCTCAGATGACTTTTGTGCACTGAGTGAATATCTTTATATAAAACTTGATTATCTCCTGTGTGTCTCTACGCTTAAAAAAATTTAAAATCCATCTTCCATATAAACATTTTCCATCTTAATGGCATAATGGTCCCCAGTTTAATCAATAATACCCTCTAAAAGTAATTTAAATTAAAATGTTATTAATTATTTTAAACCATTCTTGGTAGTGATTCTTTAGATTTCTCCCTAAATATATCCAGCAATTAATTACCTTGTTTAATCAAGAAAATGCAAATCTTTTAGTTTTCAATGTGACGAGATCTCCCTTCCCTATGTATTCTCAAAACTTCCTTGGCTCTCACAGATTTGTCATTCACTTCAATGCCCAAGTATTAGGTTCCATCGTCTTAGAAAACTACACCAGAGTCACATGACAGAATTTTACTGTGACAGAATTGTATCTTAAAATTACTTATTTGTTGACTCTGCATTTACTTGTGGTATTTCCCTCATGTACTGCTATTGTTTATTCCGAAGTGAAGCAGGTCACAAAATAAAAACACAAAAGGACTGTCCAGTGAGAAAATGGTACAGCTCAATTTCATGCGTGTGAGTTGGGCCCAATATATTTGTCTGTATTTAGCATGCATGCCTGTGTATGTCTGTCCATTTGTGTGTGTTTACAAGTATGTGCCTGAAAGTGCATGACTATTTAGCAGGTGAGTGTGTGTGTGTGTGTGTATCTTAGAGAGAGAGAGAGAGAGAGAGAGAGAGAGAGAGAGAGAGAGAGAGAGATCACTTTATCTCTGAAATTAGAGACCACTTTATCTCTGAAATGATCTTCCCTGGGGAAGAAAAAGACAAATTCTCTGGTTATAAAATCTACATAAGAGGTAGATAAAATTAAGGTGCCTGAGATTTTCAGAGGGGAGGGAGAAATTTGCTGAAATTTTCAAGTTCTGATCACGCAAGTAGAATATAATAGAATATTCATTTAGGATTAGGAAGTCTCACAGTAACAGAGGTTGAACCCAGGCACTAATGGCTGACAGAAAGCTGTACACTGCTGAAACACACTCAGTGGAAATGTGTGGTCTCTACATGGAAAGGGACCTGCTGTTGGAAGAAGGCCACTTGTTTGTCCCAGCCACCTAGAGTCCCATAACCATCACATAGAAACTATATTATTTAAAACACTGCTTGGCCCATTAGCTCTAGCTTCTTATTGGCTAACTCTTACATCTTAATTTAACTCATCTCCATTAATCTGTGCATCACCATGAGGTCATGGCCTACCAGCAAAGTTTCTGCATGTCTGTCTTTGTTGGAGGCTTCATGGCTTCTTTTTGACTCTGTCTTCTTTCTCCCAGCATTTAGCTTAGTTTTCCTCACCTAGCTCTCTTTCTCTATAGCTCTGCTATAGGGCCAAAACAGTTTCTTTATTTATCAGTGGTAATCGCAGCATACAGAGGGAAATCCCGCATCAACCTGCAAGATAGTGTAACACTCTGTAGTATAATGGAAGAGCCTTATTTGTATGGCTGACCTTACCTAGCTGAATACAACATAATAGGGTTCATAATGAGAAAGTATATATCCCAAATTCAATCTGTCTCTTTGTTCTTCCTGTACTGATTCCTTATTGACCAAACTATAGTGAAAGCCAAAAGCCAGAGAAATCTATTGATGGGGAAAGATATGATAGAAAAGAGAGAAGGAGGAATGGAAGGTTGGTGTGAGATAAGGCATACAAATATCAAATGAAAAGATATACTATTTTCTAGCCAGATTTTTAATCATGAACCCTGGGAAAAATTTAGTAGAACCGTAAAAACTTCTAATAATTATTGTTTGACTTTATAACCTTTTGAATTATATTTCCCTGTATTAGTTATATTTTAAATGAACTGATCTTGCATGGTGAAATATCTGCATATTCCAATTGAATCATATTGAATAAAAAACATGTAATGTATGACTTTTAACTGATTTGCATATAAGAGAAGACCTCACCTGAGATATAGACACATGTCACTTAGTCAAGTGATATTGTCTCACGATAAACAGAGAAGTCCCATCCTTCAACTGTCAGTCATTCAATTATTAATCTGTTGTGACTTTTGCTGACAGTAGAGATCTCTTCTCTGACAACAATAAAGTGGGTTTTCTGGGGATGTTTACCAAAGCTTGAAACTTTCATGATGAAATGACTGGTTAAGATGGTGTTGATGGCATCTGACCGGAGTCATCCATCACCAGTCCTAGGGAGCAGGGATCTCTAATGGTGCTGGTTTTATTCAATCTATTTTATGCAGCCATGCTTGACTATTCAACACAAGACCTCAGGGTTGATATTAGGATATATTTTGATCTCCTATAAAGATTTTCCACTTCAATAATTTGCAATCCTCCTAAAAGTCCTTGAGGCAATCGTTCATGAACTACTGCTTTCCAATGACAACATACCAAAAGATGGTCTAAAATGGATTTCAGAAACTGTGCTAGCTTATGTAAAATGTTGGTAAAAAGCTGGAGAGTTCTTCAACCAAGCTAGGTTCTAATGCCAAAATCTTAAAACATAATTTTAGGATGGTTAACTTACTGATATTCTGTAGATACATAGTATTATTTAGTAAAAACATATTTAGAACTGGCAGTATTTTCATAAGTAACTTTTATAATTCATAGCAAGGAAAAATTTATTAAGTCTCCCCAGCGTAAAATTTGGGAACATCTATAGACCAAGTTAACAAATGGGTGTGATTGAATGACTGTCTTTCCTACATTCTCAGTAGAGATCCTGTGCTGAAACCTCTGCATTAAGTCACTTTGAGGTTCTTACTTAATCTTTTTTTTTAAAAAGATTTTTTTTTATTGAGAAAAAAAAATTCCCTCCTCCTCCCAGCCTCCCACTCCTCCCAACCTCCCCCCACTCCTCTCCCCCTCCCTCTCGAGTCTGAAGAGCAGTCAGGGTTCCCTGCCCTGTGGAAAGTCCAAAGTCC
>NC_022031.1:27859593-27916531 GCF_000317375.1 Microtus ochrogaster
AAAAAAAAAGATGTATTAAATATGACTCTTGCTTGCACAGAGATAAATGAATATGTGTGCTGTGGTCAGCACATTATCCATAGCTGTATACATTCACTTTCTTTTTTGTCTTTTGTTATATATCATTTCTTCTCATGGTTGTTAGATATTTAGTTGTGGCCTGTCTATGACCATGGAACAGTCTGTATGGCTCAAACTGAGATGTAGCCTCTAGTTTTCTTAGTTAACATTGAGAAGCTTAAGAAACTGTAATTGTTATGCATGGCTTTCCCACTTTTTTCCATGCTCTACCCTAGTGAATTTATATAAAAATAAAAGCTTTCTCTTCTTATTTTTCTTTGACTTTTAACAGAACAGAAAAGTCTTTGAACCATTTACTGCTTTGATTGCTTATTGCTTCTATCACAACACTAGATTTGAATTTACTGTACCAATTGACATCATGCCTGTTTTTTTAAGGTAGTTAATTATAATATCATGTAACCTTTCTGCAAAATTATGTCTATTAACATATGGGATTTCTCTTATCGTGTACTAAGGATGATGGATCTCAGTTAACCTATGTTTTCATTAAAGGCTCTGCTGAGCAGACTCACACAACATAACCAAGTATGTTTAATTTTAGAATTGTGTGAAATTCTTCTACTTCTTCCTAAAAAGTAATACTTAAAGTTCCTACTGTAGTCTTGATGAGAAATAAACACATTCTCAGAATCGTGCCGGCATTGCATAGGGCCTTGATAACTCATTCTTCTTTAAGTCCATAAAACTTAGTTTTACTTAAAATATTTATTTGGAAATTTCTTTATAAAGAGTACAATATCCTTGGTTCTATTATTTTCAACATATTTATGACATCTAGAAGTATTTGCAAAAGAAGCCTTAAGAAATTGCTGTACAGTCATGGGACAGAGGGTTACATTGTTTACCATGTCCAAATAATTCCACAGTAAGAAATGAATAGAGGCAATGAATCCTAGTAACTTTCAAAGTGAAAATATATTTTAACAGAAAAAGTATAGATTCAACAAATTGATTTTTCCATTCTAACTATATTTTCTTCCTTACTTTGAGAACATATACATAATTATATTTTTCAAGAAACTACCAAATACAAAATATTTTAAAGTAGAGAATGAAAGAAGTTTGTTTAAACCATATAATTTATAACTGTACAACAGAGCTTTTCATGAAAGACTAGACTTAATAATTAAAGTATTCATGTAGTATCAGTTAATGCACATTCATATGTCTCTGGATCTTATCGGCAATTTGGAGTTCTGCTCATTGCTATCAAAATGAATGATTTCTCTTCTCCATTCATTCTTCAAGGTACACATACACATTGTCAAAATATGCTTCTGCTGTCTACTATATGCCTTAAATAGACCACTATGCAGGGTTATTGGATAAGAAAGGTAATGAAAGAAAGTAACAGAAACCTAAGCACAAACTTCAATCTATAACCAAGTTCAGTTTTTCTTATAGTAGAAGCACAGACAAATGTGCCAAAATTGTGCAGGTTGGTTTTATACCTCCTCTCTGAAGAGGACTATGCTAGGCTCCTGCATAGAAGTACAGCAGAGAGGCATTAAGAATCATGTCACAGACTTTTTCCATTCACATTTGGTTCTATTCTAGGTCTTTGCCCTTTACAGCCTCTGGTTTCTGGCTCTCCAGGCTGTGTCAAAGGTGAGCTTCTTCTCATGGCATGGATCTCAAGCTGGAACAGTCATTGATTCTTTGGATTTCTTCTGTATTTGTTGCTATGTTCATCTTTTTGTTTCTGATTTTGTTAATTTTGACATCTTTTATCTTTTGTTTGGTTTGGACAAGGGTTGTCTATTTTGTTCTTTTTCTCAAAGAACCAATTATTTGTTTCATTCTCCTTGTTGTTTCTATTTTCTTAATTTCATCCCTCAGTTTGATTATTTTCTTGCATCTACTTTTCATGGATGAACTTGTTTCTCTTTGTTATAAAGCTTTCAGGTATGGTGCTAAGTTGTAAATAATAGATCTCTCTATTTTTTAATGTAGGAACTTATTGGTATGAACTTCCCTATTAGCACTGTTTTTGTGTGTCCCATAAGTTTCGGTATGTTATACATTTATTTTCATTGAATGCTAGGAAGTCTTTAATTTCTTTTATTTCTTGCTTGACCCAGTGGCATTTTTTGAGAGCTGTTCAATTTCTATGAATTCACAATGATTTTTTGCAGTTTGTGTTGTTATTGAATTCAAACTTTAATCAATGTTGACCAGGTAAGATGCAGGGAGTCACTCTATTTTTTTTAATCTATTGAGACTTGCTTTGTGACCAAGTATGTGGTCAATTTTGGAGAAAGTTACATGTAGTGTTGAGAAAAAAAGTATATTCTTTAGTGTTTGGGTGAAACATTCTGTAGATATCTGTTAGGTACATTTAACTCATAACATATGTTAGTTACATTATTCCTCTGTTTAGTTTCTGTCTGGATGACCTGTCCATTGGTAACAGAAAGGTGTTGACATCTGCCACTGTTAATGTGTGGGTTTTGATATGTTATTTAAGCTTTAGTAATGTTTCTTTAACAAATGTGGGTGCCATTGTATTTGGGGCAAAGATGTTCAGAATTATCAGCTGCCCAGACCCCTGAAATAACCATATAGAAACTGTACTAATTAAATCACTGCTTGGATAATTACTTAAGCATATTGCTAGTTAACTCTTATATCTAGAATGAACCCATCTCCATTATTTTATATTTTACCAAGGCTCATGGCCTACTTGCAAGGTTTCATCAAGTCTTCCATGTCTGTCAGCAGTTCCATGGCTTCTCACTGACCCCTCCTCCTTTCTCCCAGCATTCAGTTTATTTTTCCCTGCCTACTTCTATTCTGCTCTGCACAGGCCCAAGACAGTTTCTTTATTAACCAGCAATATTCATAGCATACAGAGAGTAATCCCACATCACAGGGCTTGCTGAGTGAAGATAGCTGGGCTCTGGTGGTTACATATTGCCCTGGGTATTGTTGATTTTATTTTTATATAGGCCTCTAGGTTCCTGGGCTTAAGGTAATTATAAGTTTAGGTACAAATTTTTGAGTTTGTATTTTCCCTCTTCCTTATTGTTTTCTCTTCTTTTCTGGCCTGAGTGGCCTGTGGCTTTGATCAGCAAGTACTCTGGTTCAGGCAGGTGCCTCCACTTGGGTTTTGGTGGCCTGCCTAATGCCCTAGGTTCTGATTACTGGAGTAGACTCTGAGGTTCCAGATCCCAGCGTGGCTTCAAGTACAGCAGGGGGCTTCTGAGCTTTGGGGTATAGGCATGGCTTCTGGCAGAGTAGGAACTTTTTGTTAGAGTTGTAGGCCAGGATATGGTGAAGATGGGTTAGGGTACTGTTTGGGAAAGCCTCAAGGACTCTGAGGAGTGTTGGTGGGATGTTGGTGATCTCTTATCTTGGTTTGGGGTACTTTGATGTTCTATAATTGATCTGGCGGCTTTTACTGGAGATTTTGTTTTCTTAACCAGTGATTGATAAAGGAGGATGGCCCAGAATGGCAAAGCAGATCTTGAATTGGTAGTTCTGAGTTCTATAAGAAAGCAGGCAGAATAAGCCATGAAGATCAAGACAACAAGCAGCAACCCTCCAGGGCCTTTCCATCATCCCCTGTCACCAGTATCCTGCCTAGTTGGTGTTCCTGCCTTGGCTTCCTCAATGGAATGTGATGAAGATTATGTAAGGCAAATAAACCTTCACCTCTCCAAGTTATTTTTGGTTATGGTGTTTTAAAACAGCAATGACAACACTAACTAACTGAAGTATACTAAGTTATTTTCTTCTATGTAGATATAACAGTTCTTCACTATCTACCTAGTACCTTCATACAACTTTAACTGCACCCTGATAGAACAAATTAATTAATGTTTTCTAAGTAATATGTTGTAGAACTTCTACCCATTTCACTGTCTTTGTCTTTATAAAGACGCAAAGAAGCTGGATGAACTCTTTTGACATCATTGTTTTCTATGCCCAAACAAGGCAACAATCTCTGTTTGGGGTAGTTATATAAGCTCAGATTGAGTAAAACAATATTATTTGAAATCAAATTATATAGCATATGGATAAAATTAAAAAATCCATGAGCAAATACAAAAGTCATTGTTCCCTGGTCTTTACTTATTTTTGTAAACTGGAAAATAAATACTTTTATTAATTAATTCCATAAATATTCTGTCAAATTTGTATTTGAAAACTTCAGTTCAGGTCATAAAATAAAGGTGATGTAAATAATTCTTATATTAAATCTAAGACTAATAAACAAAGAATGTAAAACAAGTTTTCAAAAATCTACTCAAAAGTCTTTTGTGCCTTTTACAAAATTGATTTATTTAATGAATTTTTAATTCCTACTTATCCTTAGAAATAAGGTATTTACTGACTAACAATAGTATAAGGGATAGGCACTTACCTGGTAGGATGGTGCTCATATAAAAGGAGATAGCTTAATTCTCATACTCTTTTTGTGTGTCTGTCTCTCTCTTATTTCTCTGTGTGCATGTGTTTGTGTCCTTCACTGCCTGACCCTCTCTGTTATCTCTCTCTCTCTCTCTCTCTCTCTCTCTCTCTCTCTCTCTCTCTCTCTGTGTGTGTGTGTGTGTGTGTGTGTGTGTGTGTGTGTGTATTTCTTTATATCTTTATTTCTGTCATGACAGCCTAAGAAGGAAAACAGAAGCTGTCTGCAAGTCAAAAAGAAAATGGTTATGAGAAACCTATCCTGACCAAGTTTGATCTAGGAGTTCTGTAACTCAGAACTGAAAAATATTAAGTATCTAAGCTGAGCTTCCCGGTTTTGCTCATTGTTAGAAGAGTCTAGGCTGACTAAGAGAGTTCATTATAATGGCAATTGATTTCCCACTTAGTTGAAGAAAGTTCCAAGTTTCACAGAAGTGAGTTTGTATTCAAGGTGCCTGAAGAAAAGCAATAAAGGCAAACAACACTTGAAATATATTATTACTCTTTCTTCATTTAACCTTGTAGAAGTCTCATAAAGTGACCAGCACAGACTAGAAATGAATCTATGCACTGGACTGCATGCTACTTTTCAAATGATCTGTAAACATTTGCTTCTCTAGTCACTAGATTGTTGCTTCTTATGGGGTACTAGCATCTCTGTCAGAGGTGTACAAACATTTATTTAAATTTTAGGCTTAATAAAACTCATATTATCCATAGTGACAATACAATATAACCTTAATAGTCCCATATTTTATGATATTTACTGTCTAACAACAAACCATGAGTCACATAATCCCACGTACTACCCTTCTTCTATTCTGTACTATCTTTTACAAGGAAACTCCATTTTCATGCTTGGAAAGTCCTAATGTTTTAGTCCTTATTTGATCTGCTTTTGTACAAAGATATTTTGAAGTGATAATATCATTTGCAAAGACTCTTTTCTTAAACCGAGATTACTAATCCTTTTTTGCGTTATGTCTGAAATGTAACATGGGAAAGAGGTAATACATCTTTCATGTTGAATGTTTTCATTGACAATGGTACTCATCTTTCACACAAGTTTTGACAGATTTGAGTACTTCTGATGATACTGTGCAAAACTGGTTCATCAAAACTCCTGTTCCCACACCTTTTTTGTATAAAATTTGTGAAACTTAAAAGAAAGATCACTAGTTTCTTAGTTCTGTGTCTTTAAAGTCTTCCTGAATTATGCCTTTTCTAATACTGATTTTCTGTAGATTTTCTTTGCCATTGTCAGCACAGAGGGTTGAGTAGTACCTTGTCTCTCAGATACTAATGTGTGAGTTTGTCTAACCATGATTTAAATTTCAGAATAGACCCCAATAATATAAGGTGTTTGTGTGTATGCACATGTGAGTGTGTGTGTGTAAAATTACATCAAACAAATTTAGAAATGTATATACAGAAACATTAAATAGCTTCACAATCTCATATATCAAAATGTAAAATGCCTCTCATGACTTTTCTATATGGTGATATTTTATTTGGACTCTAACAAATAGAGCTTGCCTGAATATCAGAGGGCAGCACTAGCCACGAGTTAACCATAGATGCCAAGCTGTGGTAGAACAAACCTTTAACCCCAGTACTTGAGAGGCAAAAGCAGAAAGATTCAGAGTTTAAAGCTCCACTGGGCTACATCAGATTTAATCAGTCTAAAGGAGAAACAGCTTACACCTTTTATCCCTGCATTTGGCATCTCATGCCTTTTAATTCCAGCACTAGGGAGGTGGAAACAGGAAGTGATATGATTGGGTGGAGAGAGGAATATTAGGTGGGCAGATACAAGAGTTGTTCCGTTTACCCTAAGGTGGTGGTAGAGGTAAGAATTCCCTCTAGTGACTGGCTCCTTTACTTCTCTGATATTTCAGTTTTCACCTCCTATTATCTGACTTCAGGTTTTTCTATTAAGACCAATTAGAATTTGCGCTACACTCCTAAGTAGCTAAAACTTGCACGCTTCTTTTTTGAGTGCAGAATACATAAAAAGTTCATATGCAGAGAATATAACTATTTTGCAGCTTTTCTTATTACCTTAAATAGGATGCATTAGCAAGGAAAAACTTTCTGTATAAGTGAAAAACTGGAATAAAATTATACTAGCCTGTTAGGACATGCAGGGTCATAATTCTATAATGACACTACCTCTAGGCATCATATGTAAATTTTTCTACTAATCATTTGCAAAAACAGTAACAAATATCTACATATAGTAAGGACTACAATATTTTCAATACAGGTTACACACTGTAAAATTATTAAATCAAAATAATAACATATTGATTATCTCCAATGTAAATATAACTTTTTAAATTATAAAAATAAATTAAGTATGTTAGTAATACTTAAAATCCTTAAGTGCCTCTTTTAAAACATACATGATTATTAACTGTGATATTTGGCTTACTAGGACTTAATTTTTCTACCTAACTTTCACTCAGCATCTATTAACTTTAATCTCACTGCAACCTTATTCCAAGCAGTCACAGACAGCTGATATTTCTCTCCTTACTTTTAAGAGGTTGGAGGTTTTTGTTTCAGAGTGTGAGTGACATTGCGATGTGTAAGCTTGATTGTTAACTGGACAGGATCTAGAGTCACATTAGAGACAAACATTGGGCACAGCCATGAGAGATTATCTCGACTAGTCTCTGTGTAAACTTGAAAGAATACCTAGATTATATGAACTGATGTGGGAAGGCTTATCATAAATTTCTGCAGCACTATTCTACAGGTAAGGATCTTTGACTTTCATAAAAGGAGAACTGTAGTTCATCATGAGCTTTCATCAACCTCTGCTTCCTGATTGTATATGCTGTTTGGTTCATTGGTCTTTGGGATTATTTTGTAGGAGGAATGTAAAAAAACAAAACAAAAACAAAAAAAAAAAAACAAAAAAATGCCACCTGTAACTACAAAAGCTGCAGCATACTACAAGCAGAGCACAATGGGAAGATCTTTTGGGAGCACAAGAGATAAATATGCTGGGAGAAACATGCCAATTGGATGACTAGTTAATGAGATTAAAGAGAGATCAAGGAATTTATAAGGAACTAGGCAATAAATCATCCATGAAATACTCTGGCAAGAATTTGGTTTCATTTTGCCTTGTCTCGAGAACTTCAGGGAACCTAAATACAAAAGCTATAGATTAATTTGTCTGATGGAGGAAGTTTCAAGAGAAGGAGGCATTCAGGTTATGTCATGGCTACTGAATATTGCTATGGTTTAAGAGAGAAAGGGAAACAGAGATAAAGAGAGAGACAGAGAAACAGAGAGAGAGTGGAAAAAATGCAAAAAAAGTTGTTTGATGGAAAATGAAAAAAATTAAAGTAGTCACAGAAAGACTAATTTTTACAAAGTAATTGAAATAATTGAATCAATTTCCATCATAAAAGAGAACCTTCAGCACCATATGGAAGAGAATTTGTTCTCTGAGTAAAAGTCACCACCAATGAAAACCTACATCTTGTGAAAATGCAAATTCATTTGAAAGGAGAGAGACTAAGTTGAAAATGCCTAAAGAATTCATGGTTGAAAATAGGTCTTTCAGGGTAACCCTGGAAGACAGGGGCCAATATGGTTTGGTCAAGGGAACTGCATTATATCCTGAGTTGATAGGAGAAGTTGAAACATTATATATACATTCCTCATTTTTAAGGCATGGATTGTACAATTTTAAGTTCTTCAACATGGTTTGAGGGAGCTATGGAGGGCAGATATAATGTAGCATCATGTTTAGTCTCTGAAATGAGTCACTAAAATGAGATGAGAGACCACTATGTGAAGCTGTGAAGGTGAAGCCCAAGTTGCAATGGAGAGTACCCAAGATATTGAAGATGTCTATATAATGATCTATCTGAGAAGGAAACCCACAGACATGGAGTGGAGTTGGCTCAAGAGAAAATCTGTGTGTGTTACAGCTCTTGGAGATGGAATAGTAGAATTACTTTAACCTTTCAGAAAACAGATTATTCTATCACAAGTCCCAGATGCTGGACATGTTTTAGAAGTTGGGGTCTGGCTAGTGCAATCATTCTTTGCTATCCTTCCATTGGGAAGGTGAATATTCTTCTATGTCATTGTATACTAAAATATGTAACTCGACTTTGTTTCATAGCAGCTCACAGTTGAGAAATTGCTTGAAGTCTCAGATGAGACATGTACTTTGTACTTTTCAATAGTGTCAAAATTTTAAACATCATCGGAACTTTTGAAGTTGGGCTGTATGGCTTCTCCATTATGAGATTTTCAGAATGGTCTGAAGACAAAATGTGGAAAATTGCAGCTTGAAAGATATCTGTTTTGACACTCAGTTGACAAAGCCTGGAGCTGTAATGTTTATCATAGTTGTAGACTTAACTATACCTAGAATTGACTTGGAATCAAGCCTGTAAACAAGTCTGTTAGGAATTACATCGATTAAGCTAATTGACATAAGGATACTCAACCTAAACTTGGGCAGCACCATTCCATGAATTGAAATGGAAGACTAAACACAAAATAAAGCTAACAAAGCATGGGTATTCATCACTCTAATCTAGCTTATGCTGACTCTTAATTTACTATTCCTATTTTCATACAAACTTCTCCAAATATTAATAATAACTAAAGTGACATTCAACTTTCATTATTCATACCTTTTAAAGGTTTTTATTGTAATTTCATGTTATTTTTATATTTATTCATATGTTTGACACACATTTTACTTAGGATATTGGGATGTTGTGATGTTTCATTTTAAATATAAACTCACCAAAACTTAAAACAATCTGAAAAGATATCTTAATTGAAGAATTATGAATATTAGGTTGATCTGTGGACATGTCTTGTAGAGATTGTCTTAATTATTTAGTGACACACATAGACTAGGCCCTAAACAGTATAAGAAAGCTAATTGAGCAAGCTGGAAAGCAGCAAAGGTAAATTCCTGCCATTACTTCACTGACATGATAGATTGTAACCTAGCATAGTAAGCTAAATAAATAATTCCTCCCTAAATTACTTTTGTAGAATATTTCATCACAGTAACATAAATAAAGCTAGAAAAACTCATAATCACTTACAATGACAGAAGATTCTCCCATGTGAAGGGACATGTGAATGTCTGAAATCCTTGCTGGACATCCCTGTTCTCTAGACTTTAGGCCCTGTTTTATCCTATTCACAGCACCCTAAGCAAGCCAAAAGTAGCATCCTATCCATCCAACCATTCCCCCAACACACTTGTGACCACTAACACCAACCACCCCACCTGCACCTTGTGGGATAGTAACTACCAGAGACACAAACCCTAACTGCACCTGAGAGTGACCACCACCAGAGCTATAGACTCCACCCAAACCAATTTGAGCAAAAGATGGCAAGTCAGCATGGTAAAACGTTTAACAACATAAAGAATATTATGGCAGCAAAAGAAAATAGCAAAGGCTGAACACCAAAGGTAGATGAAGCAGAAGAAAACTACCTTAAAAAATAACCTTATGAAGTTAATAGAGGCACTTAAAGAAGATATAAGACATTCCTTTACGGAAATAAAAGAAAAAACAAACAAGAAAAATTGAATAAATCAGCAAGTCCCTTAAAGTCAAGAAAACCAAGAAAAAAAAAACCAATCAAACAAGTAAAAGAAACCGTCTAAGACAATAAAATTCAAATAGAGATGATAAAGAAAATCAAACTGAGGGAATTTTAGAAAGGAAAATCTGGGTAAATCAACAGGAATTACAGATGCAAGCATAAAAACAGAATTCAAAAGATTGAAAAGAGAATATCAGACAATGAAAATATAATAGAGGGAAAAGATTAATCAGTCAAAGGAAATGTTAAATCCAACAAGTTCTTAACACAAACCATTCAGGACATCTGGGACACCATGAAAGCCCAAACCTAAGGCTAATAGGGACAGAAGAAGAAGAACTCTATCTCAAATGCACAGAAAATATGTTCAACAAAATTGTAGAAAACTTTCCTAACCTAAAACAGAATATGCCCATGAAAGTGTAAGAAGCTAACAGAACACCAAATAGACTAGACCCAAAAATGTCCCCTCTTCATATAATAATCTAAACACTAAACATGCAAAATAATGAAGGATTAATAAGAGCTGCAAGAGGAAAACAGTCAAATACATATAAAGGCAGACACTATCAGAATTACACCTGACTTCTCAATAGACACTGTGAAGCCAGAAGGTCCTGGTCAGATGGTCTGCAGACACTGAGAGACCATGAATGCCAGTCCATGTTACTATACCCAGCAAAGCTCTCAGTCACCATTGATGTAAAAAACAAGATATCTCATGATAAAGTCAGTTTTAAACAATACCAATCCACAAACAAATACAGCCCTATGGAACGTACTAGAAGGAAAATAACAGCCCAAGGAAATTATCTAAACTCACAAAAACACAGGCAACAACTAACCTCATGCTAGCAAATCCCAAAGAAGAGAAACACAAAAACCCCAAATGTAATAGAAATTAACAATCACTGGTTATTAATATCTCTTACTACAATGGTTTCAATTTACGTGTAAAAAAACACAGGTTGTCAGAATGGATCTCAAATCAGGGCCTATCTTTCTGCAACATACAAGAAACCTACCTCAACCTCAAAGACAGACACTAACTCAGAGAAAAGGATTAGAAAAAGATTTTCAAAGTGAAAGGACCTAAGAAATAAGCATGTGTAGATATTCTAATATCTAACAAAATAGACTTCAAACTAAAATTAATCCAAAGAGACAGAGAAGGATATTTCATGTTCATCACAGGGAAAACCCATCAAGATGAAGTCTCAATTCTAAACATCTATGCCCCAAATACAAGGGAACACAATTTGTTAAAGAAACATTACTAAAGCTTAAATCATACTTAAAATCCCCACACTCGTAGTTGGAGACTTAAGTACCCTACTCTGAGTACCCCATAGGACATGTCTGCCAGACAGAAACTTAACAGAGATATAAGGGTATTAACAGATGTCATGACTTATATGAACTTAAGAGGCATCTATAGAACATTCCACCCAAACATAAAAGAATATACCTTCTTTTCAGAACCTCGTGGAACCTTCTATAAAACTGACCACATGTTCAGTAAAAAAAAAAAAATACAAACCTCAACAAATATAAAAAATTTAGGATAACCCCCATTTCTTAATCAATCATAATGCCTTGAAGTTAGAATTCAACAACACTAAGTGCTTAAAGTCCACAAACTCTGGAAATTGAATACAGCTCAAGTGAACCATCACTGGGTCAAAGAAGAAATAAAGAAAGAAATTTAAGAGTATATAATTCAATGAAAACAAAGGCACAGTGTACCCAAACTTATGGAATACTAGAAAATAATGCTAAAAGGAAACTTTACAGAACTAAGTTTATTACATCTTACATTAAAAACGTGGAGAATCTTACCCTACTAACTTAATGGCACACCTAAAAGCTCTAGAACAAAAAGAAGCAAACTCACCCAGGAGAAGTAAATGACAGGAAAAAATCAAATTGAAGGTCAAAATCAATGAAACAAAGATTTGGTTATTCAAGAAAATAAAAAAGACAAACCCTTATCCAAAGTAATCAAAAGGCAAAGAGAAAATATCTAAATTAATAGAATCAGAAACGAAAATGGGGCAACAAAGCAACAGAAACTGAGGAAATCCAGAGAATCATTACGACAGAGAATTATTGTGGGGTCCCATCCTCTTCCTGGAAACTTCAAAGATTATTGCAGAAGGTCAGGGTTCTTTGTATGCCCATAAAATTCTGATTTCATCAGTAGTAAAGAGCACTATAATCTCTGCGGTGTATGTACCTGCTAGTTGACAAAGTTTCAATTTTCCTTTTATAATTAATTCAGAGAACATTTTCATATGAGTTTTTAATTTTTTACTTTGTTTATGTAGTAAAAAAATTCTAAAACAATATCTTCTTTCTGCATTTAAATTCCAACAAGGGAAATTCTGGAAGGCAATATGACTAGAATGCAATTAAGATTTGGATCTACCCTATCAAGATGTGCCTCCTGTAATTTTTCTTCAACAACAGTTAATTCTATTTCAGCTTCAGCTTTTAATTCCTTGGGAATAATTAAGTTTTTGGCTAATGTTTTATTTAAAGAAATTATTAGATCAGTTATTATCCAAACAGCAAGTCATAGACTGGAAAAGTCTTCTAAAAATCTTTGAAAGTCATTAAGAGTCCACAATCCATCTCTCCTAATTTGTGCCTTTTGTGTTCTAATTTTTTGTAAACCTGTTATATAACCTAAGTAATTGATAGAATTGTCTCTCTGTATTTTTTCAGGAGCTATTTGTAATCCCTATTTAGGCAAAACTTTCTTTACTTCTTCAAACAGTCTTTCTAAATTATCTACATTTGAATCAGATAGCAAAATGCCATCTATGTAATGGATTTAAGAAATTGTTTTTGTATTATTTCCAATGACTGACTTACAAAGTATTCTATAAGACAGGGCTATTAAGCATTTCCTGTGGGAGAGAAGGTCCACTCATATCTCCTAGTAGGCTGAGAATTATTTTAACTTGGCACTGTAAAGGCAATTTTTTTCTCTGTTATTTTCTTGTAAAGGTATAGTGAAGTAACAGTTCTTTAAATCAATGACAATGAAAGGCCATTGTTTTGGTAATAAAGAAGACAGAGGAATTCCAGATTGTAGAGGGCCCACTACTCATGTATGATTCATGAATATAAAGCCAGAATCATATGAATGACACTGACATGTTTGACTACCAACTTGGTGTGAACCTTGACACTTTTGAATTATATGTAATGTAAGCATTATACCATTTAACCATGCCCATAGCTTTCAATGCATTCCTCTGAAATGTGTAAATTGGTAACATGGCATAGTCAAAAGCAAGTGCTATGAGAAATTTATTTAATTAAGTCAATAAGAGGTATTTATGAAAATGTACATATATCCAAACATACTTAAATTAATATTATGCATGTCATCATGTGTCATACACACATCTATTTATTTGTCGTATACACATAGATGTCTATATATTTTCAGAAACAGAATGAAAGACATTGCTTTACAATTTATGTTAATTTGCTTTTATTTTATTTTTTAGTGTATGACTATCTTTCCTGCACAGATGTCTGGTAACTGTGGAAGCCAGAAAAGTACAATGAATCCCCCAGGATTCATTAAATATGGCTGTATGTGCTGGTAATCAAACCCCAATTCTCTGAAAGAGTGACTAGTAGTCTTGACAGCTGAAATGTCTCTCAAGACTCTCAGTTAATGTCCCCCACATTTGGACAATTATAGCCATTATCTGCTTTAATGTTCTTTAATTATTTATCTTTTGAGAATCTAATATATGGGTTGTTCATTTGCATCATTCTCCCTCTCTCTTTCCTTCCTCAAATTCTTCACATGTCCCTCCTACTCCTTTTCACATTCATGACCTCTTCTTCTTTAGTTGGAATAGGTATCAGATTGTAAATCTGTCCTGCTGAGGTCACATAGCGTTGCACATTTGTTCAGGACTGACCTCTTTGTGTTGGCTCTTTAGTTAGGACTTTGTCCCTGGTAGAGACTGATTTCCCCTCTGTCAGCAATACATACATAATTGTCTATTCTTCCAGAAGTGAAGCCTTAGGAAAATTCCCCCATCTGCAATGGTGTGTAAATTGATGTTGTTATTTCAGATTTTGTTTAGGCAATCATATTGTTGATATTTCCTGGGTGCAGTTTTCATATAGAAGACAATATTTAACAGAAGGATTCTCATCTTGGGCATCTTTTATTACAACCTTCCCACACTCTTCTTCCACAATGGTCCATGTGCCTTAGGTGTAAGAATTGTGTTGCTGTTATATCTGCTAGTGTACCCCACGGCTGTTCTATGCCTTTAG
The DNA here is from genome assembly GCF_000317375.1 of Microtus ochrogaster. Classification (NCBI taxonomy): domain Eukaryota; kingdom Metazoa; phylum Chordata; class Mammalia; order Rodentia; family Cricetidae; genus Microtus; species Microtus ochrogaster. The sequence goes on from NC_022031.1 coordinate 27,874,006, forward strand.
CCAGTAATGTTTTTTTGTAATAGTCCGTTTTGGGGCAGAAAAGGAAACTTCTTTGATTAGATGAGAGAGCTATACTTATTAGTACTTATAAGGATAAGTATTTAGAGTATAGTTAGAGATTATCCTAATTCAATGTGGTGGCAATAGTAAGTCCTCCTCAAGAGTCTCTGGGCAATGGGTTGCTAGGTTTACAGTACTGGTCATGAATTCCCTCCACTTAGCCGACATTAAGTTCAATTATATGACTGTTGGTTATCTCCAGTATATAAATGCCACTGTGGTACCTTTTGTGATATCTTGCTGTCCAGGTCAGTATTGCTCTTCGTAGGCATCATAGCATGGTATGGATCCTAATAACTTTTCTCTTTTATCAGTTTTCATAGCTACTTCTGGTACTGTGAGGGCTAGTTCTCAGGGAGATAGCTACTAGGTCAGTTCCACCTGGTTTCCTCCATGACTGTCTGAAGTACATTTTGTAAAGCAACTTTATCATCAACCAATAAAGACAACACATATTTGCAGCACACAGAAGGGCATCACAAATCATTTTCCATTATCTGTCTAATTAAAAATGAATGCTTCAACTTTAACATAGTTAAATTTATATAACAAACAGTTATCAAGCAAGAATTATAGTTATAATATTGAGTCTATTTATATTTATAAAAATAAATTAAAGAAATTACTTTATTATCTATCCTATATTTATGAGTCTAAACTTTCATATCTAATTCATCTTTTATCATAATAAAGAAAACTATATATAACTATCTAGTCTTCAACTCCATCAAAGCCTACAGAAGGATACATTACCTAAGTAAACAGGAAGTGCATTGTAAGCAACTTCCAAAACTCTAGAAATAACCCAGATTTCTAGCTGACCAGACAGTCACCCAAAGTGTCTTCTATAATGTTGGAACATCCATCTTCAGCCTATAGGCTTCTTGTGTCTGACAGATTACTCAGTGAAGCAGGAAATTTAAAGGACTGTTCAGCTTATTTTGCCAAATTTCATCAGTTATTTTCTTCTGCCATGTAGAAGGTCTGGCAGATTCTTCCATTAATCAGAAATGCTGTAGGACTGTCCCACCTCCTTTTGGAAAGTTCAGCAGTCATTTCTTGTCACTTTTGCATGTCTAATTTACATAGCATATTGTCAAATAGTCCAGGCAGAAGCAGTTTATTATCTAAACTTCTAGTCTTGCCACATTGAAAGCAAACTTCATAAGGAGCTTCTTTATTACCCACCATCCTCTTGAAATAGTTGGTGCTACCAAGATCAGACGTGTCTTGCTGTAAAGAAAAGTCTAAGTTCTTAAAACATTGTAAATGCCATATTCTGTAGATTTCTGCATATATAGAAATCCTAATATGACCAGAAGTTTGACAATTATAGATGACTATTAATTTGTATTTTAATGATATTTCACTTTTTTAAATGCACTGGATTTAAAATATAATACTTTAAAAAGAGTAGAAAATATATACAGTATAACAAAATTAATCTTAATTTTGTGCTGATAAACCAAAATCAATACCAATGTATGATACCATACATACCAGTTGTCTTTTGGATTAAAGTAGATATACTAATATACCTTTTTTGGTAGCTTAAGGCTTTTCTCATCCCTCATGGTCTCACAGTCACTTAGTAAAACAATCACTCAAAGGCTTAATATCAATCGTAAGTGTATGGTTGATGTCTCAGTATTATTACTGGATAGATCTTACATTTAAATTAACCCCTTTTTATTAATCACATGATCCATGGCTTACTGTAGATGCTCTGGCATTTTACTCCTCTGGTGACTCCTGGTGCCTCCTCCAAATCTTCCTTCTTTCTCCTTGTATTCAGTTTGGCTTCCTTTCTGAGCTATACTCTGCCCAGCCACAGGTCATTAACCAATGAAAGCAACACCTATTTTCAGCATACAGAAAGACATCCCACATCATTATGGTGTTTTTAGCAATAGGATTTGCCTTCCGCTTCTGGGGGGCAATTCCAAACAACAGAAAAAGCATATATTGTTTGGGAAATCTTTGAAACTCTCTAACAACAACTAGAAAAGTGGTTTTCCATGCCTAGCAATGCGATTGTGCTCACTATTCAAAGCCCCTCACTTTTATTTTTTATTTTCATTATTAATTTTGATAGGAAATATTGTATGAAAGAAATTTATTAGCTCAAGTATGTTGTAGACTTTGGCCACTCCTCCTTCCTTCCTCTGTTTTCTCTCACCTGCTTATCATTTCCATTCCTGCTGTTTTCCTTTCATGTGTATACATATGAAACGTGATGTTTATACATGAGAGAATATATAATTTTTGCCTTCCGAGGCTGGCTAGTTTCATGTAATATGAGGCTCTCCAATTCTATCCATTTCTCCAGGATACAGTATAACTCTACTCTCTACGAGTAACCAAATTTTAATGACCTTGCAATATTTCAGCTTGTCAGGTATCATAATTTTCTGGTCCCTTTCCAGTAGTGGATATTCAGTTTTGCTGTCTTAAATGCTAAATGACAAAGTATCTATTTTAGTGAATAATCAATTTACTTGTATGAAGCTGACTGAATCTTTTTCATGTTTCAAAAAAGAGTATGTTCTAGGGTCTGAATAAAGTATACAAACAAAGAAACAAATACAGTCAAGTATGGTAATGCATGCTTTTTATCCCAGAACTCAAGAGACAGAGGCAGACAGGTATCTATGACTTTGAGGCCAGTCTGGTCTATAGCATTAGTTCCAGAACAGTCCAAGCTGATATATATCAAACAAAACCAAAAATACCTCACAAACAACAACAACAAAAACCACATAAATTGGTAAAAAACTAACACGAGTGAGAAACAAGAGTGTATTTAGGTACTACCCTTCCTTAATTCATGTGTTTTCTGGACAGTACTTAGATCAAGATAGTTCCAAAAGTAGAAAACAAACTTGCTATTAGAAAACCCACCTTGAAAATATTGTTCCCCATTTTGGCAAATATGATAAAAAAATGTGTTATTACTTTTTCATTCCCAGTGCTTTTATTCTATATGTAAAAAAAAAATCCCAAATTTGAGTAGGGGCTGGTGGCACACATCTGTGTCCCAAGTATTTGTGAGGCTATGTTGAGATAAAATGACCCTAGGCAAATGAGATCAACATGAGCAACACATGAGACCCCTTTTCACGGAAAACAAAGAGAAGAAGAAAAGGAAGTGAAATGGAAGGAAAATAGGGAATAAGGAGAAAATGGAACAAGCTCCTGAATCTTTTCAGTTCTAAACTTCATTATTGTAAAGTCTCAACAAAATGGTATTTTTTTTTAGTAGTTGATAATGATTAGAGTTGCTATTCATTTGGATTTTCTTAAACTGTCATGATACTTTCTCCTTATCTCCTTATATAATGTTTGACTATTTATATATATATAAAAAAACAGTGTGGCCATGGAGGCTGAAGAGATGGCTCAAAGTTTAAGACAATTCTTCCAGAGGTACTGAGTTCAATTCCCATCAACCACATGGAAACTCAAAGCCATCTATAATGAGATCTGGTGCCCTCTTCTGGCATGAAGGTGTACATGCAGACAGAGCAACACATATATAAAAATAACTAAATCTTGAAAAAAAATTAATATGAAAAGTGTGGCCACAGTGGTTGAATTCAATTCTAATATACACTTAAATTTATAGTATTTATTATATGATGGAATTTTCTAGATCCTAAATAAAGTAAGTAGGCTAAGTACAGCACAACTAACTATAATATGTGTTTATATTTGTATACTTCAAAATATAGCACAGCATATTTATTTCCAGAATATTCAAGAACCATCAGAAAAAATGTCTATATTAATTTTCCCCTAAATTCTCGTTCTTTCCTTCAAATCTTACCAAAGAACTGAACTTCAGATCGGGTTGCAAAACCTAGAAAGTAAAACCTTTTTACTGTATTTATGGAAATATCTATCCATAATGATGATTTTTAAATTCAGATTTTAAAATGAAAAACCATTAATAATGAAAGAATTATGGACACTGTTCTATCTTATGCTGTGTACTGTGTCTAAATTGGTTACTGTTCAAATTCAATGTCCCTGATCCCCTGCTTCTTAAGATCTTGAGACACAGATATTAATAGTTTAAAAGTTTTGTAATTAAGAGTTAAGTATAGAGTCACTTAAATGATAATCAGATAGTCAGATGGGAATATGCTTATTGAACAATTTAATAAATTTCCTCAAACTGTTAAAGCTAGGTACCCTAGCACCTCATCCATATTCACAGGGGTATTAGCATATCATTGTAGTCAAAAGAAAGACTCTTATCCAAATGTCTACTAGTATTAAACAGATAAAGAGAATGCAATGCACAAATTCAATGAAAATTTTCTAACAACAATTTTAAAGGACTGTCACCCTGTGAGAAAGACCTAATCAGCCCACATGAAGAATAGAGAATAATCTACTACTCTAAGAGAAGAAAACTTCTATGACAGTAGTTCTAAAAACTTCTATGACCATGGATCATGGACACTTTTGATAGTCTAACTTCCCTTTCATAGGGGTTGCCTAAGACCATCAGAAGATATGGATATTTGCATTACGATTCACAGCAGTATCAAAATTTCACTAAGTAGTTACAAAAATAATTTTATGGTTGGAGCTTTTCAGAATATGAGGAACAGTATTCCAGGGTTGCAACATTAGGAAAGTTGGGAGCAACTGTATACAGAGTCTTGTGTAAGAATGGTCCAATAGGATCATGTATTTAAATGCTTAAACTTTAGAATAGTGGCTATGAAAAGCCCCCAGGTGTTTCCCCAATATCCAGCTCTATATACTGCTTGACTGTAACCTCTTGAAAGACCTAGAGCATATACTGGTTATTCTTAGGACTTTTTCCAGTTCTGATGCCAGAAAACCCAGAGGCCATAGGCAATAACAATTCATCTTTAAGCAACTGAGTTTTAGCATGATTGCATTTTCCATAGGAATAGCTGACTCCATGACAAATGGCAGATTTCAGAGTCTAAACTAGAGAGTTCACTACTTTCTGTACATTCTGTTTTACTTTAATCATTTCTGTTCCTTTCTTCATCTAGGATGCTACCCAAGATATCTTGCCTTCAAGATATGTCTTGATCATCCTATATCTCTCTTATTGAAAAATTAACACATTGTTTTTGACTCATTTGAATAATATTTTTGTTGTTCAAGTGGTATTTATTGTATCCTACACCACCTTTTGGTTAATAGTTATAGCAAGGTATGTATTACATGTATTATTCTGTATGTGTAGCATTCTCTATGATTTGGAGTTTCAAATAGTTTGAAAATAGTTATAAAATGTATGCAGAACTCAAGAAACAAAGCATTGTCTTCATTTAGTAGGACAATACTACTGACAATCATACATTTATGTCTGTTCATCATCCATATTTAAATATAAGCTCATTTTCAGCATTTGTGTTTAATAAAGAAAATCTTAAGAAAAAAACAAGGATATTCCATGTGACATCTAAAGAGGTTAATTCTAAAAGGACACAAAATATTCAAAACGGTTTATAGACTCCTTAGGAATTCTAACTTCACATGTTGTGATAAGAATGTTCATGCCTATTTAAACCAGGCTAGCTGTACTTTAAATAACAATTCATCTAAAAATTGGAAATTATTAAGGAAAGTACCAGTTATTATAACAGCCAAGTTTCCCACTAAGTTTCTTGCAGTACTTGATGATGAGCAGTGAGTGCAGGCATGGTTTTCCATCCCAAAGCTTCATCAACTTGCAAGCTAAACAAATGGCAATCAGCCCTTCTGCAAGCAAATAAACACTTCCTTATGGTGGCCTCTGCAGAATTATATGGGAGGAAGCTAGCACACTTTTCTTTAGATTAAAGGGTTCTGCTACACTTGAAATAATTAGTAGAGTAATGAAGATATCTAGCAAGGCAATCATAAAATAACAAACGTGTCAAAGACAATCAGCTTTAAGAAATGCTGATCTGAGTTACATTAGAAGTTGTGATTTCATGGTTTCAGAGAAAGTCTAAGAGTCATTCCATGCCAGCATCGACGGAGGGCATTTAAAAAGAATTCCTTGTTTGTTGCAGGTTGGGAGAGCAAAGAGGAATGCAGTCCTGGAATTTCTGTGTATTTCATTCACCAGTTTCAGGTTATGTCCCAGGTCTCAGTTACTACTCTGTTATGTCTAGAATTAACTTGTGAGGAGTCTGACTAGAAAGAGCAGCACTGAAATGAAGTCAGTTTAATTTGCAATGCAGGTTGGAAGGGCAGGAAGAAGTGCAGAAAGGTCAGCTGCATGGAAGGCGGCTCTGGAGGTTGGATATCCGGCTCTTTGAGAGGAGCAGGCAGAGTCACATTTGCTGGGCTTCTCGTGAATCTGTTGGGACAGGAAAACTGAAGGCCCTTGCCCCTGTTCACACCTGGGTCTATTTTCTAGGAAGTGTGACAATAAAACATGCTAAAACAGTTAAGAAAATGTACTTTTTGTTTGCAGGTTTCCTTTATTCTCCTCTTATTCTGCTAGAGAGTTGTACATTTTCAAAACATGATACCACAATTTAATTGCTTGAAATTCTTTTTCCAGATTTTTTTTCTCCACTTCTTATTTGCCTTCTGTGTCTGTCTTTACTGAGAGTTTATAAGATTATGTCTTTGCTCATCGTTCTCTACTTCTCTAAAGTTGTCAAAAAAAAAAAACCAAATAAATAAATAAATAAAGGAGAGAAATAAAGAAAAAAATGGGTAAGTGAAACTTTTGAAGAAAAATCTTTGAATGTGAACCTTTAAGGTACTGTGTTGTTGTTAAAAGCAGAATATTGGTCAAGGTCAAATTTCTACTCCCACAACAGCCCAACTTTTCTAGTTAGGCTTGAGCAATGAATGGAAAGCAGATGATAGTATGGACACTGTGGTGAGAGTTTCCAAAGAATATGAAGAAATGCTCACAAAGAGGCAAAAGAAGAATTGTACCACAGAAGATATTAGCACAGTATTATTCATGGAGAATATTGGGAATTTTTAAAGACATTATATTTACACTAATATAAGATGGGAAATCTTAGTGATAATATTGAAATCATTTAAGGGACCATGATTTCTGTCCGAATTTACAAAATTCCTAATTGTGCTATAAAGTATTTAAGAATAATGATAAGTCAGAGTATCATTTCTATTAGATAAATATCAAAAATTTAAAACTAGAAAGATAAGAAAAATACTTCAGAGATGTTTTGGTTCAGTTTTGTGGGGGATTGAAAGAACATGGTTGGTATTCAAGCCCTATACTTCTTAAGCAAGTCTTCAATGACATTGCTGTCAACTGAAATTTCATGATGGAACTTGAAGTCCAGTAACTTGGCAAAGGTGTCTCCTCACTGTTCTTTTAGGGTGTGTTATGTTTATCACAGTGCTTATTCCACTGAATACTGTTAAAAGCACTTAAAGAAAGCGTGGCTAAAACATCTTCAGAGCAAATACTGATGTTTATTGTAAAGAAAACTCCAGTTTGGAAATAAGTTTTATATGGGAGTTTATTGGTACTTAGGGCCACACATAAAAATTCTCAAATTTTTAAAAGACATTCTAGAAAGATACAGTCTTCTTTGTAAAGTTTAAACTATAACTGAACCACCAGAAGTAGTAACTCCTCTGGAGACACAGTGCCTGGAATCAAGTCTGAGGCCAGGATGCCCTTCTTTCCTCTGAAATCCAGCGGGCAACTATGCCTGTGGAATTACGAGACAGAGATATCCCCTCTCCTCAAATATTGACATCATTTGGAATTACTGACAATTGCCTTTGTGCTTGCACAATGGAATTACTGTAAGAAATGTTATCTTGGGAATTTTACTAGAAAGGATTTTTACCTTAATATCTTCATGAATTTTATTATGCATTATTATGAAATTATTTCTGAATTACCTAGAGAAATTTAGAGCTATTTCTAAATTTCCCAGTGAAATTTGAAATAGGACCTGTGGGAATTCTCGTACAAACCTGCTTTATTCTTCATTTAGTGAGGGGGCTGTTGCTGGAGAACAAGAATTGAATGAGTATGCATGTGTGTCACTCCTGTCTAAGAAGTAGGTCACTTCAAAAACCATTGTACTATTAAAACTAAAAGGCATCCTTTGCCATAACAAACTGTTCTATGTATAAAGCTCTCATTGGAAAATCGCTATGTCTTGATTGCATTCATCTTCCCATCTGGGGTTTATAACTGAGGTATAAATATTTCATTGAATTTTTAAGAAAACCTTAATGTGTATGATATACAGAGAGTACTTTGCTTCTTGAAAGCCTTGATACAGGGAAACTCCAGCAGCTTTGAGGTGGATCAATAAATATCATGATTCTGTGTTATGAGGGTTTAACAGCAGTCCTGCCATTCTTTGTCTATGTCTCAAAAGAAAACAACTGCAATTAGTCTTGGCCTATGCTTTTGGTAAGAAACCAAACATCTCCCAAACACATCACCTCAGCAATGCGGATTGCTACTTACACAATGTGTTTGTTGCCAGAAATTTTCTTTGTATTTCAGTTTTGCTAAGCTTAAAATCAGGACCGTGGAATAGAGAATGCCTCTTTGGCAGATCATAAAATAAGATGGCAAATAAAGCTAGGGACTTATTTCATGAGATTTATTAATAGACTATATGGTTATTCAAAGTGATACAATGTAGGCAGATTTATGATTCCAAGTGGCTCAGTCTCATGGGCAACAAGCTCTTATGACAGGAAAGATTTGGAGTCATAATGTTTCCTACAGCATCTGTTGGAGGACTCGGGGATGCTAAATTTATTCATCTGTAAAATGAGAGCCTTGAGTAAGACTATTTCTCAGATCATTTTCTTGTTTCCAATTTATTCCCTTCCATATTTGTTCATGAGAACAATGTGAAACTCAAAACAAAATAGGATTGAAAGATTTTAAATCCCAGAGGGTTTCTATTTCATTCACCTTTTAGTAGAAAATATATAAGCCTGCTTCCCAAGCCAAAAGAAATAAGTAAGCAGTGATATAGTAAACACTAATGTCTATTTTACATTGTTCAAAATGAAAGCCCAGGATTCAGAATTTAGCTAATGTGTTAATGTACTCACACTATGTTTTAATGGGATTCCAAATATTTATATATGATGACTATGCTCTGTAAACTGAATCATATTGGAGAGTGCTTCATGAGAATTCATAAATTATTTGCATCTTTCATTTATTTTTACCTGAATTGGGTAATATCATTTTGTTCATTTTGTGTGCTTTTCTATATAGTCTTTCTTTTTTCTTTCCATTTTTAAAAAAACAGCTTTGCTGAAGAGTAGTTAGAGTTTCTTGCTTTCAATCATAGATTTCCCTTGAGTATTGACTTTTAATCCCATCAAGTCACCTTGAATTTCAGAGTATGAAGAATCTAGTATACTGTGTCAGACTCACTGACTTTGCACGTCCTATTGGCGTTGCTCTGCAGATAATATCTATCACCACATTTTATGTAGTCTTTTCTAGCTCAGATGTTGGACTAGCTATTAAAGTTTTAAATAGTTTGTTTCTTAAAATGCTCCAATTTGTCTCTTAAATAAGTGTATTTTTCTATTATAAAACCTGGAGGGTGAGTGACAGCTGGAGAAGGTGAACTCTTCAGTGAAGATTAAAGCAATCATGTGTTTAAGTTCTCTGATACTGTCAATTCGGTTTTAATCTTAGATTATTCATTGCATTATAAGAAAGGTCACTATGAGGTTTTCTTTTCTGGGTGCTCTACTTCACTCTAGATTCCTTCTAATTCCTTATAGACATTTTAAATGTGAATTATAAGGCACTTCAGAGTTTTAGGGAGAAAAGAGTAGTCTTTAATATGGAAAAATCTCATGTTTAGCTAAAACTTAATTATTTCCTTAAGACGAATATTGGTCAGTTTCATACTCAGTTCAATGTTTTTCATCTCTTTATAATTTCTTTCTTTTTTATGTGTTAAAATTATGTTTATTGAAAGAGAAAATGTCACAGCAAAATTTAGGGTAGGAATAGTCTCAATTACATGGAAAATAACAAACTTTGTTAATATATAAGCATTTCTTCTGGCGCTTCATAGGTATCTGAAAGCCTTGAGACTACTGAATGTGTGTTCTCATTTTAACAGTGTCTTTATTAGTGCAGACCATTTATAAATATACATTAGTGTACATGCAGGAAATATCGTTATTGCTTTAGATTATTATTTTCTTGACCATCCCTGTGTTGGACTAGAAATTTGTTGTGTATGTTGACATTGTCAAATATTGAGTGCTCAGCGATGAACTTGCAGACTTGGATCAGATTTGATACGCTCAGAGAGTGATTCTCCAGGGGAAGCTGTGTGTCAGGGGCCTTACCCATCTCTTTGCTGCAATGGCTGAAGTCTTTAGGTGTTGATAGTTTCTGTTACTGCAGCAATTCTCAGATTGGAAACATATTCAGTAATCATTCCTGAGATTTTCAGGATTCTGAGAAAGAAACAAAATAGATGACAAGTGGGAGTACATTCGCAAACTAATTAGGAGCCCAGGTGAACAATGTCTTTCTCCAGTAAGAGAAACAGCAATGAATAACGAGCCAGAAGAGACTCTGCCTATATTCAGACGAGAAAACCAATATATAGATGGTTTCATGGCCAAAAAAATGCATGTTAATGGTCCTTAAGAAATGGAAGTGTGGTTGAAGATAGAAAGATAAAATAAATATGTTTGAAAATGTGTGGAAAGGAAGATAGAAGGTATGCAAAATTCCCATGTTTTGTAAAAATGCTGGCTGATTAGATGTCCATGTACTAGTCATGTGTTGCCAGTTGTTTGGGTCTGACTCAGTCCTTTTACCTGTCCCAGGAGAAAGAAGCCATACTAGGGAAGGGTTTAAGGCCAGAAAGACTTTTAGCATGGGGTGATGCGATTTTCTTTTTTATTTTTTTTTCAGTTACTATTGCGTTATAGATAATAAAAGTTCTACCACACCTACATTTTGAAATTACATTTTTGAAATGTATACTCTCACCTATAAAAGTTTCTATCACCACAATAATTTTTTGGTTTTTCTTTTTGTTTTTACAAAGTTTTACTGTGTGTGTGTGTGTGTGTGTGTGTGTGTGTGTGTGTGTGTGTGTGTGTGTTTATGCGCGCGCGCGCGCGCATGCGGACACTTTATTGCACTCCTGGAGGTCAGAGGACAACTTGAGAGGCTCTGTTCTCTCCTTTCGTCCTGTGGCTACATCCCAGGAATTGAACTTAGGTTGAAAGGCTTGTCTGCAAATTCTTTTGCTTGCTAAAATATGTTGAGTTGGCTCGATATTCTTCTAAGTGTGAGACCTCTTAGGCCATATTGTCTTGACAGAAAGTAAGCTTACAGTACAATTTTTATGTATTAGGTAGTGAGAACTTTTTCATCTTGCAAAGCTGAAACTTGATGTCCTTTTGCCAATGTTTCCCCCAGGTTCTGCCAGTTGCAATACTCAATGCTTCCATGACTTTTTTTTCATATAAATATTCTGGCAGAAACCAATGATTTATTTCCTGTGTCTTAAGCACTTATACATAAAGTGTATTTATATACCATTTTCCTTTCTTGTCTATTTTCACCAAGGACAATACTTTCCAAATGTGTCAACATTATTGCAGGTGACAGGATTTCTATTTTCTAAGGGTAATAAATATTCTATGTAATGTGTGTGAGTGTGTGTTACATATAGCAAACGGATAAATCACTTGAATAGTCATGCTATTAGTGTATGTGTATGTATGTTTCTAATTTGTTTGACAAATTCATGTGTGAGTACTTTATTAGATGTGGTTTCCAAACACTTTTCATTTATTCTATTTGTTTTGTTTCTCGATCTTTTGACAGTTCCCTTTATTGCACAGGATATTCTAAGCTGATGTAACCTACTTATCTGCTTTCCTCTTCTCCATGACCAATGTCCAAAATCTTTGTTCCTACATTTCTTCTAGTATTTTTACAGACACAGATCTTATTCATGAAAATATTTGATCTGCATCAATTAGTAAGGAAATTATAGTTTCTCTCTTGAAACTTCTCAGCAACTGCATGAGGATTGGTTGATCAAACATTCATATGAAATATACATCTATAATACAAATTAAGTATATATAATATATACTTATATATGTTAATTTTTATTTTATCCCAGTTTTCTATCTTTTTATGGCAATAGAGTATTTATTAGCTCTGTAATTTTTATTGCTTTTTTAAAAAATATTTATTTATTATGCATACAATATTCTGTCTGTATGTCTGCAGGCCAGAAGAGGGCAACGGACCCCATTACAGATGGTTGTGAGCCACCATGTGGTTGCAGGGAATTGAACTCAGGACCTTTGAGAGAGCAGGCAATGCTCTTAACCTCTGAGCCATCTCTCCAGCCCCCTTTTTTATTGCTTTTGAAATCATAATAATGAAAGGAAAGAGTGGCATGCTTCCTCCAACAATGCCTCATCTCTGACACCAACCTCAATAGTACCAGCTACTGGAGACTAAGTACTCAAACCTATGAGCCCATGGGGAACATTCTCATTCAAATCATCACCATAGTCATTCTCTTTCTCTCTTACAGCCTAAATAAAGCATAACATAGCAAGAATGCCCTGGTGTTAAGTGACGATGTTAATAAACTTATCCTACATGGCCATTGTGAGGCTAAATAGTTAAACCTACCAAACTCTGAGAAGCCTAATTAATGAATAACAAGCCCTTTCTTTCCACTATTATTGTTGGTGGTAATATCCAGAAACTAAGACTATGGAAATATAACAAGTTTTATAGGGTTTTTAAAATGAATAAAATAAATATTAACAAAAAGTAAAAATTGTTACTAATTAGCATCTACTAGGATATTTGTAGAAACAGCAAAAAAAAAAAACTTTGTAGGTTTCTTTTTTCATATAAATATTGTAGGCAGAAACCAGTGATTTATTTCCTGTGTCTTAAACAACTAGTATGTCTTCCTGGCTCATTCCTAAAAATAACACAAAGACCCATTATTGTATTTTTCAGTGTAAACACAACTTACCTTCAATGCATTTTCTTCATCATGCTTTGCCACAGTTTTTTAATAGCGATATGTGTTTGTGAATGTGAGATTTAAATGCATGCTTCATTTTTAAAAAGGTTTTCCTGGCTTGGATCTGGCTCCCAGTTGAAAATTGTATCATGTAGTGGACATACTATTGTAGTTAGAGATGTTTCAAAGGAAAAATACAAACTTTTGCTTTTCAATTGACTTGAACCGTTATCCATTTTAATATGTGAGAATGTATTTTAAAGTTTCCAGTACAAGTAAGGAAGTGATAAACCAACCATTTGTTATATAATTAAATCAAATCATCTGATTTCTGCCCTCATCAAGCATATTGCTGGGGTTCCTGTCCTGCCTGGTTCCTGAAGTCATTAAGTCCCAAAGAAATTACACAGAAGTCTACTTTAACTATAAACTGATTGGTCCATTAGCTCAGGCTTTTTAATAACTTTTATAACTTATATAGCCCATTATTAGCCCATTATTCTTATCTGTGTTAGCCATGTGGCTCAGTACCTTATTCAGTGGGGCAGTCACATCTTGCTTCTTCTATGGATGGAACAAAATTTCAGAAGAATGGGCTTCCTCCTTCCCAGAATTCTGTTTTCATAGACCCGCCTCTACTTCCAGTCTAGTTATCCCACCTATACTTCCTGCCTGGCTGCTGGCCAATCAGCGCTTATTTAAAAAAAATAATTGACAGAATACAGACCACTGTCCCACACCGTAAGAACAATTTCATGCATATAGACACTATATTGTAATCCTCCCCTCCCCTTCACATTATCCTTTCTTATGTCTTTTCTTCTCCCACTGAACTCCTTCTTTTCAATTAGTATCTCTCACACTTTCACAATTTTTATTCATTTTCTTTTTTCAGTCCTGTCTTATGCAAGTTGCTACAGCTTTTGTTTGTTCACGACCCTTTTCATACCATGTGGCCAGTGTCCTCTTGCTCGTTACAGTCTTTCCATCCTTATTCACTGTGTTCCAGTGGTCTTGGATGAGGTGATAGAGATATCACGTTTGAAGGTGATATTCATCGGTTACTTCTCAGCAATTTGACTGCATAACCCATTATCAAAATATCAGAAGTACATTTCTCCATAGAGTCTATGATTTGGCTAAGTTTACAGTGAGATGAACGCACTCTTACCCATGGAATGGGCTTTATGTTCCATCAGAAAGCAGTTAGCTACCTCCAAATAGCCATTCCACTAGTGCATTACTGGAAATCTTCTTGCCTGGAAGATTAATATTGCATGTTACAGTGTCCACTCCTGGGTAAGGCAGTTAGCAGATGTTTTACTTCAGTCCCTTGCATGGCACGTTCCAGCATTATAAAAGCTAGCCAGGAGAGAAAAAAAATCCTTCTAGCTCAGTTTCGGCTTGATTTCTTTGCATCCTTTATCCAAGGTGCAGAGTGACTTCCACAATAAAGAATTACTTTTAGTTTATCTGATGTCTGCTCTCAGCAAGGAAAAGTAATCTATTGTTCTTCCTCTCTATTTCCATTGCCTGACTTATATACAGAGCTTTGAAAACACTTTGAAATTATCATTGTACTATATAACAATGTTCTGGCTACAAAAAGCCATTTATACAACACTGAACCCTTATGTTTAAAATATCTAGTGTACCTTCTTTCATTTGTATAAATGCACTCTCAGTATTTGTCTAGTTATCAGCCCCCTTAATGATACACTTGATAAAATGTGTCCTTGTTGGTAACTGTTAAATGACTATATAGGCTAGACGATACACAAGGAAGCAAAATAAATAAATAAATAAATAAATAAATAAATAAAGCGAGTAAAGTCCTTATTAGATGAGCTAGTTTCTAATAGTATTTCTCACATTCTATTCTTCAAAAACTATTGTGTTTTCATTTTCATTAATAGAACCAGCTCTGGATAATTTACTAAAAAGAGATTTTTATTGTTTGTAATTCTATGTATAAGACAGGCAGGCATTGATGTACTTATTAGGAATCTCTCAGAAAGTTTAACTTGTAATAAACAAGAACAGAAAAAAATTCATAATAAGATGGAAAATTCTAGGTAGGCATTAATTGTTAGTTATACATAATAATGGAGTTTCACTGCAACATTTTCAATGCTGTATACAAGGCATTTTCATTCTCCCTTATGGTATTGTAGATTCTCTTCTAGGATCCACAACATCTCTAGCATGGGTTATCCTATGTTTTGTGGATCTTTGTTGTTTTTACAGGGATAACATGAAATCTCAGAGTTGTTGTATTTTTTTATTTCTCTAATTGTTAGATATGTTGACTATCTTTTGATATATTTGTATGTCATTTTATTTTACTCTTTTGAGAACTGTGATTTTATTTCTTAGGCCCATTTTTTTAATGGTTTCCCTCCTTCTCTTCCTTCTTCCTCCTCCTTCTTTTTTTCTTTTTGGTTCTATATGAATTTCAGAATAGTTTCTTTGTTCCTTTTATTTCTGTGATGAATGAGAAAGAAATGTGATTTTGATAGGCATTGCACTGAGTTTGCAAATAGATTCTTGTAAAAATTGTTTTCACGATGTTAATTCTATCACTCCATATGCATAGGACTGAATATCATTCCATTTTCTAGTGTCTTTATCCTCTTCTTCCAAAGTTTAAATTTCTCATTGCACAGTTTGTTTACTTCTTAAGTTTGTTCCTAGATACTGTATTTTCATTGAGGATATTGTGAATGGGAGTAAGTTCATGATCTCTTTCTTCATGCATTTGATGTTAGCATGCAGAAAAGCTATTGATTTGTTAGTTCTGTATCCTGTGGGTCCTGGCTGGTGAGTATTGTTTTATTTATATATTTTAGATATTAATCTCTGTCAAATGTATAATCAGCAAATACTTTTTCCCCATTCTATAGATCTTGATTTCACACTCCTTCATTTTAAGAGACCTCATTTGTCAGTTATCTGAGCTTCAGTATCACTTGTAGTTGATTTTTATGGGATGAGATATAGGGACCTAGTCTTGGTAGTTTGACTATGATTTATCAATATTTTACCTCAGCATTTTATTAGTTTCCCCCAGTAGCATTTGTGGAAGACAGCCTCTTATTTTCAATGTATATTTTTGGCATCTTTGTCAAAAACTAGCTGGCTATAGCTGTGTGGGATTATAGGTGGCTGTCTATTCCATTCCATTGAATTTTATGTCTGTTTTGTGCCCGTTATGATGGTTTTGTTATAATAGCTTTATAACATAATTGTGTATGGTGAACCCTCTAGCATTGAACTTTATCTCAGGATTCCTTTGGTTATCTATATCCTTAGTGCTTCCATGCAGATTGTGTAACTAATTTTTCTATTTCTGTCCAGAATGTCAGTGGATTATTGGAACTTTGGTTACAATTGTGTTGAACCTTTAGACTGCTTTTAAGATGTTGATTTTCAAATTATCAATTTCTCCAATCTATAAGTGTGGGACATTTTCCTGACATCTATTTCCTTAATCATTTTGGTTTTTTTCCTCTGTTTTAGAGATTTTAGGTTTAGGTGCAATCTAAGGATCCAAGATGTTTTAGTTGTCTTTTTTTTTCTATTGCAAATGAAACTGTTTTCCTGGTTTGTCTATTGTTCCTGTTTACTATTGGTAAATAGGAAGTGCACATTTTTTTTTAAATGTGAATTGTGTATTTTGCCACTTAGCTGAAATGTCAACCCTAATTGTTTATCTGGTCGACTCTTTGGTGTCTTATATATATAGAATTATATAATCTGTAAAAAAAGCACATTGCTGGTTATACATAGTCTTCTCCACTTTACTGTTGTTTTCATCAACACTTTTATGAGGGAAAGCATTATTTTGCCAAAAAACATTCTTTGTTATTGCATGAGAGTACATTTATATGATATATATGTTAGGCTACTGTTCTATGTGAAATGAAACTAATTTGACCACTATAAATCTTTTTCTTATATGCTTTCATTCAGTTTGAAAATATTTTATTAAGAAGTTTTTTATTAATCTGTGTTTGTTAGGTAAGTGGGCTTTAATTTTCTGTAACTTTTCTTTTCTTCATTTTTACTTTTCTTATGTTTGTATTACAACAATGTCCTAATCTGAGGAATAGTTTTCAATCCTCCCATCTCTTTCAATTCTGTGGCACAATTTAAGAGCTATTAATGTTTGTACCTATTAAAGACATGATAGAATGTCAATGAATTTATCTGGACCTTGATTATTTTTTAAGTTGCCCAAATTTTGCTGCTGCTCTGATATAGTTGCTTGCTACAACTCTCTTCAATCTCTTCATGTTTTCTAAGTTTGATTTTGAAGAGAAACAGTCATCTAGAAATTCATCCATCATTATAGACTTCTCAATTTAGTGGAATATAGGTTTTTAGGGTATGTTCTTTTGATTTTTCTGAGTTTTGCTGGTACCTATTATAATGTACCCTGTTCACTGCTAATGTTTTAATTGAATTCTTTTTCTTTTGATAAATTTGTTCATGCTTTTAATCTTGCATAAAATCAACTCTTCATTTTATTGATTCTTTAAACTTTATTTTTTAATTTTATGTAAATAATTTCTGCTTTAATCTTATGTACTGCTTTTTTTAAAGCAAGACCTTAAAAATTAATCATTAACTAGCTAGTTGAGATCTCCCTGATTCTTTAAAATTTAGGTACTTGCAGATTTTTATTATTATTATTATTATTTTCCCAACTTGGATTTTTTTCATTGCATCTTGCATGTTTCTGAAATTTCTGTTTTCATTTTCATTCAGGTCTAGGATTTTTAAAAATTTCTTTCCTGATATTTTCAATGATTCATTCATTACTCCGTCTTATGTTTCAATGTCCTAACAGTTGTTTTATTTAGTAGAAAGTCCTGTGAAGTACTGAGAAGAATGCATATGCTCTTGTGCTTGAACAGAATATCTGGTAGGCATCTGTTTGATCCAATCAATCAATAATCTCTTAATACCAAAGACCTCCTTATTCTATTACCCCATTTTCTTAAAATTAATTTAGAAGTTTATTTGTATCTTCTTTAATTTTTTAATGTATTCATCATCATTCTTTTTTAATTATTTGCTTGAATTCTATCTAGACCACTTTCATGGCAGCCAGTATTTTGGAGCTGATAATTTTGGGGGAAATATTGCTTTGTTCTTATGTAGCCACATAGCTAACAGTTTGGTATAGCTACTTCTGTATCTGAAGTTACATCAGTTAAAAAAAAAATAGAGGTTACCTTTCTCCTTTCTGTGGAAGCTGTTTCAATGCTGATTTGAGACTAAGTTGTAATAAGATTGTGATGTCATTTTCTCCCACTGGAGAGGTGTTCAGGCGCTCTGCTCTATTGCCAGGACTCCCTTGAGACTAGCATAGAGTTTACAGCAGCAATCAGAATAGAGTATGAAAACAGCACAGCACTGAAATAAAAATCAATCACTTCTCAGCATCTGTCATCTTAGAGGGTAATGCAGCAGCCATAGTATTGTGAATACTGTTGTATTAGTTACTGTGCTATGACAGGTAATAAAAGATAAAGTTATTTTTTAAGCTTAAATTTAATGATTGGAATTCGGTTGATAGAAAGTACAGGAGGAGAAGAGAAATAGAAAGGGGAGCTATAATGATACAAGAGAATAAGGATGAGATGAAGGACTGAAAAGTGAGGTAAACAAATAAACACAGTGTACAGCAGTACTATCTCCTAGGCTGCTGAAACAAAGAAACTCTGCAACCAGGTCAGTCCACCTTCTTTGGAGGAGTGAATGAACATGTGGAAAATTAAAGAATAGGCAGAAAATAAAGTAAAAGAAGTATGTTGTGCTGCAAAAATAGAAAAGGACCAAGTTTGCGTGTTAAACGGACATTGAGTATTAAATACAGGAGGGTCAGCTGTGGAGGGGAGGACTGTGGAGGGATATGGGACACAAAAAGTGATTGCTTTCATTTCTGCATTCTTTCTCAAGTCTGGCGTTTTTGGTCCTCTACAGCCTAGAAAGCCTGCTTCAGCCCCTTGGAGTTATCTCTCTGTGTGATGACCGATGCCAAATGGTTTGGACTTTTCACTCCATTGATTCTTTCTTTGGTTGACCACATCATAGATATGACTGTCCGCAGTGTCCCATACTCTACTTGAAATCTGAAGGCAAGTTTCTTATAGACTTTAGTTACTATCAGACTCTCAAGTCACTGAATGATGTGTCGTTCAATTTCCAAGCTTCATTCCCCAGTCTAGCATGACTTTTCTAGGCAGGATTCAGACTGTAATGCCATAATACCTAATCTTTCTCAAGCTTATGATTCCTAGAGCAAGGATGGTTACTGATCTGGAATACAGCAAGGTCTTTGGGAATTACTGCTTTTTCTCAGATCTGTGTGGGGACCCAGTGCTCAGCATCAAGCATTGAAGAGAGAGGAGTTTTCTTCTGCTATTCTTTTGTTGTTCTTTGTGTAGCCTTTATTCTAGTTGTTTATTACTCTTCCAATGGCTCTTTTAGTTTTCTCCAGATGTTCATGCTTGAATGCCATCAGCAATCTTGAAATCTTTCTTCCTGTTGCTTTTCTTCTTGATCTGTCCTGTAAAAGTGAAGCGGACTGATTAATTCCTGAGGTGACCACTATGATAATAAAATTGCATAATATGTATTTATTATATACACTACAGCAAAAAATTAGTGTGCTTTTACACACAGAGAGACACATATTTGTGTTATAGTTAAGTTAATGCATATTATGCAATTATAGCTTTATTTCAAACAGTATTATTACAGAAAGTAAAGAATTGTATTTACAGCTAAATTTTATTGCTGAATACTTTTCAAGAAAAGAAAAATAAGATGATCAAATAAGTATTACTAATTTGTTTATGTACAGAATTTATGTATGCATTCCTACAGAGATTGCACATAGAGGACAAGTAATCTCTGACCTATCAATTAAAATAAAATTATCCTCCATCGTTAGCTTTATTCTATTTTCACTAATACTATTTAGTCACATAATAAATTAAACTGTTATTTCAGTTTCAGTATTTCACAGATCAAATAGAGTTGAGGCTGTTTCTATACTAAACAAGTGTCAAACATCCAACAAATATGGGTAGGAGGACCAGATTCTGGAAAGATTACACTCACACAGATTTTCTTATACATCAAAGTGAAAACTAACAAGACCTAAATGTAGATCCTAGGGAGAGGTGTTTTGTTTCAGACTAAGATGGATTTACCATAGTTTTCACCGAGAACAAAGCTAGCTCACAGGGGAGAGAGGGTGAGTGGCTATGAACGAGCTGGTTGACCTCTCGCCCATTTCAGACTTCCCATCCCACCAGAGCTCTCTCACTCATCAAAATGCTCCCACAATTATGTACATCCCAAAGTGTGAGGCTATCAGTCATGGTTCTGTTGCTGTTACCAGATACAAACTTCAAAATAGTGAGATAAATAAATTTATCTTTAACTAGAGGACACAGTCACAGATATTTCAGTATAACAATGTATTTTATAACCTTTCCTGGAGAGACATGAACATATGTCTATTTCTCCCAAATAGGGAGTAAATGACAGAAAAAGAAATGATTGCTCCCAAGTGAAGCTTAGTGAAGCAATGAATTATTTGGGGTAGTTTATAGAAGCATAGATTAAGAGTTACTTCTACCAGCAGGGTCACACAATAGTATCTATTCTTCAAGTATTCTCATTTTCAGCCAAGTCACTAAGGAAAAGCTATGCTTTTAGCTATTTCAAGATGCTTTATCAGCGTTTGGGCCTTCGGTGTGCACACCTCCTCAAAGCCAATCTCCCTATCTGGTGAGAGTTTGGCTGCCTTTCTTTTTGGCATAAGTAGGCATTTTATCTAATAGTGCTTACCATTCTTGATTTCACAGTTTTCACCACTTCTCTTACAAGAAAAGACATAAACTGTCTTGACAGGAAAGGGTCCATGTTGTTGTTTGAAGCTTCTCTTATTTGGAGTGGTAGTCTTACAGATTCACAACTTCGTCTTCCATACATAAGGTTGTTAAGTTGATCCTTTCTCCGTTGTGATTTTTTCATAAGAATAATACCTTTAAAAAAATCACAGTTGGTGCAATGTAGCACACTGACTTATTTCTCACTGGGAAAGGAAACAGAACAGAAGAGCTTAATTTTTTTTTAAAACCAAAGAAAACTTGATGCATGGATTAATTGGCCTACTTTTTAAAAAAATTCTAAAATGTCTTGGATTGTAAATTCACAATTATCAGAATCATATTAGTATAGAGAAAGTGCTATCATACTCACAGAAAGATTCAATAAGAATAGCTATGAAATAAAATGATATATTTTGCTTACTATAGATAATTTAGCTCTATACAATCTGAAATATTGTAGGACTAACAAGTACAACCTGAAAAGACGAGTTCAGATAACCTGATCTTTAATATATGTATTTGATGATAGCAATCAAGGTTGTACACACTATATCCTTCAAACACTGGGCTTCCAGCTGTTGTAAGGAGGAAGGGTCCATGTTAATGGAGGCAAAATGAGAGGTGCACACAAGGAGCTCAATACCAGATGATACGGTGTCACACTGAGGAATTCCACAAGGATTAGCAGGGGGATCGCCAACATATGATAAACTAATGAAAACCTGACAAGATAGTATAAACCTAAGTTTCCATGCTTAAAGAGGTCAAGTTAATGTAAGTTTCCTCATTTGTTTTGGTTTTCCATCTGGGATATAATACTGATAATGCTCTTCTGGCTTCATGCATTATTAACTAATTAATTAGTTTCTACACTGTGAAAATGTTTGAAATTAAACCTGCCTATTTAAAAGAGCTAAATTTGCAGTTTGAAAGGATAAACCTCTCAGAGCCACTCTTGCATTGGCCTTTATTTTACTGTAATTATAACTTTGACATATTTAAATTTGAAGGTGCTTGTGCAACAAATGCTGCCTTGGGAAAAACAAACACACATTTTAATATGTCCTATGGGTGGGAGATGTTTTCAAATGAATAGACTCTAAGTTCTGATATTTAAAAGCAGGTCAGGTGGGAAGAACAGAATTCATACATAAATTATAATGCATATTTGTAGGTATGCTTGCTATATATATTAAACTAAGTGCACAAAAGACATAGAACAAATCTTAATTTATGTACACTTACAGGGTCAATTACAACAACCAAATGCATAAAAATATTGTATACTTAGGGTAGTTTTTTGTTTTTTTGTTTTTTATTTTTTTGCTCTTTGTGAACCCATCTCCCAGCTCCCCAAAAAACACACCGAGACTTTATGTTACCTCTGAATGTCTTGCTTGGCTTAACTTGTTTCTAGACAGCTTTCCTAACTTAAATTATTTCATTTCTCTTTAACTACATTTTGCCTCTGGGCTTTTTACTTTTCTTTGTTCTATATATCTTGCTTTCCTTTCTACTCGATGACTGGCTGTGAGGCTGAGGAAATTGTTCCTGGCCTCCTTCTCTCTTCCTTTTATTCCTCCCCTTAGCTCTCTCCCTAGATTTCTCCTCCTATTTATTCTGTTTGCCCACCAGCCTAATCTGCCTATTTCTCTCTCCTGCCTAGCTATTGGCTGTTAAGCTCTTTATTAGACCAATCAGGTATGTTAGACAGAAAAAGTAACATCCCTTTACAGAGTTAAAAAAAATGCAACATAAAATAATGCAACATATCTTTGCATCTTTAAACAAATATTCCACAGCATAAACAAATGAAACATATCTTAAACTAATATTCCACAACAATTTAGTGTTTACATGCTTTTTTCTTTGCTATTTGCTTTAGGCATCTTTTTTTTTAAAAAAAACACAGATGTATAAACACGGACACATCTATCTTCCAAAAGTTCCTTAAAAAATGTATACCAGGGCTCTCTGTCTTATGTCTGGGCTGGATTAAAAATGAGATTCTTTTGTCTGTACTCAAGAGAGTTTGGAGCACTATAGTCAAGAACTTAATGATTGTGTACAGCTATGACATTTAAAACAAAGGCAATGAATCCTTAGTTTTGACTTATGGGAAATATTTTATTCAGAGGGCCTGTTGTTTATATGAATGGTTTTTCTACTTAACAAAATAACCACAAGTCACATTAACAAAACCACAGAAATGCAGGAAGGAAAAGCTATGTTTCCCTGTGCCCTCATGGTCATCTTCTAGACTTGAGCAAATCACTGTAATTAAGAGACAATTGACAACTCAAACACTCACTGGATATATTCTGATGTGCAAAACTTACTGAATCAATTCTCAAACTTACCATGAGAAACAAATTTAGAAAAGCCATATAAAAATAACGCTAACAAATTTCTATTTAAAAGATTGCCATTTATGTTACTAAAAGAAAAAAAATCATGTACTAAATTTTACAACCCTATACATTTATTTTTTTATTTATATGTGACATTTAAAAAGTATATTTTTAATGGTGATCAATTTATGATCACACTAGGTAAATAGTTCCCTTTGATCTGACAGTTCTTTATAACTTATATGATTTCTTGCCAGACTAAAAGCTCTGTCATTTCTATATCTGGATACTAAATTATCAAGTGATTTTTCTATGCCTAAAATGTGTAGCATTTAGACATTAATTTACTCTTTTATCCCTGCATAAAAGGTTTATTGAACACTGATTAATATCCTTATATAGACTAAGTCCCACAACCCTCATCAGGGGCTCCAAGGGAAAAAAATAGGGTAGACTCATGAGATTGAGGCGTTGGTCCTTGACATGGTATTACCCATGTCAAAAACACATTTACTCAGGACTTCTCTTGCTCTCTGCAGGTTGTATGCTAGCTATAATCCTGTATCCATGGGACACAATGTCCAATGGGGGGAAAAATCATTGTCCTTAACATGGTTAAGGCTCAACTTAAGGAAAAGGCAAACACAGCTTATAAATTTTGGTAAATTGTCTAGTAAGTTTCCTGCATCTGAGAAATGACAACTAAATTCAGATACTGGTTTGTAGAAAGCTAACCTTGTTTTATGTGAAAGTGGCAGGGTTTTTTTTTTATTATAAATAATGGTAAGGTCCTCAAAACAAAGCAAGAACATACATGAGTCTTAACCAATGGCATTTCAATGTTGTCTTGAAAGCTATATGGAATTAGAAAGATTTTTAAATTCCCAAAGTTGGTCTGTTTTTTTTTTTCTGTCTCTCTGTCCGTTTCTCTCTGTCTCTGTCTCTCTGTCTCTTATTTTCCCCCACCCTGCATTGCATGAGCTGCCCTCGAATTCCTGTGCTGTGATGTTGGATCTAGCTTATAGAACAAGCTGATCATTTAAGAATGTTGGAGATGAGTCTTTTAATGTTGGTCAGGACATGGAGGATATTATTCTGTTGGTGGCTTCAGTGGCTTACTAATATCAGATTAATACCAGAGCTTTTTGGGGTAGCCTCTTATTCTTGACTGTTTCATGCTTCTACCGTGAGACAAATAGTGTTGCTAGTCTCCAGAGAAAGCCATGCCAAGGCACTGAATTTGGAGGAAAGGCCGACCCCTTAGCAAGCACTATACCTGTCTGTAGTTTGATACTGGTGTCCCTACTCTCCAAGACTGCAATCAATACATTTTTTTTTTTTGCCTTACAAGTTTTCAGTCATAAAGATGTGTTACAGGACCTCAAAATAGACTTACCCAGCTTATAAATTAGTCCATAAAACAACTTAAACCTAAAACTTTTATAAGAAGGCTCCCAATTTATGTCAATTAGTTTCTTAGACCTATGCTAGACTAATTCTAAAAATAAAAACAGATTTATATTATATATAATTTGATATCAGATAGACTATTTTATAAGTGGCTGAAATGAACAAAATATATTTCATGCAAAAATCATTTGTTGAAATAAAGCTCATTTTATGCTTTGCATAAACTATTTTTTCTGATTTTTTTTTTTTTTTTTTTTTTTTTTTTTTTTTTTTTGGTTTTCGAGACAGGGTTTCTCCGTAGCTTTTTGGTTCCTGTCCTGGAACTAGCTCTTGTAGACCAGGCTGACCTCGAACTCACAGAGATCCCCCTGCCTCTGCCTCCTGAGTGCTGGGATTAAAGGTGTGTGCCACCACCGCCCGGCAACTTTTTTCTGATTTTTATACCTTATTTGTAGTCTCATAATTGAAGGAAAGTTGAATTCCAAGATCTCTCTGATCTCTGAGTGGCTGCTTGTGCTTTCAGGATGATGCTATGCAATATCTGTCACATGAATACTTGTGGTTTCTACTGCCACCTCTCTCTACACTGCAAAGGTATGAATCTCCAGCCATTCATCTCTACATATGATTACAATGAATAACAATAAATTACCTGGAAGAATTACAAAAATTTCAAGAATATGTTTTTATTATACTTATTAGGGTAACAATTTTCTTAGAACCTGTACCACTCTGATACTTAAATGCTACTTAAAAACTCTTTGGTTGAACTATCCTGACAAAGCTAATGCATTTACTTGGATTTTTTGACACTTTTTGAAGAAACTGTTGGAGATGGTGCTCTTCTCTAGGGAATTATAAAGCTTCTCCTGGAATAAGCATGCAAACTAAACAAAGCAAATCTTATAAAAATCCAAACCGTATTTGACAAGCCACTAATGGTGTTAGAGTGCTCCGCTCTGGTTCTTGCAATAAATAAAGACAACCATCACTAATACAAGAGAGGACAACTGGAAATGCCACAATTCTGCTGTCAGACTTATGTAAAAAAAATCTATCTACATATATAACATACACATACATACCATATATGTATATATATATTCCTAAGATAGTAAATCCTATCTGCGTTCTAAATACTTGTCATTATCTCATTTATCTGTAATAATGAAAGACATTGAAAGGTAAGTGAGTGCTAAAAAAAAGGGATTGGATATGATAATAGGTAGATACACTAGTAATAATAATGAGTAATAGTGAGAATACTAGTTTGCTATTATTTATAGATAATTTACATTGGTATAGATTCTTGTATGTTGATACAAATTCAAATCATATTTGTTATATTGAATATGCTCCTATTTCTGTTTACAATATTTGTGTACCTATGTAGAGTTATTTTGTCATATTGTATGCATGCATGTTTCTCCCTCAGTTTAAGATACTTTGTATATTGATTTAGTTTTAGGATATATTTGTTATATTACACTATATGTTTTTACCTCAGATCAAGATACTTATATATTGTTTACATTTTGAGGTTATTGTTCTCATTTCCTGTACATTTGTTTAAAGACTGTTTAATATGTTAATATGAAGCCTTTGTCTTTAAGCTATATATGTATTAAGAATTATAGGTCAATAGTCATCCATATTTGTCATACTTATTGTTAGACTAATTAGCTTCTTTAGATGCATAGATATTGTATTGGGTAACCTTCAACCACTTCAATGAACTGCAGAATATGGCATGTAAATAACTGAGAATTCTGTTGATATAAGGTACAATTGTTCCTGGTGACACCAATCTAGTCCTGAGAGAATGCTGGGGAACCTAAGGGACTCTACTTGGAGCTTGTTTTCTTCTTGGTGAAACTGGCAAAGAACTGCCTATGCCTTGACCACAGACAAAAAGCACAGTGTCTGTACTGTACAAGCAGGATACAAGAAAAAGACTGCCAAATCTTTCCAAGACAGAGTAGGTAAGACAGTTTTGAAAAATTCCCTGCCTTTGAAAATGGACTGTCAATTACTCTAGGCCTTAGCCAAAGCTGGTTTCTTCAACATTGCAAACGAGACTTTGGGTGATCGCCCAGGTAGCCAATTATCCTTGTCCTTGCACCTTTTAAAAATCGCTTGATTTTACTTTCTGTTTACTAGAGTAATATTATTTCCCTTCTCAGGTCTTTGACAGGGTTGGAGACTAGATAGTTGTAGTTACTGTCCTCTCATGACTTAGCCAAGCCATTTCTAATAAAAGATTGAGACTCCTTAGGATAAGATAACTATTGAAAGCTTTAGCAAATGTTTCTTGATATTTGTTCTTATTGTATACAGTTTTGTATTAGGCTCATAACTCTCTTATTTAGACTACCATCCACCTAACCCCAGTTTAGTCTCCCAGAAAAGAGTAGGACTTCCAGGGATATCAAAGGAACATGGCAAAATAATACACAAAAAAAGCACAAATCCTCACATCAAGACAGGGGAAGGCAAGCCAGTAGGAGGAAAAGGGTTCTAAAAGCTGATAAAAAGTCATAGACACCCCCATTCCCACTGTCAGGAATCCACAAAAAAATTCTAAGCAATGACAGCATGTATGCAGAAGACCTAGCTTAAATGCAGAGCTTAGGCTCTGACTGTGATTGCCTCTTCAGTCTCTGTGAATTTCCATGAGGCCTGCTTAGTTGATCCCAAGGGACATGTTTTCTTAGTCTCCTTGATCGCTCTGGCTCCCACAATTCTTCCTCCTGTTCTTTCATAAGTTTCCTGAGCTTTGGTGGGAGGAACTCAATGGCAAACATCTTCAGTAATTTTTTATTGTTTTTTCCTTTTGGCCAGTTGTGTTTGGCCTCTATCCTCGGTGTCTTTTGGCTAAGATCAACTGTAGTATCTGTTCTTGTCATATTTTTATTTGTTTGTTTGCTCAAGATTTTTTTAAAATTATTTCAGCAAATAGAGACCAATTGACTGTGGAATGCCACATTACAATGACTATATCAACAAAATAACTCCTGAACCTAAGACTCAGGTTACATGGCAGATGGCAATGTACAAAAATTGTAAGAACCAGAGGACCAAGAAGTCTGCTGTGAGATTGTACCTTCTAGAGAAGCTACATCTGGAACATGTGAACAAATCCAAGAGCAATTAATATCTCAGTTGTTGGAGAAAATCTCAGGGGGCCTCACCACTAGGTAAAGACTTACAGGCACTTAATGACTGTTGAGAGAGGGAAAATTAATCTTCCCAGAGATGATATCCTGATTACTTATACAGTTCTGATTGGCTAAAGTTAGAAATGTAAACATGCAGGCAATATTAAACAGACTCAGTAGGTTCTATCTATCTATCTATCTATCTATCTATCTATCTATCTATCTATCTATCTTTCTTTCTTTCTTTCTTTCTTTCTTTCCTTCCATCCATCCATCCATCCATCCATCCATCCATCCATCTATCTATCTATCTATCTATCTATCTATCTATCTATCTATCTATCTACAATGTATCTGGTGTATATGTATAATGTGTGTACATACAGAAATGTATATGTATAAACAGTTGTGGTTAAAGACAAAGAAGCTATGAATTTAAGGGTCAATATCCAACATCACAGGGATATGAGGGAGGAGGGGGAAAGGAGAAATTATATAACCTCATTTTAATCTTTAAAAAGGAAGAAAAAATATACTTGTTTCAATATATACTTATCGGCAAAATTTGACAATCTATAATATTTTTACTACATAAGAAATAAAGTAATAAATATAATACATTAGTAAAGAAACATGTATGTGTGGATGTGTGTGTGTGTGTGAGAGAGAGATACTATTTTATTTTCTGAGACTTAGAATTTGTTTTCTTTGTCTCTATGAATCATATTAATTAAAAGTGTTCAGTGTGTAATATTATATATAGAGAGAGTTGCATAGTTATGATTTGTACACTTTGATTATATCTATATCTATGCACACACATGCTGTCAGGAAAGAGAAGTCCACTTACATATAATATACACAATTGATCTAATTAAAACTGATCTCATGGTTCCAGCTGAGAAAATTGGTCAAACAAAGCAGACTTGACAGGAATGACTGTATCTGCAATGGAAGTCATTCTGAATAAAGGCCTGAGCCTAGCTACATGCAGTATAGAACGGCAGACTGTGGGCATATGATGACCAAAATCACTTAAGAAATTTCCATGGTCCACAGGAGGAATGAAGGCCTGAGATTGGCTCTTCATAAGTTCAGATCCTGCCACAGAGGCCAGTATTAAGGTGAGTAGCTGCATAGGACAACAGCTTTAGAAGGACAATGAGCTTTATATCCCTCTTCTATTTTTCTTGTAATTTTCACTTAAATTTTGTTTCTCACTGCTGGCACCAGCTCTGTATTTTTCTCTAATGTTTGTAGGTGATTCCAGTGTGTCACCAGCCAATGCCAGAAAGTAAGGTAACTGACTCTGTTCAGGGTTCTTCTATGTGACAAGAGCCTCTGCACGTTTACTTTGGTTCAGCACACACTTGCACCACTAATCTGTGAAAATAAGCTTGCACGTTCATTTATTATTAGTACACAAAGTGTCTAATCCAATGATTAAAGTAACTTTCTAAAAAAGTGTGGTCAGTTAAAGAAAATTAACAACTCATAGCGGAACCCATCTTTGCTTTCCATTCTAGTATGTCACTTTCTGGAAACAAAAACAACTATTCAACTATTCCAGTAGCAATAGGGTGCAAATTTCTACAAATCCAAGCCTTTTACTTGTCTCGAAACAATTTGCAAAGACCTTTTCTTAGACTTAACTGTAGACCTCCTCAAATTTAATATTTCATTTTAGCTTTAGGATTCCATTTGCCATTTATTTTGTATATTTTCTCAGTTACTTTTAAACTCTTGGTTTTGTAATGCAATCAAAGCAATGTGGTAGAGAAGTCATTCATACTATAGTGGTCTCAACTAGAAGTCAGTAGCCAGAGAGTTCATTTATTCAGTAAATATTTCCAGAATCTATAGCAGAAAACAAAAATAATTCTTCATTGTCACCACTGTGTGCTTTACACTAAGGTAAAAGCACAGCATGTATATTAGATATACTTGTGGCATATTTACCTGTTTACTAAATGAGACCTTGGTGAACATTCATATATTATAAGGTCTAAGAAAGACAAAAGGACACAAGCTTTAGTAATAAGTCTATGAAAATCTAAAACAAGTAACAAAACATCACCATTGTCTGATATCTGCTAAAATCTCAAATGCTTTTTACAGAGGATTTTTTACTCATATTGATATTCTAGGTATTGCCAATGGTTTTACCTGTTACTTAATTTAGAAAATTTAACAGTATTCTTGAGATTCATACATATATAGTTTAAACAAAATAATATAATTCTTCATGTATAAATGCCAATGAGATATTTAAAATGATCACGATAAGAAAATATAACAATATCCTAACTCGAGTCCTGGGATCTCTTCTTGGATTATCATGATCTGGTGTGGCCATGTTATGTAGTTGAAGCAAATACAGGTACATATAAACTCTGAGAAGCCTAACTATTCAACCTTATCAACTGTGGAACTGACTCAAAACCAGCTGATAAAATAAAATAAATATACCATGAGCCAGCTTGCTGTGCAAACTCATATAATTATCCTACTGACCTCAAAGGAGGCAAATCTAAAGACATAATAGCCTTTCTGGATCTGTAGTCTGTCAAAAGAAGGAACACACACAGTCTACAAAAGAAAATAATTTAAACCAAAATGTCACTAGTGCTGAGCCCTTATGTACTTTGTGGGTTTTCTCACTGAAGCAGGAAACATATTCAATTTGTAACATACTGGTATGATTATAGTGAACTGAGTTGAGCTTTGCTGAAATAAAATGTTTCTCTCACTTTGATTGTGAGGATTTTTATGTTCAGAGAGAAAAATTCATTTGAATCCTATTTGCCAAACTTCAGTATATCCAAAGTAATCTAGCCCCCAAAAGTATATAAGTTTCACTAGTGACAGAAAAGAAGGAGGGAAGTAAAGGGACTTCTGTGAAAGTATTAATTTTCTAGGGAAAATATAGTTCTATAAAAAAGCAAATGCCGGCTTTCTGGTATTTTTTAAATGGCAAAACATCTACCATTAATCTTTATAAAGAATTACCTTATAGAAGTCCCAGCTGTAGGTCTCCTATTTATGGGTTTCTTTCTTCTTTGAAAGTAGAACACAGTAGTAGAAACAGAATGCATCCTATCTATCACACTCATTTAATAGAAAATTGAATTCAATCACAGGAACATTTGAAAAAAATAATTTATTCTAACACAGCAAGGTCTGACAATCTTGTTGACCATCTGTGAGTCTTACTAAAAATAGCAAACTTGCACACTTCCTCTAAGTGAAAATTTCCTCTAACAATCAGCTTCAGTGAGTGTAAAGAAAACTGTTAAACACTGAATGATTCCTATTATATCTACAAAGGAATTTTTTTATTTTTTTTTTTTTTTGGGAAAGGGAAAAAAAAAGTTTCCAGCCTCCTATTTCCCTTCCCCTCCTCCCACCCTTCTCTCCCTTCCCCCAATCCTCTTCCCCTCCCTCTCCAGTCCAAAGAGCAGTCAGGGTTCCCTGCCCTGTGGAAAGTCCAAGGTCCTCCCCCCTCCGTCCATATCTAGGAAGGTGAACATCCAAACTGGCTAGGCTCCCACAAAGCCAGAACATTAAGTAGGATCAAAATCCCGTGCCATTGTCCTTGGCTTCTCATCAGCCCTCATTGTTTGCCATGTTCAGAGAGTCCGGTTTTATCCCCTGCTTTTTCAGTCCCAGTCCAGCTGGCCTTGGTGAGCTCCCAATAGATCAGCTACACTGTCTCAGTGGGTGGTTGCACCCCTCTTGGTCCTGACTTCCTTGTTCATGTTCTCCCTCCTTCTGTTCTTCATTGGGACTTTGGGAGCTCAGTCCAGTGTTCCAGTGTGGGTCTCTGTCTCTATCTCCATCCATCGCCAGATGAAGGTTCTATGGTGATATGCAAGATATTCATCAGTATTGCTATAGGATAGGGTCATTTCAGGTTCCCTATCAGCTGCCCGAGGAACTAACTGGGGACCTCGCCTTGGGCTCCTGGGAGCCATTCTAGGTTCAAGTCTCTTGCCAACCCTAAGGTGGCTCCCTTAACTAAGAATTGTGCTTCCGTGCTCCCCTATCCAACCTTCCTTTATCTTGGGGGTGGGGTGGGATGGGGGTAAGGGGAGATGGGAAAAGGGAGAAGGGGAGGATGGGGGGAACTTTGGGAAAAAGGATGATTGGAATACAAAGGAATTTTTTAAAAATATCAAATAGATGCTTTAAGTTTTTGGCTACCCTAAAATATTAAAGTTGGAGCTTCATGTATTATACTATTTCAAGCAATGACTTTCTTGATTAGAACTAAGAAGAATCTGAAACTCTTGACTCCACAACCAAGAAGTTTTTGGCAGTTGTAGTCAGACTGGATCACGGAGCATAGTGGTCCCAAATTACTGACAACTCTGTGTTCTCTTGCTTGGGACCAGTAGAACTATAGAAAGTCTCTGCCCCAACAGCCAACCCCCAAATAATTACATGGAGACACTATTAATTATGAAAACTCAGCCTATAGCTTAGGCTTATTCCTAACTTTTACAACTTAAATTAACCCTTATTTCCCTTATTTTTATTATTCTATGTTCTACCACATGGCTTTTGCCTCTATATCATTCTGTGCATCAGACTTGTTCTGTGTCTGGCTTGCTTCTCTCTCTGTCTTCTTTCCAGATTCCTCTCTGTTCCTGGCAGTCCTGCCCATACCTCTTGCCTAGATATTGGCAATTTATATCCTTATTAAACCATTCAGAAGGTGACTTGGCAAGACACATCTTCACTGTGTACAAAAGGATTAGTCCCCCTCATGCAACAATCTTAGTAGCAATATGTTGCCTTCCAAATCAATATGGGCAGCTTCATTTTGAGATAAAAATACTATTTCTCTTATTCTCAAGATTTATATGAAAAGTTAAAAATGGGGCATTTGTACATTTTTGATTTAGAGTACATCTGTACTCTAAATCAAACAAGCATTGAAATTAATTATCTCTTGACTGTCCCCATTTGTCTATGTGCAGTATGCTTTCTGTGTATTTACACTGCTTGCTGGTAGACACAACCCAAGTCATAAAGTTGTATCATATGATGAGGTGACCTACCTTTTAAAGAAGGGTGAGATTTCAAAGGAAAAATACATGAAAGGCAAAAGGAGGCAGGAAAATAAAACCCCCCTAAAATTTATCTCAGGTGAGTTGCAATCAATAACTGTGAATTTAAATGACTTATCCCAAAGGTAATTGTAAAAATGTGGGTTTTAAAAATTTTACATTGGTGTTTTGCCTTCGTGTATGTCTGTATGTGGGTATCCGATCTTGAGTTACAGACAGTTATGAGCTGCCATGTGGGTTTTGTGAATTGAACCTTGGCCCTCTGGAAGATCAGCTAGTGCTCTCAAATGCTGAGCCATCTCTCCAGCCTTGAAAATATGTTATTGAAAAACAAGTTTATTGTTGCTTTGTCCTATCATGAAGAATTAAAAAAAAATCAATGCTGATTGATGTTGGCACAAAACCCATGGTGTTCCAGTACTCTTTTAAAACACACTAAAATGATATGAAATGATGAGTTGTAATATTCATCTTGGTGGTAATGGAAATTAAGAGTTAACTGCTAAATACTTTCAATGATAATTGAAGAAGGATTATAGGGGATTCCTTAAATAGGAAGAAGAAAAAATAGCATCTTCCTTGTTTATAGTTTTCTTTATTAGAAGAGATATTCTAGGTTATCAATACTAAAGTTTTGAAATTGAGGTAGATACTAGTTTACATAAATATACAAATCACTGGGAGAAACACTTTTTTTTCTTTCTCTTCATGGACTGGGGAATGTGCTACAATTCCTGTATCATTTCTTGGGAAGTAGATTGTATCAAGTCTTAGGAGAACAAAGGTTCAGTTGGAAGAGGAAGTCAGTAGCAATCCTTCCCACAGAGTTTAAATGGCTGTCCTTTACCCCAGTTTGGGGTGAACACTTTATTATGAGCCACAGATAGATATTAAATGGCTGTCTGTGAAATATTAGAAATGTAAAATGATTTCCAGATGATTCTTGAAGACAGACAAGGTTGGGACAATTGTCACTGTGAAGTATGGGCACTAAAAGATATTAGAGCAATTTTTCCAGGGATTTATTTTTTACAGCAGCAGTAACTTGTGCTTTCCTGATTTGAATGTGGGACTTTCCTAAATGTCAAGTTTGATGCTGTGATGTGAAACCCTCGATCCATTGCCCCTAACTTGTGTTTAAGTATTTTGCTCTGTCTTTTTTTTCTTAAGCTTCCATAGAATGGCTGCATTTTTACCAATTCAGATAAAAACTTGCTTCAATCAAGTTTTCTGTTTCATTGACAATTTGTTTCATTTTGTTGCTTCTGCTTCTTTTACGTGATGATTAAATAACTGACAAAAATGGAATGAAAGTAGTAACAATCCTTATAGATATACATACAAATATGTAATTATTGCTTTATTAGTATCCTAAAATACGTGGTATGGTAGAAGAAGAAAATTTATTTTGGCTCTCAGTTATTGATGTTGTTTCTAAAAAAAAAGTATGTAAAAAAAACTGTACTGAGTAATAAAGCACATGTTCAGCTTCATATTGGTTGATTAACTCTGAAGATGAATAAACATTCAAAAATATAATTTGTATGTACCGTATAATACAAATATCAATAAATCAGACATATCTCAATGTTTTAATATAATATTCAGCTTTAATTTATATATAACACATATAGTACACATATTTAATTATCATTACAATATAAATACATTTCAATTTCAATAATTATTCAATTATTGAAATATATTTTAAATTTACAAATGGCATAAATAGCATATATAGCTATATTTCTAGGAAGAGAAGATTTTAAATTTCCTTAGATACAGAACTACTTATAAAGAAATTAACATTTGAAATATTATTACATATTTTTTATCTTGATTCACATACATTCTATTAAAAGTACAAATTTACAACAATGATAAAATAAAAAATTGATAAAGAAATATAGAAATCAAATTTACTTTGTATTTTTCAAGAACATTTATTAATTACACGTAGTCGCAATGCTGAGAAATACCTTATTGTCAATAAATAATAAAGAATATGTACTAAAATATTAGACTAAGTTAGGTCTGTCAGAGAAAACCAATTCAACATAGCAAAATGTTAGCTGTAATTCTGAAAGATCCAATTTCAATTGCCATTACTCAAAATGTTGAAAATCCCAGAAGTTCAGAAGCATTTTAAGCATTTAATGCTTAAAATTCTGAAAGAGAAAAAAAAATCTGTTTCTTGTCATTCTGAAAAAATATTCTTTTTAAACTCTAAAGACATACTTATATTTTCAAACAATATTTTAATAATCACAAAACAAGCAAAAACCCTTTACTGACTATATAGTGAATTTACAATAATTTGTGTATATATATATACATATACAAATACAAACACATGCATATTCACACACATACATGAACACACTTGTAGATCTATACTATCAGGTATATTACAGCAGTTACAAAAAAAACAAAAAATAAAAACAACTACAATAGAAAATTGGCAACACCTGACAAATACAAATTCACAGAGTTGGTCCCTGTATATACTGTTTTACAGTTGTGGCTATCAGAAATGTTATGACCCAAATTCTTTTCAATGATCAATCAAACACCATGATAAGACTTGCATACATTTTATTTAGAAAGTAAAATGAATTAGTAAGGATAATTTTAGAAGCTTAATATGTCAGACACAGAACTGCAAATAATTATTTTATGTTGAATCAAGTGTAAAAAATGCCTTCTGTATTTCTATGATAGCCAAATCGCTAATCAACAATAGTGAATATGTATATACACACGTGTATCTATTACATAGGAAATTATAATACAAATAAATCTACCTAATCTGTTTCAAGACACTGGTGTAAATTTTTACCAGCAAGTGTCTTTGATTTCCTAGATTACATAGCTTGACAGTTTCGCTTGGTTTTCCGATGGATATCAGTTTTTGAAGGCAGGCATGATGCTGTGCATGAAGGGTCAGAAGCAATTCAGGAGTGAGGGATTTAGGAGCTGTCTGGGTAGACCTGAAGCATTAGTATGTTTCCTAGAATCTCTCAGTCTTTTCCCTGCTTGATGTGATTGTGGTTTGCAGGATTTTAGCTTCCAAATCCAACCCTCGGGATTGCAATTCTTTAGGAATATGTTTTTCATAATTTTGATTTTAGGAATTCTGGATTTCATCGACTTTGATTCCTCAAGCTTTAATGAATATATTCTGTTCAGGGATTAGGAGCCACGTCATTTAGGAATGCTCCTTTATAGTAAGTTGCCAAACTCTAAATAAAACGTCTCATACCTAATAGGAAGTATGTGAAGTAAATGTCACAAAATTACATACATTTGAACATAGTCTCATCCTTTATGACATTAATATCATGTAACCCAATATTTAAACAAAGTGAATATAGAGGAGAAAAAAGTATTTTCCTGTCCATTCTTAGTTTTTCTGAAGTCTGAGTGGTGGTGTGACAAAAGACATATTTATGGTAGAAACAGTGTACACATTTAGTGACATTCCTATGTACTATGTACGTGATGCTTCACAGAACAGTGAAAACACAAAGAAGTTGTTAGCCCCAGGGCTTGCTTCTCATGCTAGCAGAATGCTGTCAATAGAAGAAACAGACCAGACAGCAGGAGGGGGATTTAGGCTTCTAGGCAGGTAATTAATAGGGAGATGACTCTAAGGGACAGGGCAAACAGACAGAGGCTTTCTTGCTAGACTCAATTACGGCTTCTTATTTTAGGGTCAGGTTCATTGTGTAGACTTAATCATGGCTTCTCATTTTTAGGGTCGTGTGCTTCCAGAACCAGGAGTAGCAAACGGCACACACCTTTGCACAAGAGCTCTTCCACTTGTGCTGTTTCTCAGTAAGTTTCTTTCTAAAATTAAAAATTTCACATCACGAGTGTGCTAGGGATTGAGATAGTTGTACAATGGTCCACAGAAATCTCTATCATCAGCCAGCTCACAAGATTGTGTTAAGAATCATGGAGAATAAAGAAAAATGATGCAAAGCACAATGAATTCAGAAACTGATATGTGCAGTTCAAATTCAAAAAGAAAAAAAATTGCTGTTTTTTGACAGCAAGTAGTTTGAACTACTTGTTTACTTAGGAAGCAACTTACTGCAAGTCTGTTCCTATCTTTTGTAGGTGTCTATTTTCTGTCACCTTTAACCACCTGAGACCATTTCCATTATCCAGTTTGTATAACTGGTGAAATTATTTTCCTTGATTAACAAACAGGAATGGAAAGTAAATGAGAATACAGTGAACACATTTTAATCAAATTCAGCTGAATATGTGTCTTAGATCTGTAAACCCCATTTGATATAAGTGTGAAGCATCATTTAGTCATATAGATGTGAAGCTAATATTAATCTCTGTAGATTTCTTTAAAAGACAGGTTATGCTAATTACTCATCTGCTACTGTTTGTCTTTATGCTATATCTTTTGAGTATGTTCAAGTATTCATTTCACAAATGCTCTTTATAATATCCCAATTCTAAACACTCGGCTTATTTATAGGTTAAAAATTGCTCTTGGTGGAACTTGGAGGCATTCACACTTCTCTTTCCAAGTAAAGCAGAAGAAAATGTGCCCTCAGAGAGAGCTGCTGTCAGTGATGGTTTTGGGAAAGTTCATGTCACCCAGTCTGACTTTCATATCATATTCTAATAGCTGCTTTCAAGAATCGTGATTGATTAGGGCTTGCTAAAAATTCCAGTGTCAATTGCAGCCTTAAAGGCAACAATTCTTCTGTATTTCAAAAAAAAAAAAATCCTAACTGTGTCTTTGTGTCCTTCCCTCTCTTCCTAGGAAAGGGGTGATTCTGACTCGAGCAAAAATGCCAGAAGAAAGAGCCTTAAATCTTAACTCATATTATATTCATGTTTTTATTAACATTTACTCCAAGGAAACAATACTTCCTTTTATCTTTCCATTGTTTGTATTTTCTTCGGAGAAAATGACGTGAGTAACTTTCTGAACATAGCTTCAAGAATTTTGACTTAAATCACAACGCAAACACCTGGTTTATGTTATTTTTGGTTCATCTTCTTTCAGTATAAAACTAACTGTCATTAGAGTCAGTACAGAGTTTGGGTATGTAAGATGAACTTTACAAATAATGTAACAAGATATTTATCAAAACACTATGGATTTTAAATGAGTAACTTTCATGATATATTAATGAATTTGAACAATAATAACCTGAAAAAATAACAATTAAGGAAAAAAACCTTACTATGATTTACCAGAACTGTGCTAGTAAAATGAATCTATCAATTGTAGTTACTAAATATCTAATTTGGAAAAATAATTGACAAAAAGGTTTGGGATCAAATATTTGATATAGTTATTTTGAAATAAGAAGGAGATGCCAACTATAACCAAGCATCCAGTACCCAGAACAACAGTCTGTTGCAAAAGAACATGCTGTCTATTAACTATGTATAACACTGTATATAATGAAAGCTTTAAAATCCCAATGATTTATCAATTAATGGTGGTTAATATCTGATCACCATTGAAGATCAATGGTTGGGGCTTGAAGACTCAGGCTCTATTTCAGGAAGTAGAAAGCAGAACTCACTGGAAAGAAACAAACTATACACACCTAGTGAATGTTTTTCTATAGGTTATTTCCAGAAGAAAACAGATTCTAAAAACCGTGACTGTGGTTAAGTTTTCTTCAGATTACCCACTGATTGATACTCAGGAGAAATTTCCTGATAATCAAATGCTAAGCCTCTTCTCCAATGATATAAACTTAATGAAAATGGTAGATATCCTGTAAATACTAATATTGCACACAGTAATGTATGTATTCAGGAAGTCTATAAAGAATGTATATACCGAAACTTTTCTGAATATTAAGGAAAAAGATTTACCTATCAGTAATCTCATGGACTAAAATGAATTCTTAATTTTCATGAATCAGAATCTACTTGTCATTTTGCCTTAAAAATTCATTTATACTGAAAATATAAATTGTTTCTATACATAAGTAAAATCTTATATCTGATTTGAGAGTTTGGGGTATTGGCAACTACCAAATATGTATTGATGTTCTATTTTAACCATGTGTTAAAATCATTAGTGATTAAATTCTTCTTGGTTAAGGTATAAAACATGGTAAATAAATTGTATGCAAAAGATAACGCTGTCTGATGTTTCTAGACAGAAAATATAATTACTGGATGTTATTGTGTGAACTTACTGAATTTAATGTTCTTGTTACATAGAGGTGTATATGGCACAATAGATATATTATAACATAACCTTAAAATATTTTGAGATGCTATTTGATATAAGTTATATCTTTTTCCTAGCTGATATGCATAATCTTATGAGCAAAAATCACCCCTGCAAAAAATGTTTTTCACATTTATTACTTCACTTATACCTGAATCACAAGAACATAAATAGTAATAGATAAAATAGACAGAGGTTTGCTTATTTAAGTAGCAGGGAATATCTGAGTAAGATAAAAATAACCACTTTGCTTTAATTTGCATAGTATTTAATGATATATACATACAGTTTCATAATTGAAATATCTATTTGTCTCTTAAAGACGACACTCTAAGAGTCACCGTTTACACTGTAGAATAGGTTGCTGTATGCAGTCTGCACAGATAACCATTGTCTGCTTAGGTACCTAAGGTTTTTACCTTAGAAGACAGGAGAAAGCACTTCAGGTTTGTACAATTTATAATGATCATATAATTATTTCTTATGCTTAATCAAAAGCATGCATATCCTAAATTAAATTAAATTTTACCCTTTGGACATGTCCATGCACTTTACAATCTTTTTTTACTCTGAAGTGTTTAATATCTTTTGAGACAAGCTTATGTTTTACAGGTTATTTTTCCTCTGTATAAAGAGTTGCAGTTAACTTTATATTATGGAGGTCTTTAGAAAAAAGGTCTGGAATGGAATTTTTAGATTGATCTTTCTTGAAAATGGAAAAGCAGGTATGTTTGTAAGAGTAGCTGAAGGTCACTTGATTGCATCAGCCTTATAGTCATGGGTGAGCAAGAACACAGGTGTGTGAAATATAAATGGCCACCACCAGCAAAACTAAACAAACTCCACCTCTTAAATACACCGTGCTATAGTGTCTATCTCTTCAATATTCAACATCTCAGTATCTTTAAGAACCGAATGTCAATGTGTATGTGTGTGTCCATGTCTGTGTCAGTGTGTTTGCTGCCATCCTCCCAACTCTCCAGGTGAATTTCTTCAGGAAACTTTTTCCCAGCCTTACTCATATTCAAGATTCTACTTGTGCCCTCCAATTTCCCATTCTGTCGAGCAGTAATTCAATTAAATTCTCATTTGGTGTTTTAATTGTCCTTCTTCTATTGTAAATGTGCAAATTTAATAATCCTGTTTCACATATGTCTTCACCTGCCATCGATCCAAATTGGTGAGTCTATGAAATTAGGTAGTGGCATCTCATGTACCATTAGCAAGTACCAGTATATAGAGAAGAGAATAAAAGATGCATTTTTCTCATGTATTTATCTATCAGCCAAAAGATATTAACCTTCACAGATGTTTATAACACAAATTGATTCACAGTGTGGCCAAGTTTCAGTGCCAGTGTGATTGAGAGTTCTTGAACACAAGGGGCTTGATCATGAAAACACAGAGCTTTTTCATCTTTAGTCTATTGCAGTTCATGTGCTTTAAGTGGATTTTCTTGGTCTGTGAATCAATGAAAAGTAGAAAATAATTGCTCTTAAAGTGCCGTGGGAAAATATTCATTTGCCAATTAAAGTAGAGGAAATGAAGGTGACAGACTTGTTTCCATAGGTGTCTTGTCAGAACCCTTGCGTCAGATAGATTTAAACGCTTTGGACAGGGCATCGTTTCATTCTTTTTGCTCTTGTTAAGTATTGAGAAGAGTGTTTCAAACAGCTTGTATGTTTAAGTGTTAGAAAAATGCAACGATAAATCAATGCTGTGCCTTGGGAATCTCACATAATGAAGTGAAAGGGCCACAAAAGGGCGAAGTGTTTAAAAGGAGAGAATTGAGAATGCACTCAGGATGGAACTTCTAGGCATTTTTTATGTGTCCATCAATCATTACTGTGAATTCCACCTTCTTTCTATTTGAGTTTTTAAATGAACTTACAGGTCTTCCTGATTTTTTCCAGTCCCACCAAAAGACCATCATAGTGAGCACTTAAAGAAATGTTTCTTAAGCAATTATTACTGTTCTTTAGAAACACTGGTCAGTCCCTTAAATGTTTTCCCTGCAGTCTCTGCTTCCATATTGGTAATTCATGATAACTCAATGCATGAAAGAAATATCTAATAGTGATATGAAATCCTATAGGGCAGAGTTTACTAAAGTGGAAAACATGCCATTTTGGCTGATCATGTTTTGTAGATCACTTTTCCTAAATACCTAAAAATCACTTGCTTTTTTAGAAGAACCAGGACTGTCCTTGGGCCAAGGGTGAAGCACATTTCTCAACTTTCACATGCAATCATTCCCTCCCCTACAGGACTGCTGCTATTCACTTTTAGGCCTTTCACCACTCTCTATCTCTTCAGAGTCCTTTATACAATACTAACAGTGGTTCAAATTTGCAATGACTTGTACATTTGTAATAGTTCAAAGTTACTGAATATTAAAAAAAAAACACTCCTTCGTGTACACTTTCGGCTTGTGCTTCCTTCTTGTATTTATTTCAACAGTTTGTTCTGCAATGTTGTCGCAAGGCCCATGTGTCCCTAGCCTGTAATGAAATCTTTCAAAAGACAAGATCTCCTGAGTAAATTGGGAGCATGGGGACCTTGGGATAGGGTTGAAGGAAAGGGAAGAGGCAGGGAAGGGAACAGAGAAAAATGTAGTGCTCAATTAAAAATCAATAATAACAAAATGACCAATGGAGAGAATCTTGCTAGTGAGACTGTGCTCTAGAAAGGGATTCTGGGACTAGAGTCTTTCAGATTTTCCTTTGCTTCTTGGCAACCAGGAAGTGAAGAGATTCTCTATTTCTCAGTCCTGTTTGCAGTACTTCTCATTATAGGCCCAGGTTATCTACCAGGGATGCAAACATATATGATTGCAAGCCAGAATAAATATTTCCTCTTTTTATCTTGATTATCTCAGATTTTCTGTCACAGTAACCCTAATTTGACTTAACATAACATTCTTTCTGCCATTCAACAAATAGATATCCCATATATTTCATACATTGAATCATTTTCACTATAGTATTTAACAGTATACTTCTCTTTGTTCTCCAATATCCAAATAAATTCCTTTGAAAAATATTGAAAAAACTGATAGAACTAAGATCTAAAGCATGAGCTAACAGAAATATATACAATAAAACAGCATTAGCTAAGGTCTTTCAAAAATTGGTGAAAATATTTTAATTATATAACCATCCAATTCTAATAAATAAATGTACAGAATATAATTCCAATTTTCAGGAGGAAATGTATAAATACAAATCCCCTAAATCTCAGTATATCTGATGACTAAGTAAATATAAATTAGAATATAAATAGAATGTCTTCTATTAAATATTGAAGTATCTAGGAGTTTTAGGCTTTGT
>NC_022031.1:27917251-27924457 GCF_000317375.1 Microtus ochrogaster
TATATACAGACATTTAGCTAGTATACAAGTAGTCTACAACCATTTGTTCAAATGTAGTTAGCTGGTACTATATACAGACAATTAGCTAGTATACAAGTAGTCTACAACCATTTATTCAACTATAGTTAGTTAGTACTACATCTAGATATTTAGCTCTTTTCAAGGAAACTGGTTATTTGTAAACTTTTTACTTTGTAATATAGACAGTAAAATGCAGGCAAATCCTGTCACCCGAGACTGGGAACATAAAATAAAGCCAAAGGGATGGAGAGAGAGCCTAGTGATTAATAGTTCTTGCGGTTCCTGCAGAGGACCTGAACTCATTTTCCAGAACCACAATATCACCTGTAACTCCAACTCCAGGATGTCTGACAACTTTTCTGACTACTATTGATGCCTGTACATTCATGTGAACAGAGGCACACATGCATAGGCACAAATGACAAAAATAAAAATCCTTTAAAAGTTAAAAACAAACAAACAAAATTAGTCGTATCAGGCACTTAAAATGAGAGGACCTGTCTTGTCTTCCACATGCATCTGTCATATACAAGTATCTGAATGGCAAAACCTAAATTTTCTTGAAATGTATCTGCAAGGAAATTTATTTCATTACCTTTTCCACATCTTAAGCATGAGTCTATAAATTTAAATTTAAATGATGTTTAAACATCATGTCTACTGGAATGGAAAAATTAAGCATTGTTTTTAAGTAAAGAAAGATGGGAACTACATTTTGGAAATGGAATGCTTGTTGTTCGCATTAATGTTAAGACATTCTCAGCTTAATGGGAGCGAGATGCATGTTAACATCCTTTCTCTTATTTTGTTGATGATTAAAACTTTTTAGTCAGTTAATTTTTCATTCATTCTCATATTTTCGATTTTGATTCTTCACATCTCCCTCATATATTTCTCCTTGAAAGCATTGTGCTTTAACCATTGAAACCGTGGTGTGTGTGCAATAGAGATAAAAGTATAAATATTTAGTGAAGAAAGCTCTTAATGTATAGATTTTCAGAATTCTCTCACCTCCCAACTCACATTCTCACTCTATCAAACCCTTGAAAGGATGTATGGAATGAAGATAAAACGGACCCCCACACACAGCTAGTGCAGCCCACTAGACACAGTCAAGCCTCTTACAGATGTCTCTCAGATGAAGACACTTTCTGGTCCATATAGGGTAATGCCAAGCTGTGGGCCAGTCAGCATGATGTGGAAAAGGTGGGGCCAACCTAGGGGACCTAACAGGAAAGTTTTGTTTTGTTCAAGCAAC
The DNA here is from genome assembly GCF_000317375.1 of Microtus ochrogaster. NCBI lineage: Eukaryota > Metazoa > Chordata > Mammalia > Rodentia > Cricetidae > Microtus > Microtus ochrogaster. The sequence continues at coordinate 27,918,531 of NC_022031.1, forward strand.
ATAGGATTTTAAGCAGTTGAGAGAAAGAATGTGTTTGGCTAAAAATAGGGTAACTAAATATAGGGTACACAAAAGGAGAGTGAAAGGAAAACAACAGATAGGAGCATGGAAAGCTCTGTAGGATTGTTTCTGCTTTTTATTCCTGCTAAGATTGATGGATGCTTGAATGAACAGAGACTTGAAGGAAAACATAGAATTGAGGCTAGGATAATATCTACTTTTATTGACTAAACAACAGGTAAATAATGAAGTTGGTTATTGAGAGATGGTTTTGGAGTGGAAGCTTTTTTATTTCCCATCAGAAATATGATACATTCTTTTTAAGCATATGACAAGCCTTAGGTGCTTACTCAATTAACATTTGACATGTAGCTGAGTCTTAGGCCTGAAGGTACCATTTTCTTTGCTGTTTATTGCTTATTTTATTCATCCCTTCTTAAAATGTTTCCAGTTACTTTCTTCCCTCCAGATTTTAACACATTCTAATGTTAAGTCATGCCATGCCTCAATAATGAAACAACTTAGTTCTCTGTGATTCTGAGTAATTCCACACCTGAACATGCTTTAGCAGATTAGGGAACTTTCTTTCCAACATGATGCTCTCCACTTTTCAACGGCTACTCAGTCTTTCTAAGCAAAATGTTGCTTCAAGAATAAAATGCTAACAGCACTAAAAGCAAGCTTACTAATGAACTTTTCTCTCCTTGTGATTTCATTTCCTGGTTTGGCAACCTTCTACAAAAAGTAAGTCTGCAAAATCACCTGCATCTTGACAGAATGTTCCCATTAGTGAGAAAAATAGGTGATTGGCCATTGATGCCGTAGTATATTGCATTTCACTTTGGGTTAGATTTCTATACAACCTTCTTTGAGAACAGCTCTTAGTGATTTGAATCTGGTATGACTGAAAAGCATAAACATTGGGAATGTGTAAAATGTGTTGGGGGTCTACATTTACTGAGAATATAAATCATTTTCTAAACACATAAGGAAAGCAACCCTCTTTAGAATGTAACAACTGTGATTCATATTAAAGTAATGACAGAAAACACAGAGCAATGCTCTAAATTAATGACTATCCTAGTGATCAGATTTTGCATCAATCAGACACATTCATTTTAAAGCAATTAAAACCATGAGTCTCACCAGGAAAGGCTCCTACATGACTCTACTATGATTCAATGGCAGTTCACTATTCATTTGGGAAAGTAACTCACCAAAGTGACTTTTTGTAGATAGTTTTTTTTTGTTTGTTTGTTTTGGGGACTTGCATTTTTTGTTGTTGTTGTTGTTTATTTCTGTTAATGTGATGCACCTTATAGTAATTTGCAAGAGAGTTCTTAGCTGAGCTAATGCCTCCATCAGAATGGCCTATAACCAAGCCTGTGGACCATTTTCTTGATTAATGATTGACGTGGGAGTGCCCCACCTACTGGGGTAAGTACCATCTTTTGGTAAACATTGATGGGTTGTATAAGAAATCAAACTGAGCAGACCAGGACTAGCTAGCAGGCCAGTAAGAAGCTTTCCTTCGTGGCTCATCTTTCCGTTTCTGATTTCCAGCATACACCCCGACTTTCATTCCTGATGGATTATGATCAGAACATGTCAGTCCAATAAAATCTTTCCTCCCACAGTTGCGCTGATCCTGCTGCTTTATCCCAGCCATGGAAAGCAAATGAAAACACTATTACTTCCTTCAACAGTATTATTGAGAAGATAGTGATCATGATGAAGTTATCAGCCAACCTTGGTATTGTGCAATAACCTGTATCCTCCAACTTCAACCCGCACTCCCCATCATGTACTGTGGATTGGAGTTCATCATGATGAAGGTGCTATGCTCACACTGCTTTATTCCAGAATAAGAAATTGCGTGCCATGTAGCAGACAACTTGAAAGCAATGGACTTTTCTCTGAGTTTAACTTCGAGTTGATCTTGCCTATTAGATGCTTTATTACATTTCATTCAGAATCCTTTATAAATCAGTTTGCCATTATAGCTTCTATTTTGCCAAGAATATTCAGACAGTCTAATTTATCCTTTGGTGCCAGGGACAATATGAATAATGTGCTGTCTAGAACAAAAAGAGGAAGTCATCTACATCCCTTTTCTGGAAACGGCTTGTGATTTTCCAGGCTATGTCTGCTCCATAGTGCACATGGGGAGAGAGGGGTCCCTGTGGAAAAGAGTAAGCTGCAGGGGCTTTGGGTGTCTCTGCTGATCATTCCCTTTACTTATTTTACATTTCTTTCCTTTCACATCAATGACATCTGTCATGTTCCCAGAGTAAAACTAAATACACTGACAAAGCAGCTGAGGTTTGGTGGAGGTAATAAAGTGATACAAGCTATAAGATGCAAAATCTGTGGTTTTTCTTATTAGCGAGTGTTTTCTCTCGTTTTGCTTCTGTATCAGGAATTTATATACTAGGAGAATGGGATGATAGCAATACCTGCTTAGCGACCTATGCACCAGCATTGCTCTGACTTATAAGGAGAAAAAAATCTCTCTTGTCACTTTCATTTATATAAGAATGGCATAAAGCAGAGATGCAATTAAGAGTCTTATGAGGTTCTTCCCTACACCAGCATCTAATTAATGGACAAAATGCAGACTGGTGATTTGAAAACCCTTATATTATAAATGACCAGAGTAAGAATGCAGGTTTAGTTTGTAAAACTGCTTGTGAGCTGTGTGACATCAGTCAGATAAAGGCTGTGGTGTAAAAAAGAAAATGGTTCTGGTGCTTGACAGACATACAATTAGGATGTAACAGGCACCAAGTCAAATTAAATTAATTAATCATGTCGTCTATTGTACTAGTTTGCTTTTAGTACAATAATAAATAGCAGAGGTATACTCCTTTATTCAACTCACAGTTTTGGAGGTTATACAATTAAGGGTATTAACACATTGGCTGGGTGAGGACATACTGACAAAGGGCACTATGGTTGAAATATGTGTGAAGAAAAGATCACAAAATAAACACAAAGCCAAAGGTTAGGGCAGGCACCAAAGTCACAAAAACTGATTCAAGATTCCCATAGGTACTGGCCAAGTTCCTCATGACCAATGGGCCTCCCACCATGTTCACCTCCTATAATGGCTACTCAGAGGTCCCATATTACATAACGTGAGTCTTTGAGGGTACAAACTCAACCCATACACAGAGCATCATTAACTGTGTACTCATTGAATATATGATTACCTTTTTGTATCCTAAGTTTATATCATGAGGCATGGTGGAGAAGGAGGCTACCAGGTAACAAGTATAAATCTTGGGAAGATTAGTATTTCTGGATCTAAGTTACAAAATAGAAAAGAGAAAACCGTTAGTCTAGTCAGAAACAGAATGGTGCTTTTGGACTGTGCTGGTATTTCCCCAGTCAAAACGTAACAGTTTGTAACCAAAATATTATATTTAGCTTGTTCTTATTAGTTTTAATGAGAGAAGATTCTACTGTGGAAAAAACAAGAGATGTGGTCTTTGGCTAAATTTTATTTGCCTGTGTGTAGTTCTGTGCTATCACCTGTTCTTTTGAAAGGAATCTAGAAAAATGTTTTGCCAGAAAAATTACAAATCTTACCATTTCTGGTTCCTAAATGTTTTCCTTTATAATACTCTAAGTTGTTTTAAACAAAATTCCCATTTGCGGGATATTTTCTTAGGAATGTTTGATAAACGGGAACGTATTGAGATCTCAGACTAATTGTTCAATTGCACAATGGCCATTAATGGTCCAGGAAAGTTACCCTGGCTGTATGTGCACTTAGGAAGGTCGATGCACATTTTAGCCATTACAAATAATTATGTAAAACAGACCTTTTATTTTAAAAATGCCATAACACTGTCAAGATATCAAAATATTTCAGTAAAGTGGAAATCATTGGTCATCATAAAATCACAGAACATCATAGCATTTAAGAAGAGGAAAACAATTAAAGCTACTAAATGATGCTTGCTTCTGAGGACTTTTAGCAACAAATGTAATACTGAGCCCAGTTCTATTTCAAAGATTCACAAATTGTAGAACATAGATATGAAGCATCTGTAGTAAGAACAAACAGGCTCAGCACAACACAAAGTCAATTCAAAGGTTGGTAAAGGTAGGGATTCCAATTTGCCCATGAGCCTTATGTGTGTGTGTGTATGTGCGCATGTGTGTGTGTGTGTGTGTGTGTGTGTGTTTGTGTGTGTGTGTTTGTGTGTGTGTGTGTTTGTGTGTGTGTGTGTGTGCTTGTAGCATGGAAATTGCTAGTTTGTGCTAATAAAAATAATAAAAATAAACCACTGAGTAAACTAAAGTGTCACCAGTTCTTTTCAGATCTGTAAAAACGTAAGGCCAAATTACAAACCAAGAGGTGGATACAGAGGATTGCAACACATTGGGAACAGCGATCTCCACAGAACCAATTCCAGGCAGGGGGCAGAAGCTGCCTAAAGAACCACCGTTGGAAGCCATGAGTGGAACATTCATTCTTATGATTCTAGGAGCCCAGTCAAGTACAGCAAATAATGGAGAAAATCTCAACTTTAGCAGTAAGGAGTAAGAAATATTTACAAAAGTGCCTGACATTCAGTTATTAAAAAGGTTTCCCGTAATCAGAAACTAGGTAACTAGAGTTGAACTCACTGGAATCTTCTTTTGATTTTTTCTGCAAAAGGGAAATGCTCAGCTTCAGCTGAGCCTAGTGATGTTCCCCTGATGGAAAGAGAAGCGGTCAAATACGTAACTTCCATGTTTTAAACTCAGGCACAGAAAAGTCACCAGCTCAGTCTCTAGAATGGAAAGCAAAGCCGACCGCCACATCATCAGCAAAGATGTCGTACATTCCTCGTTCTTTAAACAGAGAAGGTGGTTCATCATTTCAAATTTTTAAAAGCTATTTCAAGTCCCAGAGTTCACCAAGGAACACTTAATATTTTACTGTGGCAACAGTTCACCATCACTATTAAGAGCACAGGTCCTTCAAATGCAGTTTCGGTTAGTTTTTATTCTGTCTTTGGTCAATTCCTCCCTTTTCCCAAGTGCTTTAGTTCCTCACTTGTAAGATGAAGAGAGCAAAGGTCCTTTTCTTATGAAAAGCTTCAGGTAAGGTTATCCCAGATAGCACACAAGGAAAACATTTACAGCAGTGTCTGGCATGATTATTAAGCATTAGCTACTATTACACTGCTCCTAAAAGCTCTGGGTTACGATATATGAAGGTATGGCCATTCACTTAAGAATTAGTTTATGCTATGTGTTCCACAAAAATAATGAATGTGTTTATTCAATATTCTGTACTATGTCAGGAGAGAATATATTGCTGTGAAAAGCAATTTTACTGAGACTTTGCCTTGATATATAATATGATATCAAAGTACATGTATAGTTCTGGAAATTTTTTAATTTCATTAATATGAGGTATATTAGTGTGGGAGCCTTCGGGGATGGGTAGAATAAAATAATTCTCCAAGTTGTAGACCTTGAATTTAATTAAAAAGTTGAGTAACAAAGGTACCTCAAGTCAACATACACAATTTTATTTCTTATTCATATGGCTTCTTATATAAAAATTTTCTACTCAATGTTATAATTTCTCAACTTATAAAAAAACGTTTTTAAGACACATGTAGAAGTGAGATAGCCATAAGGCTTTAAGTTAAGTAGCTAATAATTCAAATCTCGTTAGTTTATTTTATATTTCTTATATTTCTTGTGGTGACCTTAATAGGTGCTGTTATTGTTTGAGTCAGACCTTGTATTACTGTGTAACAGCACAATTCCTAATACTGATATATCTCAGAAGAAAAATTTCACATTGTTCCTCTCAAAGTGATTTCAGTTATGTTCTGTTATCATCCATCCAAACAGAATTATCAAACAATATTTTAAATTGTGGAGGCATATTTCATATTTTTGTATGAGAGAGAGAGAGA
>NC_022031.1:27924557-27951649 GCF_000317375.1 Microtus ochrogaster
GAGAGAGGGAGGGAGAGAGAGCATCACAATTTGGAAAAACACAGAAACTAGTTACTTTTTATATATTGCTACTTCATAAGGTATTATTATCATTATTGTACACTCACAAATTCTATCTGAAATAAATCAGCTGATTCCACTAAGTGGATTACAATTTGTCCAAGTTGATATGATCAGTTTATAGTAAACTCGTCAGCCTGATATTTTTATCTTCCAAAAATTTAGTCTTCAGAAACTTTGTGAACATATATGTAAATACTGTATCATTATGATACAATGAAATTGATGAACTTAACTACAAAGAAAAAGCCTGTTCTACCTACATATTGTATTACTATTGTATATGTGTTTATTATGAGGCATTTCGCTCCTGATATCAGTGTTAGTACAGAAGAAAACAAAGATAAGTGCATACTATTTAGATATATAGTACTATTGTGTTCTTGTTAATTTGCATCTTTGTTTTTTTTTCTAAACAACTGGTTTTAATTATGTTACTTATTTCAACTGCAAAGTTAGAGTAGCTCCTCATCATTTGCAGGGAATGTGTTGGCAGACCTTCACTACATGCTTGAAACCATAGAAAGAACCAAACCTAAAACATACTATGTTTTGTTGTAAATCTATATATTTATAACCCTATCCTACAGTTTAATTCATAAAGTAGGGACAACTGGGAATAACTTATCATGGGCCTTAAAAATTTCTTCATGTGATTTTGCCACATTCCTTTTTAAGAATATAATTTATTGATCCTTTTGCCTAGCATCACTGTTCTCACACTTTAGAGCCACCATTAAGTAAAACGGTGGCTACTTGGAAGTGAGCTCTTCAGTCCTCTGAATTCACTCGGGAATCCATGACTGCCACTAAGTGATGAAATAGAGAGAAAATATGTAATGTTTGGCTGGGCAAAGGATGACTCATATGGAAAGGTGCCATATTTCCTTATGATACTCAACATAGAACTTAGGATGTGAATAATTTTGTTTCCGAAATTTTCTATATAAAAGCTTTGAGTTATAATAGATTTGCAATAAATCAAATCATAGGAAATGGAACCGGTCAAGGGAATAACTGAGCCATCAGGAAGCTACTAAAGTTGATGAGAATTTTCAAACAGAATTTGTATTACTGTATTTATTTTGTTGCCGTGTAGGTAAGATGCTGATCCCCTTTTCCATTTGTAAGCACTGTGTTGGCAGACCTTCACTACATGCTTGAAACCATAGAAAGAACCAAACCTAAAACATACTATGTTTTGTTGTAAATCTATATATTTATAACCCTATCCTACAGTTTAATTCATAAAGTAGGGACAACTGGGAATAACTTATCATGGGCCCAGAATCAGACCTATATTTTACTCCGGCCTGTTAAATGCAATATATTTGGGCAGGATTTGCTGGAATCACTAGGAATATTCATTTTCTTGATTACTTTTCTTATTATATATGCATAGGCACATTGCAGATGCTTGAAGTTTAAATTTATAGTTATATTTAGAAAGTTATTCTGAATTTAAAATATAATTTTAAACCTTTTAAAGCATGTGTTTTTAAAGTGATTAATTATTTTACAGAGGTTCTTCTAGTCTCTATTTCTTGATGTTTGCAATCTGGAAAGCACACTCCCTGCCTTAGGTCATTTAGTCTATTTTTACTGTAATCTTATCTTTGTTTATCAACACAGACATGCCCATATCTACAACACTCTAATGTAAATAGGTTTTTATCTTTAACTTGAAGATTTAATGCTTTCAGCAGTTCCATGCCCTGTGCTGACACAGCTCATATGTGGAGTCACCACATTGATAATTAGAGCATTGATGGAAGATGTGGGAACCAGCTCTCCTGTTCTACTGGAATTAATGAACAAGAAGTAGAACACGAAAATGCTGATGCTTATTTTTAGCAAATTATATATAACTTTGGTATCTTTATAACAACTTTAGTATCTTTATTTCTGATAGAAAACATATGCACATGATTCTCCTATATTCTCTTATAATCATCAATAATAGGATAGTCATAGGTATCTATAAATCTCAACATTTTCAGAGATTAGGACCAAAGAACACAGTGTTAGCATTTAACAGATTATTAGCCAAGATTCTCTAATTCTCTAGAATATATGTGTGTGTGTGTGTGTGTGTGTGTGTGTGTGTGTGTGTAATACTAAGCAAGTAGTTGAAAATTGAACATCTAGAGGTTAAAGAGGCATATAAACCAACCCTTCCTTAGTTCAAAAATTTGAGACCTTATCAATTCCAATCTGGAATAAAACATTGGCCACTTTATAAATTGTTGTGTTAAATCTAAATTAAAGCCAAGGACCTCAAATCTTGGGTGTGGGATATATCTAGTTGTAGAATTAAATGAAAATTAAAGAAAAGTGAAGGGAAGAAAAGGAATCCAAAAGAGAAAATAATAAAGATAAGAAAAAAATGAATAGGAAGGAAGGAGGAAGGAAAGGAGGGAGGGAGGAAGGAAGGAAGGGAGGGAAGGAAGGAGAAAAAGAAGGGAGGTAGGAGACAGGAGGAGGAGAGAAGGGAAGGAAGGAATTAAGAAGGGAAGATGGAAAAGTAAAGAAACCATATATCTAAGAGATTTCTTAAATACTAGACGTACTCTGAAGAAAATCGTTGCTTCCATATTGTAAGAATGGTACATGTACTCACTCATAAGTGAATTTTAAACACAGAACAAAGAACTTTGACAACAATGAGGACACTAAGAGAGACACACATAGATCTGAACTACATGGGTAGTAGAAAAAGATAAGATATCCTGAGTAAATTGGGAGCATGGAGGCCTTGTGTGAGGGTTTAAGGGGAGGGGAGAAGCAGGGAGAGGAGCAGACAAAAATGTAGAGCTCAATAAAAATAAAAAAAGATGGCATATGTCATTTCATTTCATGAATCTATGTTTCTTATGCACAGATAATCATTCTAAAAACACACCAAGTCCATGGCGACTTACTTTAGAACCCAGCTGATGCTTTAATGTGGATGCCATGTGGTCTGTCTGCCACATTAATGCTCAGAACTTCCATGTGAACACGTTTTAATTGGACGTATCGTAGAGTCTAGGAGTCTAGGAGTTTGCGTCTACAATCCAGGTTCATCTATGACACAACTGAAAAGATGAATGGACTAGATATATAATGTCTAACAGGAATACCACAGCTCATAATAAAAACTTTCCTCAAGTTTATAAAATAAAAAATATTTATGATGTACATATGCATATATATTTACATATATATGTCTATACATAATAGATTGATCAAGTGATTCATATTATTTTTGACACAGGTGAAAAATTTCTATGTGAATACTTTTTCCTAATGCTTGCTCCACATTTATTGTTTCAATAAAATCCATTTATATAACAGAAAAGATGTTATAGCATCCATTTATATAACAGAAGGGATTTTTTTTTATTGTTATCTGTTTCTGCTTCTGGCAGGCAGTGATTTTAAATTCCGAGAACTGGTAACCTTGGGTCTCAGAGTTCAACTCTCGAGATGATGAATATTTCATGGCTTTAAATATTGTTTCAAAGATTCCTACCCAATAATAAAATAGTAAAGGAATACAGAACATTTTTTTCTAGAACTTCAAAATAACCCATATATCCAGCAAACAAATTTATTAAGCAATCACCTCCTCAGACCATAAATTACTCAGATGGTCAAATTCACTACTTATAAACAACTATTTACTCACCAAAAGTCATGCCTTGTCTCCATATATCTTCCAGTTCTAAAATATTTCATTAACCTTTTCAATTTAATCCTGTATTGGAAGTTTTGCAATAAATCACAAGCAAAATAGATCCCAAGACTGTAAAAAATAGCCTTAAACTCAACCCAGGAGACATAGCCAAGCCACTGTCAAGATAATGCCACCTTATTGCAGCCAATATAAATTCAGGCGTTGGTTTATCATCAGCTGATGTGTCTTTCCCTACCCCCAAATCAGAGATTTTACTATCAAAGAGTACTGAGTTCTACTATGTTATCTTGGAAACTATGCCCACAATCTAGCCTTTGCCCAAGAGTACATGAATAGAATCTATTTGAATCATTTTACAAAATGTATGGCAGTGGAGTGAATGTAAGTATTGTGATAAAGATCTAGCAGAAAGCAGGAGACAGATTTTGGTAATTTATCCAATTTAGTTAACTCTCCTGTTCATGAATGGACAAAATCATTGAGATTTTATTTGGATAATTCCATACAATGTCTTCTGACTATAGTCATTCTCCTTTCCCAAGTTCTCTCAGATACACCCACCTATCCTACCCTAAACTATTGCTCTTTTTTTGGAGTCCTTTAAAAAACCCTTCAAGTTAATTATCCTCATAGAAACTCTATCCAGCTACTGATGAAAGAAGATGAATAGATTCACAGCTAGCATTGGGCAGAACTCCTAGAGTCCAGTTGAAGAGAGGGAGGAGCAATACATCCGTGAGCAAAGGAGTCAAAACCATGAAGGTAATACCCACAGACACAGCTGACCTGAGCTAGCGGGAACTCACTGACTCCATATTGACAACAGTGGAACCTGCATAGGCCCAAACTAGGCCTTCTGAATGTGAGTTGTGTGATTGGTTCAATCTGTTGGGCCACTGGCAGTGGGACGAGCATATATCCCTAGTGCTTGAACTGGAGCTCTGGAGTACATTCTCTTTGGAGGGACACCTTTCAAGTAGCCTCCTCCAACACTATAGTGATAAAGATGTTTGCTTCTTTACAAGATTGTTGAGATAGACACTTATAAAAATTATGGCATTATCTTTTTTTTTTTTGTAAAATTTTGTTTTTTTGTAGCTACAAACATTATCTGAATTACAGAAGATTGAAACCAATACCTTGGTGACTATTTTCTGACTTGATATGTACCCCAGAGGTGAACACTTCTTTGTATTTCATTCTAAAATAGATATTTAAATTATAATTTGTTCAACAAAGTACTAAAATACCTACAAAAGATAATTGCATGACTTATAGCTGATAATGAAGATATTTAATGTTAACATTTTCATTTTTGTTTCTAACTGCAACTGTACTTCACACTGATTTTCAAGAAATATGCAGAATACATTAGACATTTTAAAGCAGCCGTGATTCAAACAAAATATAAAATGCAGTAGCCATGAAGGCAGTGTCTACTACAGCTCCCTCAGAGGGCAGGGCAGAATGAAACAGACCTCACCTGTGTCAATAACAAGCTCATTGCATGCTAGTTTTCACATAAAGTTCTGAGGCATACTTTACTTTTAGGTTGTCATATCAAATAAGAAAATTGAACACTGGAAATAATTCATATTATTCAATCTTAAATTAGCCATGGCATCACAGTGTGATATTGCATAGGATAGCATGTAGCTAATGGAAAATATGGTAATGATTGTATATTGAGTGTCAGTCATATTCTATATTCGGTTTACTAAATAATCAATGTAATAAATCCCTCTGGTTTCTCAACACCGACTTCTTTCTATGCATTGTTTCAGAATCATTGCCTATGTTTATAAAAAATCTCAAATGTCATATTTACATGTGACCTAGAAGAAGAATCAGAATTTATCTTTGCAAAAGGAATATAATTATCCATAAGGCATTTTCAGCCTTTTCTTGATGAGAGTTTGCATCCAATGTTCATTCCCTTAGAGTAAGCATGGAGCACATCATAGAAACTTGGAAGTCACCAGAGGAACTTGGAGTCAATGGAAATTGCTTTCAAGGAAAACAGAAGAGGCCAGTCTTCCAAGGGACTGGCTCCAGATTCACAAACTAAGAATTGCAAAAGTAGATAGCTATTTATCTGCCTTATCTCATCACATAGTATTATGGAGGAGGTAGAGGTAGAAGGTAAAATGTCCTTATTAAGCTTTATAATGTGTTGGCAAATTTAAAACCTATGAATATTGATCAACGGAAAATTTTCTAAAAAAATGAGAAATAATAAAAAAAATTGTCTTTGCTCTCAAAAAGTTGAATAACTTTTGAATTAATACTTTACAGCAACTGTTTAGATAACGTTTGGGAACTAAATATGCTTCTTTTCTTTTTTCTTTTTTCTTTTTTTTTTTTTTTTGGTTTTTGGAGACAGGGTTTCTCTGTGGCTTGGGAGCCTGTCCTGGAACTAGCTCTGTAGACCAGGCTAGTCGCGAACTCACAGAGATCCACCTGCCTCTGCCTCTGCCTCCCGAGTGCTGGGATTAAAGGCGTGCACCACCATCACCTGGCTAATATGCTTCTTTTCAAAAATTTAAAATACAATTTTCTGTTAATTGACAAAAATTTTATGTGTAAATTTTATTTATTTTAAAATTAAATATGACCTTATCTTCATATGCCATCATTTTGGTATCAAATACATGAACCATTGAGATCAATATAACAGCATTATTAGTGCATTTAATTTTACAACAAACAAGACAAATTGACAATGAAATTCTATATAGTAGTACAAACACTAATGCTCAAAAAAATCTAAGTAATTGTTTTGAAAATAAGTTAATATATGTTGACGACAGACTTTAAACCTATCCTTATTCAATTTTAATAATACAACAGAATTTCTCTCAATGATAACTTCTCAAAAATAGTACTCATCTTTGCCTTGATCTACATTTATTGTTCTTTGTTTATACAGATGTTCTTGAAATCCAATAGAATTCTTGAATTTATTTTCTTTTTGGTGGATACTCACCCAAAAAGTACTAACATTTTATACCGTATGAGTGAATATTTTATTTTCAGTAAATTACTTGTATGTAGATATTCTTGGGTATGTGCCTGCATGTTGAGAACAGAGTTTTCTATCACTGTCCATTTTAATTTTTGAAACAAATTCTCTGACTGAATCTGGAAATAATCAAGTAGTATTTGTATGCATTATGATTGCTTCATTTGACTATTTTAATTTTAAATTTAAGTGCTTATTGGTATATGAATATGAACAGTTCTGTGTATATGCTTGTGGAAGCTAGAGGTTGCTGTCAGATGTCATTCTCAATCATCCGCCACCTAACTTGTTGAGACAAGGTCTCTCAGTGAACCTGATGCTTAATGACATGGCTAAGCTGACTGGCCATCATGCTCTGATACCACATCTCTGCTTCTCCAGTGTTGTGATTATAAGTAGATGAAAGTATACTGGGCTCATTTTATGTGAGTCCTTGGGATTCAAAGTCAGGAAGTTATGATTGCCTTTCAAATATTCCTTCAATTGAGCCATTTTATTAACCATAAGCTGATTTTTAAATTTTCGTTTATATATTTACTTCTTTATATTATACTCTAATTCATATTTTAATTTTTAAAGATTAAAACAGGTCCTATTCTGGATGAAGATTCCATAGTCACTTATGAAGGCAAACTGGGATCCTGAAATTTTTGTGTATTATTTAATTATTGGTGAAACCTAAATGTAATAGTGATTGACCAGGTGCTATATTACTAATATATTTATGCTTTCTAGAAAAACGAAATAAAATAAAGTCACATAACACATGCATGTCTTTCCAATAGAATGTTGACATAATTCATATAAACATCATTGCATATAAAATAGTTTTTGCTACAAAGGATTGATTCTTTTTTAGGGAAGGTGAGAATGCTTACAATTTGAGTCTTTGAATACATAAGAGTCCTCAAAGTCACTCTCATCATATGAATGCCTGAGAGCTGGCATGCTGACAGGACAGATTTGGATCCAAACCTAAGAGCTGAGGACCTAAAGAGAGGAGGATTGTCAAGAGCAGAAGAGTCATCTATCCGTGTTGTCAGCCAGGCAACGAACATATGCAACTCTCCTCCATTGTTTGACTGTCCTCAGTCAGATGAGGTGATACTCACCTACATACAGGTGAGCAAGAGGCTTTACTGCACCACAAATTCAGATGTTACCACTTTAGAACTATTGCCTTGAACTGCAGATGACTGTCAATCAGATATTGTCTCGTGGCAGACCAAGATGCATGGAAGTAAACATCATACAAAATAAACATTGTCTCATCCTTTCTAATCCTCCCAGGTCCTGGAGTGAATATAGCACTGCAAAAAGTCATCATAGAGTCCTGGAGCACAGACAACAAAAGAGATGAACACAAAAAGATGAAACATGCAAACATTGAATCCCAGTTCCAGAGACTATATGACTGGATAGAAGACCACCTTTCGTGAACTATACTTTATCAAATCCATTTTGCAGACTTTTCTGTGGATGAATACTCTGTGCTATTGTTATGTAAATTCAAGGATCCATAAAGTTATAAATATTTTTTAATGACTAACAAGTATCCCAGTGTTCCTAAATCATTAAGTACTTGCATGTGCCAAGATCAAGAAAATCTAAGATATAATATACTCTAAGAATGGGCAAAGAAATGGAAGATTTCAGTAACTTGAACAAAAACACTTTTAGTTTACTTTTGCTTGTTTGAAAGCAGCTTATTTTAAGTTTAGATGTAAGCCAGTATAGTCTGTGATGATTTATGGTCTCGGTTTTCTTTCTTTCTTTTTCCTGAATTGTAGATTTCAACTGGAATACAAAGTCATGTTTTATTTCCATAGCTATTCAATTTCCTATGGCTGTACTCTGCGCACTAAGACCTTCATCCAGCACTTCTCTATGTGCAGACTCTCCATCCAGTATAACTGCTTTCATATCTTTGCTCACGTCTACACTGCACATTCATTTCCTTTTGCAAAGCTAGCCAAGCAGCACTTGACCCTGACCTTGATATTCTGTCTGATAGAGCCTACCATCTTAATATTTTTAAAAAGAAACTCAGCCTTTTATCTATTGGTCTAGACTCTTAGGACCTCTGCCTGAGAAAATGGCTGGGGAAATGTATCAACTAGTATCCACCCTAGTGATCTGTGCTAGGCAAGGTCATGAAATCAATTAATCATTGAATAAGAACAAAGACCCATACATTTAGTTGCATGCCAGCTCAATAAAGGTGAGGACAAAATTAATGAATTTGTAGTTGCACACATCCTGGGAAGATTAGAGTTTGGACAAGTTACAACTTCCACTGCTTCCAGAGAGAAAGAGAGAGAGAGAGAGAGAGAGAGAGAGAGAGAGAGAGAGAGAGAGAGAGAGAGAAAGAGAGAGAAAGAGAGAAAGACAGAGAGAGAGGATGTCAGAGCATTGACTAGTAGAGAATAATAGAGGGTGATAATAATATGATAATAACTCCCTTTCCTTCAGGTTTATCTTCTTCTTGACTGAGGTCACAGATTAAGCCATTTATAATATAACTCAGATTCCAAAAACATATTTCATATAAATCATGACAAAAATAAGCTATCAGGTAAAAGAAATCATAGTTAATATTATATTTATAGGTGTAGGAAATGACATTCTGAATAGAATTGCACTTCCTAAGGAATTAATAACAACAATTGATGAAGTTGTATTTCGTGAAACTAAATGGAGGAAGAATCTCTGCCCCCTATGTATCTGACAGAGGTGTGGAGAATTCTGAAAAACTTAAAAATAAATCCATCATACAACCCAGTCATATATTGTTGGCATATGTATTAAGGACCTGAAATTTTATTCCACAGATTAATGTCTCAATAGTGTTCATTGCTGTTCTGTTCACCATAGCTAGGGAGTATAAACTATCTAAATGTCTTTGAATAGATGAAAGAATAAAGAAAATGTGACACTCATAAATTGTGTATTATGGTTCAGCTATACGTTAGAATAAATAAAAGTAAGACATAGGTATAATCAATCAATCATTAAAATAAAATTAGACCATGATATTGCTGGTAAAATACTGAAACTAAAAAACAGCATATTGATTGGGTAACATGACCTGAAAGACAAACACTACATGGTCTCTATCATCTGTAGTTTCCAGATTCAAATATTCAGTTGTAAGGTATAAATAACATAACTAGCTGCAAAAAGAAGGAAGGAAAACAAAAAAGACCATGAGGGGTAGAGGTAGTGGTGATGGTTAGCAAGAACAAGAGCAAGTGATTTCACGGGGACTATGGAGGAGACCTTAATTGGAAAGAGTGACGGAGGTCAACTAGAAGAGGGAGAATAGAGAATGAGGAGGGATAAATGACACCAAAATTGTTAGAAAAACACGAAAGGAGTAATATTAATTCATATTTACCTAAAATTGCTTATAATAATATGAGTTCATCTATATAAACACATATGTAAATTATTGTTATTAAACGAAACTCTCAATTGGACTGACACAAGAGCCATAGACCATCTAATAATAATCCCAGAATAGGTCAATTATTGCTCATGACAGTCCAAAATACTTCCCAAACAATATAGGTGATTGATGTTGCCCTTAGTTGTCTCTGGGGCTAAGTCCTAAAGAAATCTTGTGTTTTGTACACAGGGATTATGAGATTTGAGCTGGGTCTGACCTGAAATACTCCTCCTAAAGACTAGCTTGCATTTTATCAGAATATACTATGTAAGTTTTCAAAGGATGAAAATAAGCAAAAGTCCTACCCAGGTGTGACATATATGAACCAGAACCACAATTCCTAAAGGTTCGGTAGTGGCATTCATAAATTGAAAGTAACCAACCATCACCTAATTGTCTTTAAAATCCACCCAACAGGAGGAAACCATGCCTGGTACAGTACTATATATATGTATGTATATATATATATATATATATATATATATATATATATATATATATATCAAACTATTAAGGGGTAGTGTGACCATAGATCTTTGAAGATCTACTACTACCAGACAAATCTAAATCCTAACTGTATTCTAAAAGCTATCCAGAAAGAAGTATGATTTTTCAGCTCTAATCAAAGAAACTTCTCTTCACATCAGATGGAAACCATCATAGAAAACCAGAATGGTCAAAATATAGAGAACAGCTTATCATGGAGTGCCCAGCCAGAGAAACAGGAGACATGCTATGAAGTGGTGCCTCATAGAAATGACAGGAAATCTTCACTCATGAATCTTAATAACATGGCTACCTAGAAATTATGTAAAATACAATGACACCTGAGTAGACACGCTAATGTGGATGAAGGAAATGTAGCAGGATTCCACTCGTAAATGAAGAACTACAGGCAATTAATGACTGATGAGAGAGGGAGTATAAGTCTTCCTCAGAGATGACGTTCTTAATTGCTTGTCTAATACAAAATGAACTGCCCTGAAATCATATATACGCAAGCAACCCCAACTAAATTCAGAATGTCACGTTTATGTATTTCAATGTTTGTATATGTTATAATCATAATCAAAGGAAAAGATGCTATGAATTTGAGAGGGAGTAAGTAATGGGGTGGGCATGACAGGGATTGGAGAGAAGAAAAAAGAGAGGGTAATAATGCAGCTATATTTTAATTAAATACAAAACCGAATAAAGAGGTTAAATAAATACATGAAAAATAAAATTTTGATGAGAGAAAAGTTATTTTCAAAGAAAATGTATCCTATTTTGTCTGTGGTTCAAACTCTGACCTCTGTAGGTGATTAAGCTCCTGCTGCCAGAGATAATGTCTGGAAAAAAAGAAAATACAAAAAAAAAAATAAAGAAAAGAGAAGGAAAGAAAAAAGAAAGAAAGAAAGAAAGAAAGAAAGAAAGGAAGGAAGGAAGGAAGGAAGGAAGAAAGAATAAGGAAAGAAAGTAACAAGGAAAGAAACTTGGGATTCCCTTGTAAGATGAATGGCACAAAATTTTACATTTTTGCATTTTCTCAGGAAACCCCCCATACCCTGATTTCTGAGCAGTAAAATGTTTGAAGGATGACAGAAGAGTGAACTTCCATTTATTCATGTGGCATTTGTGTATGAGCATCTATAGATATTTCATCCCAGAAGAAAACCATGTCAGAAAATTTTATTGATAGCTAACCAAATATTTTTGAGACTTTAATTATTCACAAATATACTTGAACTCCAAACAACATACATACATACATCTAATAAGAAATTAAACTTGGCAATATGAAAAAGCCATTTTTACATGTTCTTTTCATTCTTTTTATATTTAAAAAATATTTTGCCTGTGGACAAACCACTTCTCACAAGCAGCAAAATTCATAGATGAGAGAGGCTGCCATTGAAGAGAGGAGTAGCCTTTTCTGTTCATGAATGATTAAAGAAAGAATGTGTGATAAGTGTCTGAGAAAAGAACCAGGAGAAACTTGACCAATGAAGGATTGACTGAGGCTGTGGTTCCTGGAGACAGGAATGAATAGGGTCCACTCTGATCCCAAGTTTCCTCATAGATAGATATGATTTTATGATCTTTTCCACCTGTGTTTGTGGGTGAAGTTTGGAGAAGGTGTGTGCAGCTTGTTGGCTTGTGTGTGCACCCAGGTAAAGATGCAATGCAAACTTGTCTCCTTCTGATCACTGAAAACTACGAATGCCTTCATAGATATCATCAAATAATGATCTTAACTATCAGCTTCACTAAGAGACTCCTACTTATGAATGTTGTCCCAGTGTGTTTACTAGTACCCTCTGAGTCTCAAAAGTCTGAAAATTATCTAGTGAATTATAAGGTCACTTTAGTCAAGTGTAAGTAGAGAGACAACCATGGAACCAGTGAAGGCAGTCTTAAAGAGTGATTCTCCCTCATAATTGTTCTTTTTCTCAATACAGCCAAGCAATGAATTCCAGAAAAGCTTATCATATTTATGAAAAACGTTTGAATCTTCTTATGCCATCAGATCAGAGCCAACCTCAGAAACCACAATGCATTACTGAAGCAAATTTTTGTTTAGTAGCTGGCCTGAAAATTCAGACATTACAATCTCAAGTGTAAAACAACTGGACAGGAAGATAAAGAAAGTTGGAATTATGGGACAAGCCCACTGGGTAAGTAAGAGAAGAACATTCACCTTTAAGTCAGGTAGGGCAATTCTCCTGTGAGAAGAAAATTGCACCAGAAGGAAGAGTGTGAAGCAGCAAAGAAGATTTATTGAAGGCTATTGTAATAAGGTCAAGACGTTTGCATCCAGGGAAACAAAAAAGAGGCATTTAAATGGCAAGGTAAGTTAATGAAAAGGGTGCCTATAAGAACCTGGAGAGGAGTTAGGTCAATGTGATTAGGCCCTCTTGTTTGCTCATTAATGCTGATCAAAGTTAGGAGCCTAACTTACCATAGAGACTGGGAGATGGAGGCTATCTTTTAATGTTTGCATTTCAGAGGGATGGCTTGGAGGTCCTTGAGTAAGTCACTCCTGGATCTTTGTTTTACATCTCAAAGGGGCAGGGGGAAAGCTATCTAAGTAACTGCTTCAAGAAAAAGAAGGCAGGAAGCTGAATCCAGGGCTTTGTTGTAGGGAAACTGAGAGATTTGCTTGATGAAAGACATGGGGTAGGGAGGTAATCAGGAAGAAATCTGTCAAAAGTTTACTTCAGTTAATCTTATGGGTAATTTTAAGGCAGTAATAGGTATTCTAGGCACAAAAGGCTAAGATTCAGAGCTGCATGACCAAAGAGGGTGAATTTTTTTGGAACATCAATATTCAAGGCAGTGTCAGACTTCAACCAGACTGCATCCAACTTATTCCCAGTCTAGTCAAGTGTGTTCGAAAACCTGTGGCCTCATAGCTGATTCTGGTATCTTTACTACTCTTAGCAGAGCTCCTGACAGTTAAAATGCCCATTTATGGTTTGGACATCCTTGAATCTGCAGGTAGGTTCTTCCCACCATGTTAGAAATAGGCCCCAGGAAACATTCCCAGGTGCCCCACATGAATACAGTTAAAGGATTTGTACCTTCAGAAAACTGTAGCGTTACTTACTTTGTGCTTTTGACATTCCCTGTGGGCTGTTCTTGCGGATCATGAGTAGAAATATCATGAGTAACTAGAGTCAGCCCAGGAAAGAGCTGCCTTACCTTGGTGATATCTGTAGCCACTACAACCTTAGGGAGAAAAGACCACTGGATTTTCTGCCTTTCATAATTTATCCACGGGAAAAAAAATATGAGCCACACTGCTCTAAGAGAAAGGTACATGGATTTTCCTCATTATTTTAGGAAGACTCAATATTTTCCGTTTGTCATCATCAGTAGAGACAAGTGTGCTTGGCTGGCTGATGGGAAGAGTCACCTCTGAAGTTATGGGAAAATAGATTTTTAGAACAAATGTTTATTGACTGCATAAAGATAGGAAAACTAACAACTATAGAGTTGGAGAATGTCATCTTGATATCTGAGTATCAGAGACGAGATTGCAAGATGCAAATTAAGGCATAAGATATCAGGATTCTTAAAAAGTCAGTTAGCATTACTTGGGTTTGAACAAATGAGCTCTATGTTTCTTATAATTGTCTCTTTTTTCTTTTTAGTTATACATGGAAAGTAGTTCTGTCACTTACAATTCACAGGACTGTTTTGAAGTAAGAGACCTGGTTGTTGTGTCCTTATTTGGCTTATTCCAGGAAACCTGTTTAGCACAATAAGAAAAATTGTGGAAAGTATAAAATCACAGATGACAGAAAAATAAGCTGGAGTTGGGTGGTTAAGACTATCTGATGGAGAAATTGTAGCCCCCTGACCTCATTGTGTTTATTATTTACAAACAGAGAGGCAGGATTAACAGATAAACAAGGAGCCAGGGTTATAACACAGAGGTAAATTTCACTAACCTTAACAGGAACAGTCTCTGTTGAGAAGCTGTCTTTAGGCTATGGACATGAGGGGAAGTAACTGTGGATATTTTCATTACACACACTCAGACAAGAAAAGAAGTGTTAGTCATTTGCCTGAGCCTAGCGCAGAAAAGGCTTAGTCCTTTCCCATAGTGTAACTCACTAGTTCTTATGACATGGCCAATTCTGTCTCAGTAATCCACATTTACTCAGGACTTTACTTGCTCCCTATACCTATGACTGATTAAGATGAAGGTACTGTAACCTGAAGCAATTCGATAGCTTAAATGAAAATTATTCAGCATCAGTTTAGTGTGTGTGTATCCAATTGCAAGTATTCATGCATATGTACTTTTGATTTCAGTTTTGGTAAATTCCAATTTTTACCATATTTCTGTATGAAATGTCTTATGATACATAAGATATTAATTTATTGTCTCCATATGAGATATATTAGTCAAAACTAATTTATTCATATTAAAATTTTTAGTTATCTTCTCAAAGGTGTATAGTCTTCAATATTATAGAATCATAGAAAGCATAGATATTCTTAACATTTTGAGTGGCTTCTAATGGTGAGTTTTATTTCATTGTACCTTCAGTCTTATTGAAATTAATTAGCTAAGTAAATAAAATTTTAATAATTGAATTGAAATAATTAAAATTTTAACATTATAAATAAAATACCTTGACAGTGATGGCATATTTAATATTTAAACTAAGACTTTTTTTCTCATGTTGCAAAGACAGAATAGATTAAATCATATTATAGCTCATGCTTGGCACTATAGATTTAAGTAGCCTGTGGATTAAGTCCAGCTCCTATTCATTAGAAAGCTTTCCCAGCAACCTCATGGTTTAGGAAATTTTAGGGTTGATTTATATGCTGCTCTTATTACAATGGATTGTTACTTAGCCAGGAACTTACTCTGCAATTGTCAAGGTCACAAGCCCTCTATTATGGATCCTTTTATAGGTACAGCAGTGTCCAATTCTGTTTAAAAAGTCTTACGATTCAAGTTAAAGTCATATATATGCAAATAGAAAAGTTTCTATTTAGTAGATTACATAACTATATTTATTTTATTACAATCTCAGTGCTGTTCACAAATGGGACTTTTGAGACATCTAGTATAACCTACACATTATTTGACATTAAATATAACTAAAATATTTTTAAACATGTGATGATAAACATGAGTACCATTATTTATCCAGTATTCCAGCTACCAGCAACAATAACTCTGTCTTCAAAGAGATGGTATAATGACAAATTAGACAAAATGTAGACATCATGATAAGATCTTGGGAAATCTAAACAGATATTTATAGTAAAGTGTTCATGATCACCTTCTACTCACACATTCATAAACACCTGCAACTTTCTATTCCAAGGGGATGCTTACTTTATGTTTTAGTATCTCCTTGGGGTGATCAACATTCACTTGCTACTAGTTGAAGTGTCCCACATGCTATGAATGTGTGTGTCTACAGAAGAAAAATATAGAAGTCACTGCTCAGCTTTATGAATTTTGCTGCAGAATTTAGTCTTTGTATTTATTCAATGAAGGGGCTATTAGACCTAAAATGATGGTGCTAGTGATGGTCACTATATATTTATATACATAAATATAGAAGTATATGTGTATATATAGCTATACTTTTTAACATATACAGGTATATATAAGTATACATATGCATGTACTTTTATATACAATTAAATATTGTAACAGCTAATTTTTATTATCAAATTGGTGACTTTATTTAGAATCACCTAGGAGACAAACCTGTATTTCTGTTCATTTTCAGAGAGGTTTTATTGAGGTGAAATGACCCTATCTAAATATGAATGGCACAAACCTATTGGCTGGCATTCTCAACTGGATGAACAGGAGAAAGCATAAACACCACCATTATGTTTTCCTTGCTACTTGACTGTTGATATAATGTGATCTTTCGTTTCACACTCCTGTTGCCATGCCATTCCTATCATAATGAAAAAAGTTCTTTTAAGCTGTCAAAATAAATCCTTCCTTTCTTAGGTTTCTGTGTCAAGGCCTGGGCATAACAGTTAGAAAAGTAACTAATATAAACATGGAGAAAAAGTGTAATTTGGCTCAAAATTTTAAGCTGTTTGTGAGTTTCCTGGGCCTGTCTCCATAATTTACCACAAACTAGATGATTTTGATCAACAGAAATTTATCCCCTCATTCACAGAGGTTAAATATTGAAATTGCTATGTTAGTAGAGATAAGCTATCTTTAAAGACTTAACCAGGAACTTATTCTTGTCCCCTCCGCATCTGATGTTTTCTATGTTCCTTGTCTTGTGTTGCCATCACTTCAGGAGTGGTTTTGCCTTCAACTTACATAATTTTATGATGTTGTATTGTAATTTCTAAAAAAATAGAATTCATCCACTGATTTACAAAGTTTGCAAATTATTTTTGTGCTTTTCTTATTATTGTATAGAAGACCAACAACATTTTACTTAAAAGTTTTCAAAAGACACACATACACACAAAATGCAGGCAGGCAGGTACACACATAGCATTTATTTTGGCAATATGGCAAATGTTTTATTGTCTTATTTTTAATATACTTTATTATCTATTGTTGGTGATGTAAAATTAAACTAGCTTCCCCATCAGTTTTTGTAATAATTTCACTGAGCTATATATCCACTATTTGTTTATCTATTTTTGCTTTTGTTATAGAACATAGGGTCATGTGCATGTTAGGTACACCATTGAGCTACAAAGCCATATATTATTTAGCCTCTTTCTTTGTCAATATTCCACTGCTTAGATTTTCTAAATACAGATTACTAAAATGAAGTCAATAACAGTTCGCTGTAATCAAATATCTTCTCAATCAACATTATACAATATCAGCCATGGGTAAAATTGACTTACAAAAATAAATTGTGAATGTCTCTCTCTGAAGAGACAGAGTGATTTTTTTTTAACCCAGGCTGATTTTTTTTCAACCCAGGCTGGTCTTGAAATCATAAATCTGGAGAGCGAGGGGCAGGGAGAGTGAGGAGAGTGGGAGGGAAATGGGAGGACGGTAGGAGGTGGAAATTTTTAATAAATAAATAAATATTAAAAAAAGATTTCTGAACTGTTGGGATTATAGACACATGACACCATCCTTTTAAGTGTAGGAGGTACATGGTTGTAATCATGGAAATAGTTTTTGTTCCTGTTATGAATGTGTATGTCTTTTCTACAACTTTCACTATTAAATCTATTTGACATGTACTTTGTCTTCATTTTGAAAATAGGAATTAACATTAAATTATTTTAAAAGTATAATATTCACAGTGCCATAACTACTCTGTGAACCTTTGCCAACACTATCACTATGAAGCAACATATCCAATCCAGCTTCATCCCTTTAATGTAGTATAATAAGCTCCTGTTCTTTCTAAGGCCCCTGTTACATTCTAAAGGTGTCTCTTCTGTTGTTAAATTTATGGTATAACACATAGCTTTACTGTGTAGTATTGAACATTGTCAGTTACATGGAACCCATGGCTTCAATCATGTGACCAAGAATGATTATTGCATTAAGTTTCATATTTTTGTTCTCCAAATTTGTAAGTTCCATCTCTATGGATTTAATCAATGACAAAAATTTTAAGGAAAAAAAAAACCATGGGTCTCTTTTGAATATGCAGACTTTTCTTTCTACATTTTTTTCTTTAACAATTCAGCATAACAGCTGTTTACATTGGGTTTGATTGTCAGTCAAACATGTCGACATGCCAGTCAGAGAAGACTTAGGGTTTACAGATGCATATCATACATATTAAAATACCATGCCATCTTATCCTGAGCCCTAGAACACCTACCAGTTTTCTGATCCACAGGGATTCCTAGGAACACATTACATGAACATGGAGGGACAACTATGTAACACTTTGTCAGTTATACCAGTCACTTACCAGTGGCGGCAAATTTATTTTGTCCTTTATACTTTTGTGTCTGAAACACTCTGATAATCTTTATTGCCTCAAGACTGATGTTTGAAACTCCTCTTTCAAAGCTTTTATTTTATAAAGCATTATTTCCTTCTTTATGTATCTTTGATATTGACATGTCAGTGAACTAAAAGACAACAGCAATCCTTTCCAGTGCCAAAATATATCTCATTCCCCGGAAGAAAACTACCAAGATCCATGCAAAGATATTATTGGAATTATTGATTATCTTTGAAACAGGGTTTCACTTTCAAGCCCTAGCTGGTCTGGAACTTCCTATGTGGACCAGAATGTCCTAAAATTTGGAGCAATCCTCTTACCTCTCAAGTGCTGGGCTTTCAGTCACCAACATGTTACTTAGCTTTGACATTTCAGAGAGATTTGTGTGTTAATTTATGATATTCCCATAAAACAGTGTTCTATAGATATATGAGAATATTTGATAAAGTAGAAATAGTATCAGAGGTCAGTATAGCTTTAGTGTGAATAATTATATCACAATATTACTAATTCTGTTCTGTACTTAGTAAAATTATTTGTTTAATATATCTGCCTGTTTCCTTAAATGGAAATAATATAATATCAGTTGACAAATTCAGAATCTTATCTAGAGTTTGTCCAGGATAGATTGGTCTTGTTATTTAGGGATGACATTGAATTGTGAGTTTGCTTTGGGTCTCTTCATTGAGTGTTCTTGCCTCAATGCTATGATTACCAGTTCACTTAAACATCCTGTATCTTAGTTAGCTTTCTATTGCTGTGATTAAACACTATAACCAAAGCAACATAGGGAATAAAACTTTTTTTTCACCTTACAGTTTATAGTCCATCATCCAGGAAGATCAAGGGAGGAACTTAAGGATAGAAAGTGAAGGAAGGAGGGCTTAGAAGATTTCTGCTTATTAGCTTGTTCCCCATGGTTTGCTAAGCCTGTTAACATTCTCATATCACCAGGACCACCCACCTAGTAATGTCCTGCACCATGAGAGGGCCAGACCCATATCAATTATGATTCAAAAAATGTTACCATAGACCTACAGTCTAATCTAGTGTGAGCATTGTCAAAGTGGAGTTTCCCTCTTCAAAATGACACTAGCTTGTGACAAGTTGACTGTCTTAGGGTTTCTACTGCTGTTAAAAAAAAAAAAAAAAAAAAAAGGTTGGGAAGAAAGGATTTATTTGGTTTATACTTCCATATCACTATTTATCATTGAAGGAAGTCAAGACAGTAACTCACGCAGGGTAGGAACCTGGAGGCAGCAGTTGATGCTGAAGTGATAGAGAGGTGCTGCTTATTGTCTTGCAACCCATGGATGGCTCAGCCTGCTTTCTTGGCTACAAAGGGCTTGGATAGCCTTGCCTTTCCTATTCTTCCACTTCAACACACAGCTTCCTTTTCCACTCGACTCCCACAACTCTCCTTTGTAGATATACCATATTCCCAGCATCCCCAGTAACTTGCTGTCTCCATTGCAATTGAGGCATTACCTTTAGCAATATCCAGAGGAGAACTTTTCACGGATAACCCCAACCTGCTACACTATATCATGCCTCTGTTACTTTCTGTGATCCTAGATCTTGTACCTTTCATACATTTAAATCTGTATGAAGTGAAAGATGCTTATTTTAGCAAGTTCTTGCTTCCAGGTCAAGATGTAGCCTAGGTCCATTGAACACAGCTGTAGCAGTTTTAGAGTAATGATGCCAAGGAAGCAAGTCCTTAGTGTCTCAGTGAGTAGAAGGTTTTACTTTAGTGGTAATGGTCTCTTGAATAATCTTACCTGCTCCTAGCAAGATCATCACACACAGAATCTTAGCCAAAATGTCACAGGAATATCCAATATTCCAAACTCTTCTACAAACATTTATAAGGCATAAAAAAATCCACAAATTCAGGATTATCACAACAATGGTCTTAGTTCCTCAGTTTCAATCTATGTTCTTGATTCATTTCTCTTTCTAAAATAATCTGACAAAAAGAACTTGGTTGGAAAAGAATATATTTTAGCATACAGCTTCAGGTAACCATTGTAATGGAATCACAGTGGCAGAAACTTGAAGCATCCAGTCAAATCCACAGTAAAGGTCAGAGAAAAATATAAATGTAAATTTTCATCCACTTGCTTGCTTGTGGTCAACTTGATTTATCTACCCCATACAGTTCAAGATACCCTGAAGAGGATCTCCCACAGTGGGCCGTTTTTTTCACATCATTCAACTTGATTAATACAATCCACAAAGGCATGTCCACAGGTTGATCTAACACAGACAATCCTAATTAAGCGTTCCTTCCAAAGTAATTCTAAGATGTATCAGTATAACAAAGTTAACCCTCACATGAAGCCTCTCCCTTACCCACTTGCATTATTCTTCTTTATCCACTTCTATATCCTTAATATTCTCCCTTTTACTTAAACATTATTTTCCCCATATAAATTACACATTAGAAAGAATATGTGTGATATTGGTCTTTAAATGTCTTGATTATTTGGTTGAACATGATGATCACAGTTGTAAGTATTTTCTGGCCAAATTATAAACCTATTCTTTTTTGAAACAGGATAAAATGGCAAGCATACATGTAATATGTGTACATATGCCATATTTTCTTTAACTATTCATCTGTTTATGAACTGTAAGGTTGATTCCATTATTAGTTCCTGTGATAGATATGCAAGTATCTGTGTAGCATGTTGAATTGGATTCCTTGGTGCATATAACCAGATACGGGATGATAGCTGGGTCATATCATAGTGCAAGCTTTAGATTATTGAGCAGCCTCCCTACTGATTCTGGTATTGCCTGGACTAATTTGTGTTCCCAACAGCCTGCTGTTTACCCCAATCCCCCATTCCTTACTAACATATTTTGCTTTCTTTATAGTTACTCTGTGATGAGTTAAAATTACAAAGTAGTTTGAATTGACTTCTACTAGATCATGGGATGGATGGATCAAACAGACATTTTTCTTTTCAAGTGAAGAAATGAAAAAAATTAGCTACAATGGAAGTACAATCTAAGATAAGCATTTTAAATACTTGAGACCATTGCAAAGGGAAATGGCTAGATACTATAGCCACTACCAGATGTTAGAGGAAGTGTTACTCCAAAGAACTTATTCAAGACCTGAGAAGACATGAAGGGTGTTCTTATGCTGACATCTGTGCAATGTTTCCATCCTTGTTTTTCAGTTATTTATCAAATGTTTTTCCATGTCTCACCTCAAAGTACTTGCTTCTTTATATGTTTCTTTTCATTCCCACACTTGAAATACCTTTCTCTACATAACATTATGTATCATGATTAACCTTCATGCCTTTGTTTTTACTTTTCCCATTTGACTCTTTCTTACAAATCACGTTATCAATTAACATTCCTATGTTGCACTTTGCCTTGAAAATCCTCCCACTTGAAGATTATCATTGCCTTCCATTTTAGCCTAAATGTAAATATCCCTTTTTCCCTTAAGTTGCTTTTGACAGGGTGTTTTATCATAGCAACAGGAAATGAAATTAAAACAATGTTTATAGGCATAGAAATTGTATTTTCTCTCCAAGGTTTGGCAAAACTACGAATGAAAACATTTCACTTTTCCAACTGTTGTTTTCTGATTTCTTTAGGGATATAGGGAAACTGAGGTTGCAGAGCTGTAGAGTTATACTGGATTAATTTTAAATTCTTTCAAAAATTATATATGGTCTACAGAGCTAGTTCCAGGACAGGCTCCAAAGCCACAGAGAAACCCTGTCTCGAAAAAAAAATATATATATATGAACCTGTTCTTTCCTTTCTTTGTCTCAATTTGATTCATTTCTTTCCATGCTACACATTTGACTGTCAGCACTGGGAGTGTTTACATGGTTCTTTACTCTGTTTACTCTGATCTGAGGCAGCTCCTGAATTCTCTCGAATGAGATCTCTTTTTCTGTATCCACAAGAGAAGCTCCTGGTCTTGTACCTTGCCAAAGTCCATCCAACTACCATGGTAACTAGACAAAGAAGCTCCCAAATAAATTCTTTAAATAACAATTAAAGAGACTGTTGTTAAAAAAAGACAGCACTAGATTCTCAATTTTATTTCTAACCCTATTTGGAAACTTTTTTAATAAAAAATATCAAAAATTAGAATCCTCTCTGGCCTTGTTTTTGATAGTTGTGTGTCTGTGGGTAAATGGTTCAATTTCTTATACCCCTTTGTAAGAACAGAAGTAATGATTCATAGCTTGCAGGGATATTGCAAAACACAGTTAGTGTGCTTTCTAATAACCCCAAAGTCACCAAAATGCAAAAGAGTCTTAATTTGAAATTTAGATTCATGTATGCACACTGATTAATTTAATGATTAATTTAATGATTAATTTAATAAACATGAAAAATTATTTCTATAATGTACACGTACAAATCGGTTTGCAATATTAAAATGTGTTTTGATTAAGAAAATGGTCATCACTTATTTGTTGCACTCTTAATTTGCATTTTGCATTCTCTCTTATTGCTTTAATTCATGAGATCCATGCGGAACAGACAGCCTCCGTCCTGCCACACATGTTACTCACTTTAGAGATAGAAAATATTTTCAAAACATGCTGATAAACTGGATCTCATCCAGAAAAGGGAAGTTTATTCTGCTAGCAAGAAGCACCTCCTAAAGATCATTTGGGACCTCAAATGACTCAGGTGCACAGTCTAGAAGTTAGATGTTTTCACATCAGAAGACCTGTTTAGAGTATACCATTGTGAAGCTACAGATTATGAAAATATTCACTTATAATATAATTAAATATACTTTGACATTTTTGATTTCATGTTGAGGTCGAACTAGGAGAACTCAAGCATCTCTTTTGGTCATAATAGTTGAAGAAACTATGATTTCAGTAGTTGATGAAACATAGTGCTGTTTAAAAGCTGATCAGAAGAAATAAGACAGAGCCATGCTAGCAATGGTCAGCTGATCCTGATGGAACAAGGGACCCATTGCTCCTTTTTCAGACTAGCATTTGTCTATTTATAGGAACATTTGCTGAGACAGACTGAACATGTACCATAGCATGTTGGGAGGTGTATAACACATCTGATGGTTACAATAATTTTTTGTGATGAATAGTATTTTCTATATTACTGGTTAAATTTCAAAATATTATGGGATTTTCTTTTTTTTTATTTTTGGTTTTTTTCGAGACAGGGTTTCTCTGTGGTTTTGGAGCCTGTCCTGGAACTAGCTCTTGTAGACCAGGCTGGTCTCGAACTCACAGAGATCCACCTGCCTCTGCCTCCCGAGTGCTGGGATTAAAGGCGTGCGCCACCACCGCCCGGCTGGGATTTTCACTTGTCACTCAGTTGATTGCCACATTTCTGTTCTCCACCATTAGTATGTACTGACTGTAGTTTTAAAATTAAATGTTAATATATAATTGGCCTCAGGTAAATTTTGTAAGTAGTAATATTTATGTTAGAATTATGTATCACTTCCTGGTAGCTCTTTGACAATGCAGTTCAAGTAAAATGTTAAAAAAATAGCCTTAGGATTTTGTTTACGTGAACAAATGTACAGAAATAAAGGTAAGCCAGGCAGTGGTGGTGCACACAGCCTGGCAGTGGTGGAGTGTGCCTTTAATCCCAGCACTCGGAAAGCAGAGGCAGGTAGATTTCTGTGAGTTCAAGTCCAGTCTCGTCTACCAGAGTTAGTTCCATGACAGACTCCAAAGCTACAGAGAAACCCTGTCTCAAAAAACCAAAACCAAACAAACAAAAAAGGAAGTTAGATTGTGTGTCTGTGTGTATCTATGTGTCTGTGTGATACATTTCAAAGCCTAATTTTAAAAACCAGAGCTATATAATCTAATGGTATGTACATGGTTCACTCGATTAAAACATTTTAAGGATTCTTTGCACATATGTTTGATGTTAAAAGGGGTCAAGACTCCAACATGAATATGGCCATGTTCAAATCAGCTACTGTCCTTTCAAATTACATTTCAAAGGGGATACAAATTTGAATTTTCATTATAAAAATGTGGCTTTTGTTCATGAATACTTACTTTTACTTTTGATGGTACAACATTATCTCTTTTCATTAGTACTTTTTTCTTAAAAGGTGATTTGAAAATTCAAAATTCCTAGTCAGAAATGTACAGTATCTTAATAAAGCATGTTCGAAGTGATCACAGATCAGACTCGTGTTTCCTAATTATTCATCATGACATTTAAGCCAATATGCTTGCCTTGGTAGGGATTACATTATAACGTGAGACTTGAATTTGCTAGAAATGACATTTTTCTCCCTTTGTTACATTCTGTTAACAACCAGTCCAGTACAGCAAAATTTTTGCTATGCTACCAATTAAGCAAATTGCAATACAGCTCTAATCAACTTGTTTATGTATGATGTGAAACCGTAGTTTATCATAGTTCAGTCATAAATCAGGCTAAAATACCAGATATTGGTTGAGATATCTCTATAATTAAAACACTTATATTTGCAGAAATATATATGTATAAATATAATGATTTTATGTTTCAATTAGATATATCATCTGTATATATATATATCATATATATATATATATATATCTTAGATTTTTTTTTCTAAATAAAACAAACCTGAAATAAAAGTAAAACATCTCAAAGAAAAATTACAATGGAACCATTAAATCAGATGAATGTTGCTTTTTTTTTTAAACAAAGAAAAACATATTTGAATTATACTAATTCTAACTTAAATTAAATTGAGAATTTCCTTTATTGTAAGTAAAAAAAATCCCTTTATATATTCAAACACTGTAATGTAACTCCTTTTATATTTTCAAACCCTCCTAACTTAACTGCTGAAAAGTTCATTAAAAACAAAACAAAACAAAACAGAAAACTATTTGGACTTGAGTTTTGTGCATGGCAATAGATATGGATCTATTTTCATTCTTCTACGTGTCGACATCCAGTTATGCCAGCACCATTTGTTGAAGCTGCTTCTTTGTCAAAAATCATGTGTTCATAGGTTGTGTGGATTAATATCCGGGTCTTCAATTCCTATTCCATTTGACAATGTCTCTCTTTTTATGCCCATACCAAGCTGTTTTCATTACTGTAACTCTATAATAGACTCTATAATAGAGCTTGATGTCAAGGATGGCAATGCCTCTGGAAGTTCCTTTATTGTACAGGATAATTTCGGCTATCCTGTTTTTTTTTCTCCATATGAAGTTGATTATCATTCTTTCAAGGTCTGTGAAGAATTGTATTCTGATTTTGATGGGGCTCGCACTGAAACTATAGATTGCTTTTGGTAGGAGATTGCATTTTTATTATGTTGATCCTTCTATTCAAGAGCATGGAAGATCTTTCCATTTTCTGGTATCTTCTTCAATTTTTTTCTTCCAAGACCTAAAGTTCTTGTCAAATAGGTCAGCCAGACCTCCAAAAATGAATATTGTATGTACTCACTCTCGTAAGTGGATATGAGCTATAAACAAAGGACATTGAGCCTATAGTTCATGATCCTAGAGAAGCCATGTTATAAGGTAAACCCAAAGGAAAACATAGGTAGAGCCACCTGGAAATTGGAAACAGACAAGATCTCCTGACAAAATTGGGAGCTTGGGGTCAGGGGGTAGGAGAAAGGAGAGAAGAGGAAGAAAAGGGGAGAAGAGGAGGGTTGAGGAGAACTTGAGGGAATGGGATATTAAGATGGAAGAAGGACAGATATGAGAGCAAGGAAAGAGATATCTTGATTGAGGAAGTCGTTATAGGGTTAGCAAGAAACCTGGCTCTAGAAAAATTCCCAGGAATCCACAAGGATGACCCCAGCTAAGACCCTAAACAATAGAGTAGAGGGTGCCTGAACTGGCTTTGCCCTGTAGTCAGACTGATGATTATCTTAAATATCACCATAAGACCTTTGTCCAACAACATATGGAAACAGAGGAAGAGTCCTACATTGGAACACTGGACTGAGCTCCCAAAGTCCAGCTGAAGAGTAGACGGAATGAGAATATGAGCAAAGAGGTCAAGACCATGAAGGGTTCATCTACTGGTACAGTTTAAATGAGCTAATGGGAGCTCACCTACAGCTGGACTGGTAAGGAACAAGCAAGCATACAATGAAACTAGTCGCTCTGAATGTGGTTGACAGTTGTATGGCTGGGGCAGACTGTGGGGCCATTGGCAGTGGCACTGGGATTCATCTCTACTGCATGTACTGGGTCTTTGGGATCCTGTTCTCTTTGGATGTAGTTTTTGCACAGCCTAGATGTAGTTTGGAGGGCCTTGGACATTCCACAAAGAAAAGGCCTTATCCTCTCTTAGGATTAGAAGGGGGTGGGGTGGGAGGGTGTGTGGAGAGAATGGGAATGGGAGAAGGGGAGGGAGTGGGAATTGGGATTGGTAATTATTATTATTTTTTTTTATTGAGAAAAAAAATTTCCGCCTCCTCCCAGCCTCCCACTCCTCCCGCCCTCCCCCCAC
>NC_022031.1:27954200-27956142 GCF_000317375.1 Microtus ochrogaster
ATCTTTATTACCTATGTTCCAGGCTGTTTAATTTCATGTTCTTGTTGTTTCCCACAACATATTGTATTTCTTCTATCATACATAAGTAGTTCTCTAAACCCATACTGTAAAACCTATAGTAGTTGGAGTGTCACAATGTTTTGCAGAAAGGAACTCCAAATGTGTTTATAAGCAAAAGTAGGCAGTACATTTTTAATCAACCTCTATCTCAAACACAGCAACTGCCTTGATCTGTTTCAGGTCCACTGAGTTTATGAAGACACACATACACACACACTGCATTTCTTAACATTTTCATATTTTTCTCTCTTGTGATTCTTATTGATTTTGATATTCTTAAGACACAAAGTCTGTTTGGTGTGAAAATGTAAATCCCTTTCTAGAAGTCACTATAAAAGAAGGCTTGCTATGCTCCCAGGAAAGTATGTATTGTCTTCTTCAAGCCAAGGAAATGACAGTTATGGAAAAGGCAGCCTGGAAATGACATGAATTTGGCTGTATTTCATCTTCACAAATGTTCCTCTTCATAAATATGGTGGGCTGACAATGTCGTCAAACCCCTCTGTGGTAAGTGGTGCTACATTGCTTTGGCCTGCTGGGAGACAATAGCAGCAGGAGTTGTTGGCATGCAACGACTGAAAACAGAGTGGGTTTTTTACGTGCAGAGGTACTGACCATGATTCAAAAAGGCAGGAATGAAGACAGTGCCAGGTTCTGCAGAGTAGGCATAGCTCCAATCCTAAGGTTGATTTGCCCCGTGTGATACATAGAATGGGATGGTGGTTAGCTCAGAAAAGCCTCAAGCATACTTGGGCCCAACTTTTCTAGAAAGAGAATTGTTAATCATTATTTTCAGAAATCTATCCTTGAATAAGCCTTGGCATGTCTGTGATATAACACTGGCATATGAGGACTGGAGTCTATTCAGGCTTCACTCATAAATATTTCTTCTTTTTTTCAAACGCATGTTGATCAAGCAATGTTGTAAACACTAAAAGATCTCTTTACATAATATATACTTGGGATTCACTTTAACATAGTATTGAAAGAACACATCCTTCAGCAGAAACTCAATAAATATTTATTGAGTACATATTATGTTTCAAGCAATTGAGTAGCTTCTAGATTTGGGGAAATGAATTCCAACAGATTT
The DNA here is from genome assembly GCF_000317375.1 of Microtus ochrogaster. Classification (NCBI taxonomy): domain Eukaryota; kingdom Metazoa; phylum Chordata; class Mammalia; order Rodentia; family Cricetidae; genus Microtus; species Microtus ochrogaster. The sequence continues at coordinate 27,955,354 of NC_022031.1, forward strand.
AATTTTGGACAAAATCCAATTATTACTTCCCAAGTTTACTTCAAAATATATCCTTTTTTAAAAATTCTATTCCACTGATATTCTATGTATATATGATGAGCTAAGATGACATTCTCAGTAACATTCTGCACTTCTACCTCAGGAGCTCTTCATGTATATATCTATGGCCTGATTTGCAATGTCTTCATTGGATTTTACAAGTATCAATCTTGCTGGAAGTATAGAGAAGCTTCTTTTCAAAGAATTGATTACAGTAGTGTTTGGAGATACCTTAGACAGTGACTAATAAATACTTGCTAGTCATTTGGAGAGACAGTACTTATTTCAATTTATAAAAAATAAAGTTGTAATTTCCCAGACATCCAAAGTGAATTATTCAAAATAGAGTGAATTTCAAAGAACCAAAAATGAGTGTATTAAATGGAGCTGTCTCTGATCTCTGCAAAATATATGCCTTTAATCCCAGCACTCAGAAGGCAGAGGTAGGTGGATCTTTGTGAGTTCCAGGCCAGCCTGGTCTACAAGAGCTAGTTCTAGGACAGGCTCCAAAGCTACACAGAAACTCTGTCTCCAAAAACCAACATATATATTAAAATAAAATAAATAAAAAATAAAGGTATCCACGCTGAACCTCATAGAAGAGAAAGTGGGAAGTACACTTTAACACAGTAGTACAAACACTGAGAGAAACAATGGAACCTCCTAAAACTCTAAAGCTTCTGTAAAGCAAAGGACATGGTCAACAAGACAAAATGACAGCCTACAGAATGGAAAAAGATCTTCACCAAC
>NC_022031.1:27956741-27965446 GCF_000317375.1 Microtus ochrogaster
AATCCAATAAAAAATGGAGTACAGACCTAAACAGAGAACTCTCAGCAGAGGAATCTAAAATGGCTAAAAGACACTTAAGGAAATGCTTAACATCCTTGGTCATCAGAGAAATCCAAATAAAAACAACTCTGAAATTCATCTTATAACTGTATGAATGGCCAAGATCAAAAACGCTGATAACAACTTATGCTGGAGAGGTTGTGGGGAAATGGGAACACTTCTTCATTGCTGGTAGGAGTGCAAACTGGAACAGCCCCTTTGGATATCTTTGTGCTGATTTCTTAGAAAATTAGACAACCACCTTCCTCAAGATGTAGCAATACCACTTTTGGATATATATAGAAAGGATGCTCAATCATATCACAAGGACACGTGCTCAACTATGTTCATAGCAGCATTGTTTGTCATAGCCAGAACCTGGAAACAACCTAAATACCCCTTGACCAAAGAATGAATAAGGAACTTGTGATATATTTACACAATGGGGTACATTTATTTAAGGAATTTGGATGAGTGTTCCTCTGCAATCCCAGCGTAATACATAATTACTGGCTAAAATCATGCCAGTTGGATAAAAAGGTGAATGACTGGCCTCTCAGCCTGACTTCTCCAAAGTCCAGACCCTAACTAAACAGCAGGACATAACTCCTGCCCATCTTCCTCACATCCCATTACTAACAAGGCAACTGGACCCTACCCCCACCTCTGGTGGAAGTCCATTGCTTTGTTAAAGTTCCCAATGGCCTGCAAACTGCTGATATACTTGCCTTCAGGCTGTGCCCCATCCCCAACACCCACTGGCCACTGTCCTGCCTATACCCACTCTACAGCCCAACCCTAAGTACCTGAACACCTTTGCAGCTTGTTAGTAACCAGGCACACCTTGGCCCTGCCCCTTGAATCTGGCACAGCTTGTAACTCCTCTGAGCATGGGAAGAAGTTCTCAGACGGTATGCAAATGCAAAGGTCCCTTTAAGAGACAAGCTCCGCCTTCTCCCCATCTCTCCTTCTTGCTGCTTTTCTGAAGGGACAGGCAGGATGTTTCCTGTCTTTTGTCTCTTTCCCCTGTCTCTCTTTTCTCTTCCCCTCTCTCCTTTCCCTTTTCCCACTCCCTTCCCTTCCCCCAATAAGTCTTCTCATTTAATTTCTATCTGCCTACATGGTTGCCTCTCACCCATTAAGGGCTCACTGCTCACCCATTAGGGTCCCACTTGCAATCATAATCATAACAAAGATCCCTCCCCCCTCAGAAACCCAGCAGACTATATAAGTACAGGCACCATACCAGTTGGAGAAGCAGGTGAGGGACTGGCCTCTCAGCTGGATTTCCCCAAAGTTCAGACCCTAACTAAGCCCAAGGGAACACCCTCTGCCCCTATCTTTCCCATCCTATTATGAGAAAGGCAGCTGTGTAAATGGAGACAGTACTTTCGCTTCCTGGCCACAATTATCTTTAGCACCATTGCATGTGAGCTGGCTCTACCTTTTGTCTCACTCCCCGTTCTGAGCTAAATTTGTTTGGAGTAGTGAACTGTTGCAGCTTTGAAAACAAACAAACAAACAAACAAACAAACAAAAACATTGTCTTTTATTAAGAAAGCTACAGCTCCAAAACTCACAATTGTGGCTCCATGGAAGCCCCCATACCAGATAGAAGAAGACCCCGAAATGGCACAGTTATAAATATTAGAAATACTGGGCTAATATTGAAACTCCAATTTTTCTATAGAAAATGCACCTCAGTGTGACAGAAGCACAAGATCTGAGGTACCACAAATACAGAATTACTGATGGCATGCTCTTTAAATAATGTGCTTTAGCAGAGATAAATTCTGAGATGCATTTGACACAGCATCAGAAATTTGAAATTTCCAAAGCAGGACTTCAGTATCAGTTGGCCTCCTGGCTTCGTCCGGGCCCCGTGGGTGTGTACATAGCAGTTCAGGTTAACTTCTTTTATAATGCACACAGAACTAGCTGAGAGTTGCCAAGATGCATAACCATTCCTTTCTTTGGGTTTACCCTTTCAGCTTATCCTCTCCTTGAATAAATGTCAGGAGCATGTCCAATGAGAGTAAAGGCATCACTGCCATTCTTGCAGGCACTGAGTTGAGCATCTCCACAGTAGATGGTTAACAATGCATGGCAGCCTTTGGAGTTGTGGCCAGTAAGCAGTCTATTCCTTTGAAGTGGTCCAGTAAGCAGATTTTATTAGTGACGCATTTTCATGTCCCAGCACAGTTTTTCATAGATCATATCACAAACCACATTTAATGACCTACAATTTACTTACAAGTGAGAAAAAGTGGCTTGGGGAGAGAGGCTGAATCAGGTAGTGGTGTGGTTACTTGTCTACATAGGGTGTAGGTATAGCCTCCCAAAAGTTTTAAGGATTCCATCTGAGCTGAGTAGCAGGCATCTTTTTTGTCCCTTAAGTGGCCTGAATCATGTGGGACCTGGTGGCAAATGCAGACCCTCTGTTTTCACACAGGAATGACTCTACCAGGGTCATATTTCTCAAGGTCCCCAAGTGTTTACACACACATTAAACATTGAGAATGGCAAGCTTTATTCTACCAGTAACAACTATTCTTGGTGCACATGAAAATTACTAGATTTTTCTACCCAGACTCACTCTAAACAAGATAAATTAAAACTTGATTTGAGGTTCAGCATGTTTTCCATTTCTTCGTTTAACTATGCCATGTGATTTTAGGATGTGGTCAAAAACATTAAAAACCTTTTTCTGGTTTAGAAAGAACTCCCACATCTTATATCTTTTATAAAAGTGAGATTTCATGGCTTAATCTGTCACAAGAGGACATTGTGATTTCATATTCCTGTCCACATGTAGTATACAAAATATAGTTATATGTCTTTTTAGCTATACTTATATTTCTGTTGTGAATAAAAGTAAAGATTCACAGGACTGCAGGGCAATTATTGCTGACTTTAAGAACTGGACTTGTACACGTTGATTGTCCAGAACTACATTAAGACTAAGTTGGTCATCACTTTTTTTCAGCTAATGTCATAGTTTCTTCCAACTGCATCAACAGCCTTGGACACGTTTGAACTGGACTGTAGACTAGATATCCATGTTCAAAACACTTAGTAAGTGTTTTCACCACCATTATAGAGCAGTGAAGGGATGTAGCTTTCTTTCTAACCATCAGATGCAATCCCACTAGTAGGTTGCTTTTAAAAATCTCCCCTGCAGAGTCACTACTACCTAGCAATTGCATTAGTGGACACTTTGAAAGGCAGCTGGTCTTCTCATGATGTGGGTTTACTTTAAATTTCTTTTAATCAAAGTGGCCTCTAATGCTCTTCATTTAGTTTCTTAAGTGAAAATATACCACAGAAATCAGTCAGGAGCCCCTGGGGAAGCGGTCCATCACTGCTGTAGGGGATGGACAAAAGCAGAGACCTGGGATGCACCTCTGGAAAGAGGCCACCAGGGTGTTCCTATTGAGCCTCTTACAGGGATAAGGCCGTGCTTCTCCCCAGCCTGGCCACTGTGTGGCGTAGCACTTCGGAGTTGTTGGCTACTTTCAAGTCAAAGCTTCTATTAAACAGTTGAATGGCTCTTGCGGTAGCTTTAAGAATGTAAGTATAGTTTGAGAGCCACTGCAATCCCTTCATTTGTCCTCACGTCACCCTTAGTATTTCAAAGGTCAGACTTTCAAATTAGTTTTAAAACTAGACTTTAATGAAGTCACTAACTTGAAGGTGAGTGGTTGATAGATATACCTAGAGCAATCAGAAAACTAAAAAGCCTAAATAGCTTCCTGGCTGTATCTAATGACCTTGTAGCGAGAAAGGAAAACAGGAGAAGAGACTAAATACTTTCTCCTTTTTGTTAGCTGTATTCAGAATGTTGATTTATTTATAGATTTAATGCTGATGTATTTATAGATTTAAAGTAATATTTGAGATGTAACTGCATTTTTTGATTCTAGATATTTACCAAAATATATGTATTCAAATTGTTTCTAATGGCATGTTATAATCCTGAAGAATTCTTGGCTCATTATGGGGTGTTTTTGGTATGCAGGAGCATCAAAGAGGGGAGAAAAAAGCTTACTTAATATAAAGAGGTTACAATGGTAAGGTTTAGGAGTTGGAAATACTTTATTTTGTATTCAGGGAGATCACTGTATGATTAAGAATAAAGACTACTATCTTATGTGTGTAATGATAGCATTTTCCTTTAAATTGGACTATTATGTTAAGCATATTTTTAAATGTGGTGTTCACTAGGAAAATACCCACCTTTTAAGTTTTCATTTCCATTTTAATCCTCAGAAAACAACTCTCCTCGTGTGACTACGGTTTTAACTGACTTTTCCCATGGTTCAGCTCCTCAACGGAGGAGGAGGACTGTTGGCTAACAGCTTCCGCTGGCTTGACACTGAGTCTTGACTGCACAGGAGAAGGCCAGAACGCTTATAAGTCAGTTTGCATTAGGTGTTAGGGAATATCTCAAAGCTACAGCTAAATGAGCAATCTCTTCCAAAGAATATCTCTAATAATCTTTTCCATTGGCAACATGGATGAAGATGTCTACATATTTTTAGCTCCACATATGGAGCCTTCTATTCAATAGAAGTACTTATAATCTTAGGTAAAAGCGTGAGAGAAAATAAAAGTGAAGAAATATGCATGAATCTTTCTGTCACCTTAAGAGCAGTTACATTACAGAAGGAAACGACAAAGGCAAACGGAATCTGCACTGCATGATTTGTAGACGCTGCGATTACCTATTATTTACAGTCCTGTAGACATGAAGTTTTCAGACCACTTTTAAATTTTGTGTGCATTATACACAATGTTAATGAGACTTTGCACTTTACGAAGGTGAAAGAGCTGTCAATTTTATACTGTAGAAGAAACTTTCCTTTTTGCCAGCATTAGCAAACATAAAGCAAAGTTCTCCCTTTTCCCTTTAACCTTTAAAACTTAGATAGCATTCATACAGTTTGGCTTAATACATGCTAATAGAATAATATCATTTACTCATTTATATGCATAACTCTGTGTGCTCACAGAGAAGTTTTGTATTACCTAACTTCTTCCTAATTTTGTATAAGGTAAATTATATATTTTTTTCTCTGCTTACAGAGAGTACCAGAGCTTAAGCACAAAATTTCAAGTGCTTTGTAGTATTTGACTTATTTTTATTTACAACTACAGTCTTAATTGATGGTCTTTTATTTATTTGGGGAAATTTATGAGAACATTTGTGGTTGTGCCATGCTGGGAATATAGTCTAGGATATGTGAGGCCCTGACCCCTGTCCCAGTAATGTGAAGAACTGTAGTTTTCCTGGCCTACTGTCTAAACCATATGTATCTGCCTAGTCACTACTGGATAACTTCTCATTTTCACCAGTTATTAAGATTTGGTGTATGCTCTGTAAAGAGGCCCCCTACAAGCAGGTATTTTAATTATCATATAAATCACAAGGCCATAACGGAAAGCAGGATACTGCACTTCTTGGTAGATTTCATTAGAAAAATAACTAGTTTATTTTACAACTATAAAATACTTATATTCAGAAAATTAGAAAGATTATGAAAAATCTTTTGACAACAGTGCACTTCAGGTTTCCTAACTACATCTTATACTAAAGGAGTAACATCACCCAGTAGAATCTATTGAAATTACTAAACATGTTTTCTACTCAAATCTTTGTCAAATGGGAAAAATTAAAATGGTCCAAGAAAGGTTATTAAAAGTTTCATCAGGCTTGAGCAAGTGAATCAAAGCAACTCTGAAATTCCATCTTGCACCTGTAATAATGGTCAAGATCAAATACACCGAGGGCAACTTATGCTGGAAAGGATGTACGGTAAAAGGTAAAACTCTTCCATTGCAAGTGAAAGTGCAAACTGGTTCATCTGCTTTGGTTTTCAGTATGACTATTTTTTGGAAAATTGGGAAACAACCTACCCAAAGTCCCAGCAGTACCACTTTTGGGTATATACCCAAAGGATGCTCAGTTGTACCACAAGACATGTGTTCATGAACTTTAGTTTATTGTAATTAAATGTTTATGAGATACATTTTTTTACAAAGAAGTATTTTATATATATATATATATATATGGAACCATATGTATATATGTTACTACTATATTAATTAAATGGTGTTTTAATCAAGTTTTCTCAATGAAAGAGTGTTTCATTCAAATAATCTATATCAATAAATATTGATCAGAAAAAAGTTTCCTCAAAGATGAAATATTATCTCATATGTCTCCCAAATGACTTCATTTCATTACAAAGAGATATTCAAGGTCATGGTCAGAAACTATGAAAACTATTAGTAATAATTTTGTGTATTAGAAATTAAATGTATGAGCATAAACATTAATATATTTTGACTGACTGTATCAATATTTTCCTTATTACTTTAAGAAAATATATGCAATAGTCATAAATGATGTACCACATTATATTACAGAAAAGAATAATGCATAGAACTGATGAGATAACTCAGTGCAGAAATGTGTTTGCTGTCAAACCTGACTACATGAGTTCAGTCCCCAGCACTCACATGGTGAAAGGAGACCAATGGACATCCACATATATGCTGTGGCAAACATGTTCTCCAAAGTCAGTCAACTAGTGTAACAAATATAAACTTACCAAAATCAGAAATTTGTCCTTTCTCAGCAATGTTATTTACTATTTATAGCTACAGATATGTCTTGTTTTAAAAGTGAAAAAATAGTTTAAAAAAACCTTCCAAAGTAGATTGCATTGCATACAGCTAGATTCTAATGTTCTATATTTCTTATCTGATTTGCAGAAAAATGTAAAAATTGTATAATTCATATTATATGAATATTATTTGTAACAGTGTTAGAGTTTTATTATTAGTGGCTTATTTTACATATCTTTTAGAAAATATCGAATAAAATAATTGAATAGTAATTTATTTTACGATTTATTACTATTATATTTGGTAAGATTTTGATCCAATGTAGAGGTTACACTTTATCAGTTGTTTATTCTTCATAGGAATATGGTTAATTAGAAAAATATGTTTTATTGATAGGAGGGACAGATAAAGCATCTAATATCAACAGAAAACATAAATCACTGCTGGTGTTAGAAATAGTTTGAAATGGTATTCTCAATAGCAAAAATTTCTAGATAAGTATTATAATAATGTTTAAACTATTGACCTCAATTGTGTTGTCTCTGGCTCAAAGCACTGATCCTTAGCCTGAACTTTGGTTATTGAAGCACACTGAAATTTGTTTTAATCTACTGTGCAATAGATCACTAGAGAAGACTGAAATCTTTCACAGGATAAAACAGAGAGTTTGATAATAAAGAGTTTTCCATAATTTTGTAATATTTACATTGGATGATGCTACAATTAAATAGTTAAATGTTTATACATCTAAAATATATTGAGTCAGTACCTATGCCTCACTAGTTACAAAAGCATACTGCAAGGAGATTAAACATTTGAAAAACTACTAAAGGAAAATATATGGGAAACATTGCAGTACAAATGAACAAATCCTTCAAGCAAATGCAAATAGATATAAATATGACTACATTAAACCAAAGTGATCCTGTAATACAAGTAGTATAGTAAAGAGTCAGTCATCATGAAGAGTGAAATATTTGCAAACTACAGCTCATGGTAAGAATTGTGGCAGGATACACATTGGAATGGCAAAACCCAACAACAAATTAACAAACAAATAAAGATCTGAATGGCAAAAATAAGTAATCACTCTAAATAGGTACTTCTCAAAGAATATACAGAAATCGCCAACAGGCATATGAAAAGAGGGTATACCATTGGACATCAGGGAAATAAAAATATAAAGTATCGCCTTGCTTATGACAGTGGCTAATGTAAGAAGGATCAATTCATAGAGCAGACATAAACACAGAGGAAGAAAGACCTTTCTGCTAAGTTGAAGATCTTTTTAGAAATACTAAAAGAGTATATCTGGCAGCAGAGGTGGTCATAGACCCCAGTGGAGAACATACTGCTATTATTTTGCAGCATGGCCAAACCATCAAACTGCCTGCACAATACTTATCTGTAACAATAGATAAGGGCTGCTCCCAGGTCTCATCAGAGAAGGGTTTTTTTTTGTTTAATTTTAATTACTTCCTACTCTCTCTGGTCCCTCCAACTCTCCTGTTGTGTTGTGCCACAATTTCTTCTCAAATGCATAGCCTCCCTTGAGTTTTTAATTATTTAATTATTATTTAATTATTATTGTTACAGACAGAGAGGTGCAACACATTCAAATATATAAATTCAACATGCTGAGTCCATTTTATACACACACACACACATCCAGAGAGATAGAGAGATGTGTGTGTGTGCATTTGTGTGTATATAAAATATCATATATATATCATATATATATCATATATATGAGAGAGAGACAGAGAGACAGACATACAGTGAAAGAGTATTTGTGTGTGTGTGTGTGTGTGTGTGTATTTATGTTTATATCTGACCACTTGGTACTTAATAGCCAATTAAAGACGTCATTCCTGGGTAAGACTAATTCATATTCTTTCAGGTGTTGTCATTTCCTAAGAGTTTTTCACCCAGGTTAATGCCCTTTTGAGATTTCTCCAATTCATTTTGCTATGCCCACAGGTGATGTCATTGTTCAGGTAATATTTAGGCAACCATATTGTTAAGATTTCATGGTG
>NC_022031.1:27966496-27981034 GCF_000317375.1 Microtus ochrogaster
ACTCACTCATAATTGGTTTCTAGCCATAAATAAGGGTCACGGAGTCTACAATGGTGATCCTAAAGAAGCTAAGTAAGAAGGTGAACCAAAGGAAAAACTCATAGTTATCCTCTTGGCTATGGGAAATAGGCATCTTTTCTTTCTTATACCAAGCACAAAGTCTCAAAGAAGTCCCAGTCCTCTGACTCCCGTAGCATTTCCACTCAATCTTCCGGAATAGTCTCCAAGACTTGGGTGTTGAAGTTGTGTTATAGATGTATCAAGTAGGGCTTCTTACCTCATGATCAGTTGTTTTTGCCTTTTGACCCATTGTGACTTTCTGTAATGGTCTCTATCCGTTGCAGAGAAAAGCTTTTTTGATAAATGGCAAGAGCTATACTTGTCTGTTGTTATAAGGATATGTATTCAGAATGCATATAGAAATTATATTAATTTGGGAATCTGTCAGTATTAGTATGCTATGTTCTAATTTCTGTGGCCTCCCTAGCAGTGAGTAGTTGGCTAGGTTTATAATAACAGTTATGAATTCCCTCCTACTGAGTGAGACTTAAGTTTACTTTTATGGTTGTTGGTTATCCCCTAAAACATAATTGCCACTATTTTATCTTATAGATATTTTGTTGTGCTTATCACTGTTGCGTTTCTTGGCCATAACAGCTGGGTGGAATATTGATTGATTTTTTTTTTATTATTGGCAGCTTTCATGGCACCTTCTGGAAAATGTAAGGCTTTCAGATCAAATTCAGCTCAGCTCTCCCTAATTATATTTTCAAAGTGCGTGCTATTTTCAACAAAAGGTACTTGCCTTCAATTTTATGAAGCAATCAAAGACAACAACTATGGCATGAGGTTAATCAATGTGTAATTATAGTCAGACGGTATTAAGAAATTCTAAACTGCTATAGAGGGGAGTAAGTGGTCACAGAATCCCACCTATCACTAAGGAGATATTTGTAATTGATAGTTATGATTAATATCATAAAGCATAGAAAGAGAAAGTTAGATTTCTCTAAGGGTAGTGATAGTCACTCAGAAAGAAAGAGTTAGCTTTTGTTAAAGACCTTGCCTCTTATATGTTTAACACATTCCAATGAATAGTCATGAGCCCAAATATATAGCAGCACCAATTAGACTTTCCTGGATGAGGACCTAAAGTTGAGTGGTCATAGGATGGCACGGGGAGTTGGGAGGTGGTTAATTATTAAATAGAATATATAAAATCCTCAAATAATAAGAAAATTTAAAAAGAACTATAAAACATACTTGTAGTGAAACATGACATTTATTCTACAAATAGGCAACATTTTAATCAATTAAATGTCAATGTAATTTAACTTTTAAAAGTCCACGGTCTAAATAAAACCATTATAAGTCATAGTAAAGTATGTCTTTAGAAATTAAAAAAGTCATGGTCCTACCATAGCCAGGGTCTGTATTGGTATCCCTATTTTATTTTGTTACCAAAATTCACACAGTTGCCTGGGGTCTAGGGCACAACCTATGCCCATGAGGGTGTCTGAGGGACATGCTACCATTGGGTCTATGCTGATATGAGTGACCTCTGCTGTCTCCCAGGGCTGCTGCCAACGGCCATGTCTGGATTGTGACCCTTCAGCTACTGAGTCTAGAGTGATGTCCATGTCTCTTGTTACTACTGATTACTATTATGGAGATGGCCACGGTCTGGTCAGCCACCTAAGACCATTTTGATGTTCAAAGGCCATGCTGGGGCAGGTTCCATACTGATCTGAGTGGCCTATGTTGCCACATGGGTCATGGTGATATCTGGGCCCGACTGCTGCCAAGGACCATGTCTATGCCCATGGTCCTGCTGCAGCTGAGGTCTGTGATGATGTTCATGGCCCATGTTAGTACAGGGGGTCTTAGGAACAACTCTATACTGAGCCAACCTTACCCTTAACTGACCTTGGGATAACTGGTCCTGCCCTCATTGGATGCTGTGTGAGGAGAGCTAGGCCCATCCTCAGGGGAGAGTCGCCCGTCCTGCACTACCACCCTTCCCCTATACTAGGGAAAAAAGTCCTCACCCCTCACCACAGGCAAGTACCTCACCTGGGTGAGATGCAGGTGAGCTGACCTTGAGGGCATGAAAGCAAGAGAGCCTCCCCTCTCCGTCTCCCAATGGTGGCATGGCTGAAGGAAAGATGCTTTCCTCCCTCTCTGCTCCTTGCTATATGTGGCAGGTGAAAGAGTTGGCTTTAGGTCACAAGAGTGAGAGAACTATCCCTGTCACTCACCAGCTGCAGCACACAGGAGATCAGGCCCTGCATCCCACCTGTATACCACTAGAGCTGATCATGCTGTCAGACTGGGCAGCTCAGCCCATCCTGAGTGGGTGAGAACATGAGAGCTGATCGCATCCTCCCAGCATATGTCCCCTACAGAGATTAGGAAAGAACGTTCTGCATCTGGTCTGGGTAAAACAGTAGAACTGGCCCTGGTGGTGCATGTGTGTGTGATTTAGATTGGAGGACCCGAGAGCAGGAAAACTGGCCAAACTCCCCCGCTGCCTGTAAGCTGCATTGGGTGAACTAGTTAAGGCTGTGCTGGGGAGCTCCCTTGTTAATGACTATAAGGGGACGTTAGAGGACTGACCAACCCAGCTACCTCTTTGGCTCAGAACCAGGACTATAAGTTAGCCCAACCCAATATCAACCTCATCTATGACTTTTTGGAGTATATGAAGAGGATGAACCTACAGATCCAAAACAACAGGATCTTTAAAACAGGATATTCAAGAAAAGTCTTAGCGAGAGCCCATTACCAGTGCTGCAGCAGAAGCCAGAGGTCTCCAGCCAGAACAGTGACTCCTGGCAATAAGTACATGTAAGTAAAGATGAATGGACCAAGGGTAAAATATGTGACTCAACCTGCCACACTGCAGGTCCAAGGTGAGATTCTCCTTCTTTTTATTTGCCATTGTTATTTGTTTATTTGTTTTTGATTTTCTGTTTTGCTTTAATATATTTGGTTTTTGATTTTTCCTTCAAATTTTGTTTTGTTTTGGGGTGAGGTTGCTAGGAGAGAAGGCAGATATGAGGAGACAGAGACAAGTGGAGTGATGTGAAATCCACAAAGAATCAATACAAGTTTAAGAATTTTTAAAAATTAAAAAGTAATAATTTAATAAATATCCTAATTGCATTCTTCTATTCTATAAAAGTTCTATAACTTGGCTACTTATCTATAAACCAGGAACTCAAAATGAGGTATTAGAGTTTTACTGAATTGTATCTTATGAAATACTGATATCCTTTTGATGCATAATTTATTTTTCTTGTTGAGAATCAAAAAAGCTATCATGATTAGCAAAGCGACCTTCAGTATTTTCATTTCACTTTTCTTGACTTCATCATGTACATAAATATATATATATGTGTGTGTTTTGTATGAAAATAAATATATATGTGTGTGTATGTATTCTGTGCCAATTATCTGTCACCAGAAATATAAACTACAAGTTCAGATAATAATGAGAAAAACCCGTAACAGGAAAGTTGCACAAAAGCAAACAGCAAACAAAGCCAAGCTGCCCTAGAGCTCCCAAGTACTGTGACAGAAAATAAGAAGGGAAACGTTGTGTACTGATAAAGGAAAGATTAGGAAAGACACGTTTGAATGGAGTCCAGAGGAGGACATAAGCAGTGAGATCCTGTGAGTTTCCCTAATCAAGTTCATATTTTTCTGGAGTGCTTATGTGTCTACCCTTATAACAGTTTTCCACAGTACAGAGCCAGTTGCAAAATAGCTTTTTAATAAATACTTTCTAGAATGATGACTGAATTTAAAAAAAAGAATATTCCAAATAGCAAAACACATATCAAAATTTCAGAGTCTGTAGGGTTTCAGGTGTATCTACTTTCCTTATTTTTTTCTATCCATGTTAGAGAATAGAACCTGTTACTAATTGCGATAGCCATAATAAACTAAAAAGAAAAAAAATACAAGGACTTAAGGGCTAGAGAAATGGTTCAGCATTAGAAGTATTTGCAGGTGGCCAATAACTACCTATAAGTCCAGCTACAGGGAATCCAGAGCGCTCTTCTGCCCTCTGTTCTCCTTGCCCACAAGGTACACAAAAGCACATGCACACACACTCACACACGGAAACAGTAATATAAATAATTCTTTGAAGATATATGAAGACTCATAACTCTATCTGAAACAGTAACAGAAGAGGTGGTAAAGCCCCTTCACATATAACATTTCGCGTGTGCAGTTTCTAAGCAAAGTAGGAAGGCATCACGAGACTCAGAAAGAAGAGCGCTGTACCACAGAGAAGCTATGGAAGGATACACTCAGGTGCACTTGCATGAGATTTGTTCATATTGCTCTGCCCTCAGAAGCACTTTTTTCTTATTGGATTCTCACTTCTCCTCGTCAGCTTGAGAGTCCATGCACTTTGTCACCCACATCATCATCCATTATCCATTTTTATCTCTGACCAAGAAAACACTAGAGGATGAAAACACTTTCCACCGGCATTGGGAGAGCAAAATAACACAGAGAACCAGCCGCCGGCTTCAGGACCTTATTTCTTCCTGATGTGTAATACTGCTGCCTTGCTTCACAGTAGATTGGCAGAAAAAGTAAAGGGATGGACTAGCTCACATTTTGCCAATCTTCTGCAAAGAAGATGTCAGGATCCCATGACCTGAGAGAAGACATTTCTATTTCTTTTTCGTTTTTAAACATTCAGTGAAACACAAAAGTAATAATCATAAAATCATCACATTTAGTGTAGCTATCCTGAAATATTTATTTGGCAGGTAAAAGACCAGGTAATGTGTTTTTATGACACACAGTTTGGTAGAGAGGATTTAGACCAATTGAACAAGAATGCATACAATAAACATTTGTATCCTTGGGAGCTCTGTAGAACATGGAGATCATATAAATAATATGTCCAAATTTGTCAATATTTTCAGCCTCATTTCTCTAAGAGTGAGTAGTGCAAAACAAAATTCTATAAAGGGTAATGTAATTATTGAGTTTATGTCAAAATTTTCATGAAATATTTTATGAGAATGGAAAGAAAAATATGTCAACCCAGAAGCACCCAGGAGCTTGATGCTTCCTCTGTCACTGCTTAGGACTCTGCTTACAAACGTGGCTGCACCTGATTGGGAATGGCCTTGGAAAATGCTGAAAACAGCTCTGTCTTCCCGAGTCACAGTACAGTGACTACTGAGTATTTGTCATCGTCCATAATAGATGCTCTCCAATAAACTGCAAAAAGACAACTATACTCCAAAAAGGGCACGGATAATTTTCTTGTCAAAAATAGACAAAAGAGAATGTCTGAACTCTGGCAGACTTTTCTTAAAGACATTTCATGCCCACTAGTTTATAATGTATATCATGTGGCTATCACTGCCAAATTCAAAGACGTTGCCTGTGAAGGGATATGGAGTACAATCTGGTTTTGCCTCCGTTCATTACTTCTGATATGAAGGTTTTCTTAGTTCCTGAGAGAATATTGTTTGCTTTTATAAAAGAGATGAAATGGAGGCAGATATTAGACATATTTTAGTTTTGGAAGTAGATAATTTAATGTTCTGATAGCATCAATGGAGAATGTAGCCTCTAAAACTATTTGATGATGTCAACTGATTTTCAGTATAATTTTAATAATTGACAGCAAAACATTAAGTGAACTCTACTGTGTAATCAATTGTTAGTATGTTACTCTGGAATAAGTAAGTAATGTACTAAAATAGAGCTATTAATGTTCTAGAAATATTTGAATATTATTTGGAAGCTTTTGACATTGCGATTTTAAATTGCAATTCAGTAATTCATTTCATGTAACCATTTTTTTAGAATTGCATCAATTTTTACATAAGCACAAAATGAGTCAGATAAGTATCTGAGTTCAAGGCCAACCTAGTCTACAGAATGAGTTCCATGATAGCTAGTCTACACAGAGAAACCCTGTTTCTGAAAACAAACACATAAAGAACATTCAAACAACAAACAAACAAAGCAATCAACAATGAAACATATTTATAGTAAATCATAGTTATGGTAAGATACATATACACGTAACATAACTTTTCCTTTAGGGTAAACATAACTACTCCAAGTTGAATATTTCTTCATAGTAAAAACATCATAAATGCTTAATTCTACCTTTCTGAACAATAAAGAATGCTAGTTTTGTCAGTAACCTATAAGGTGTAGCAGCATACCAGAACCTGGTCAATGTCTCTCATCCCTCTTTCTTCATGATTTCACCTAGCCTCAACTTCAATGAGACCAACTATCTTCAGTTCTACATATGGGAAGAGGTTATAGGCATTGGCTTTCTGCTGTTTCCTCATTTTATTTAATATTATTGTGTTAAGCAGCTTCTGTGTGAGGAGAACAAAATAATCACAACAAAGTTTCTGGTACAGAAAATCCTGAGCCTGGTGCAGACCATGACTTTTTAAAAGTTATGTAAATTTAAACCTTTAAAATGCACTGAGAGCTAATACACAGAAATCATGATATTACTATATTTATTTGTTCATCAAAAAGCAGCATTTTTTTTATTTTAAGGGTAACTTTTATCTTTGTAACCTTAAAATATTTTAATGATAGTTTATTTTTAAGAATTTTATTCATGTACAGTGTATTATAGCCATATCTCCCCTTTTAACGTTCTTACTCTCTGTCAATACCAGTACAAGTCCCTTGACTTCAAGCCTGCACTTTTTCAAGAAAATATTCAATTTGAATATTAATAAAATAATATAAGAATAATACATTCCAAAGATTTACTTTACATCTCATCATTGCATCATTCATGTCATTAAAGTGTTTGTAAACCTTGGTCCTGAAAACCTCAAGCTCCATGCTTTGGGAACAACTGTTCACCTGTTATTCTCTCCATTACACTGCCAACAACAATGCTTTTGTCTATAATCTATATATAGCTTGGAACATTAAAACTCCAATAAAGATGTAATTACCACCCCCCAAAAAAGAATAATACATTCCAAAAAAACAATAATACATTCCATTAAAGAAGTTAACAAAATAGTTTCACCATGATTGTTAAAGAAACTCAACACACACTGTATAGAAACCAATGTTTGCAAATTCTTTCATCCCTTAATAGATTGAATATTGGTATTACTTGTAATTCAGAAAGAATCCCTTCACTGACCAGTCTGTCTTTGCTGGTTTCTGTGCTATGAAAGTTGGATGTTCCCATAAGACCATGTGTTCAAAGGTTTCTCCTCTGTCTGTGTGGCACTACTGGGAAGTGGGAGGTTTTGAGTCATGGGTAACATAATGTAAAAAAAATGGGACTCCATTTACCTTTCTTTCCTCTCTTTTGTAATCGATTATAAAGGAACACAGGCCCAAAAGTAATGGGCTCAGCTTCCTGGTTGGAATGTCTAAGCCTAAGTGTTAAATAAATGGCTCATCTTGTTAAGTTGATAAACTCAGGGGTATCTCACCATGAAAGCAAGCTGATTGGCTTGCTATTTTATTTGATAATAGAGTATGTTTGACGGCAGAACTATTAGTATAATTCTAATCTTCTGGGACTATCAAAGTAGCTCAAAATAATAAGTAATATAGTTTCTAAAAATCAAAGTATTCCTGGATATCATAATATCTAATAATGTGTAGCCATTTCAAGGAAGATGCCTACAATCTATACGTGATGCAGTAATTCAATTATCTCTTGAGCATATAGGCAAATAACTGTGGATAAAGTCGATGGAGATTTGAGCCTAAACCCAGTTACTTTTTGGATGCAAGCATTGGAAGACATCAATTAGAGGATATCAAATTTACTTTCTATTAGGTTTAAAAATGGCATAGGTGAGTTATCATCGACTGAAAGGCCTCTGACCCATAAGCTAGTAGAATAATGAATGGATTGTTGAAAATGCAATGCACCTTTCTTCAAAAGTTTTGTAAATATTAGATATTGATAATAATAAATGTATTAAAATTTGCTTTGACCAAGCCAATAATTTTAATCATGAAACCAGTAATAAATTAATTTTCAGACTTTCATCTGTTAAAATGATAAACTGAATATTCATTTATCCTTTATTCTGTACAAGGTAGAATTTATATAGAATATTGTCAAGTTGGAAAAACTAAAATATATATATAATTTAATACCCATTTTTTAATGGAAATAGATGAAACTATCTGAAACACAACTAAATAAACATAAAATCTTGCCTTGCTGTTTCCCATTACATACCTCAAAGTATGAGTGCATGTTCAAATAAAATTACCAAAAAGGTACTACTGAGAAATAGAAGAGGCACAGTAACATTGAACATTCAAGAAAGGTAAAGCACATCAATTTCTAACTTGCAGGTTTATATTTTTGCTGTGCTGAGACTAAAGTTGACTGAAGGTGATTGATTTTTCATTTTTGAAAGTGACTATCTTTGGCTGGAAAATTGAATTTGTATGGTTTTTCTCTTTGTCTCCATTTCTTTCCTTAACAGATTTTTTTACAGGATAATTTACATTCAAAGAAAAGTGTAATAAAAGTAATAAGAACTCCATAATGTATAGTGTCTGTGGTTTTAGTTTTCCCTATCCCATGTTGTAAATTTACTTTCATCAGGAAAGAGTGGGGAGTTGCTCATTAAAAGCTATTAACAAGTTTTTGTAGACATGTGTTCCTTCTTTCAAGAGAAGGCTTTTACAAAGCAATCTGAACTCAGTGGTTTTTTCTTTTCTTTGTATGCCTTCCTTTTGATGTTCCCTTGTTTTTGTGCATCATTCTGCCCTCAACATAAATAGGTCAGAATCTAGTATCATTAAGGTAGACTTTAAGAGTCCAGAATCACAAGACAATAATGCTCATGTTTTACTAGTCATAAACCACAAATAATGCTGTGAACTGAGAGATGATCAATAGATTAGAAATAAAAATCATGTGGCTCGACATTATGGCATATTATACAAGCATAAAAAGAATTATGTCCTGTCATTTATCAGTGTGGATAGAATGGCATATATTTTCCTTTTCAAAATTTGGTTCTTTAACGATTTCATACAGTTTTATAATGCATGCTATTTATTCTCCTTCCCACTATTGCCTATCTATCTTACTTAAGGTTTCTATTACTGCACCAAAACACCATGACCAAAAAACAATTTGGGAAGGAAAGGGTTTATTTGACTTATAATTCTGCATTGCTGTTCAGGACAGGAACTCATACAAGGCAGGATCCTAGAGTCATGAGCCGATACAGAACGAGTCAAGGGGAGCTGCTTATTGGCTTGCTTCCCATCCAACTTGGGTTGGGCCCTCCCCCACTGATCACAAAATGAGAAAATGTCTTACAGCTATATCTCACTCAGGCATTTTTTCCTCTAATGACAATAGTTTGTGTCAAGTTCAAACACACACACACACACACACACACACACACACACACACACACACACACACAAAACCAAAACCACACAAACAGAAAAACCCAGCCAATACACTATTCATGATTCTTATCTGTTACTTTCACAAATGTATAAATTTTGTTTTATTTAGGACTATATCTGTGACCAATGGATTAGGACTATCCTAGTTTTTTGTTTCTATTGTTATAAAACACCATGACCACAAGCACTTAGGGAGGGTAGGGTTTATTTCATTTACACTTTCACATAACAGTCTATGGTTATTTGAATGATGATGGTTCCTAAAAGGTTTAGATATTTGAATACTTGGTCCCCAGTTGCTGGAACTATTTGGAAAGGATTCAGAGGCATAGTTAGCGATTATATTTTACTGGGGGTATCCTAGAGGTTTAAAAATATCCATGAAATTCACAGTTCTCTTTCTGCCTCATGGTTGTATATCAAGATGTAAGCTCTCAGCTGTTCCTTTCCTCTGCCATGATGCACTCAAACATTTTGAAAACATAAGTAAGATTCAACATTGTACTTTGAAGTTGCTTCAGTCATGGTATTTTATCACAATAATAGAGAAGTAACCACAACAGGGTCCATCATAAAAGAAAGTCAGAGAAGCAAGTCAAGGCAGGAGCCTAGAGGCAAAAACTAAAGCAGACGCCATGGAGAAATGCTGCTTAATCACTTTCTCCCCATGTCTCATTCAATCTGTTTTCTTATGTCACCCATGACTATGGGCCCATGGATGGCACTAGCAATACTCAGCCAGGACCCACTTACACCAATCACTTACACCAATCAACAAGATGACCCATAATTTTGCCTACAGACCAATCTAGATGGGGCAGTTTCTCAGTTCATTTTCTTTATTCCTAAATGTTCCTAGCTTGTATTATGTTGAAAACACACCCACATACACACACCTACAAACACCCACCCCCCACATTCACACAGAAATACACACAAATACAAACCTAAAGCTTAACTGCATAAGGACAATTGTTTGGAACATAGTAAGTATATAACAATTGGTGCCTGGTGGACAGACAGCAAAAATCAACGACTGCTCCTTTCTCTTAACATAACTATCCTTAGCATAAAAGTCAACAGTGATGCACAGGGATCCTCTTAAGGCACTCTATATCCTAACATGTCCCAATGCAGTTGTCTATAGTTATTGAGAGCTCTTGATTGCAGTGGTATATATTGTCCAGAAGATGACATTTCACAGCCCTTCTGCCTGTATTCTGGATCTCACTGTCTTCTCTCTTCTGCAATGTTTTCTGGTGCTTGGAGTAGATGGAGTAAATGCCTTGTTTAGGGCTGGGCACCTAACCACCATTTACTTTCATCAACTGTGTAGCCCTAAGACATAGCTTTTATCACAATTTCCTGAAATGACAGTTCTATCTGATTAAAGAAGAGGGGCAACTGTCATGAGTATAAGCATACATTAATAAAGTTTCTCAACACTGTCAATTTATTTAAAAGACAAAATTAAGCTCCATTCTAGATCCTATGTCTTATCACAGCCTAGACTTTTGAGGAGATTTATTGCAGGACCAGGTTTGGGTTTCCTCTTATGGAATGTACCTCAAAGCCAGACAGAGCGTGGTTGGTTGTACCCTAACAGTGGTAACACTATTGCACACATGAATACTTGTTGCCTTGCAGATCAGTGCCATAGTTCAAGAGTCTCACAGTTGTAGAATACTCTTAGTGCCCTTTCCCCAAAGTAGTCTACATAACACGTTCAGGCACTATGGAATCTAGCTGAAAGGAAGAAGTATCCAGCTCAGTTTTAGCTTAATTTTTCTATATCATACAGCCAATATGTATAGTGTCTTCAAAAACAGGGCCAGTCATATCATCTAGTTCTGGTAGATGGGCAAGAGCAAAGTCAAGAATCTGTCTCATTTTATGGACCTCTGGGAATTCTCTGACTGACAACTCAGAAAGAATTTTCCTATATATTAGATATTATTTTTGTTGGTGTTGTTTGTTTGCTTACTAATCCATACCTTCAAGGAGGAGCTATTTCTAGTCATAAAGGATATATCTCATATAAGCTTGCCTTACAGATGATTAGTTTCCAATGATTTTTATAATATCCTCTAAATTTATTTGGCTCTGTCCCTAACTTTTCATTTCCCCAATCCACCTCTTCCTTACTTAAATCTTTCCACACCTGTATTCCCAATCACCTATTTCTTGTTATCTGTACTACTGTCTCTTAAGATTCCCCACTTCCAATAAATTCTATAGAAACTCTATGTGCATGGATTCACATATGAGAAAGAAAATGTGGTGTTTCTTTTTCTGTGCCTAGGTTACCTGACTTTTCGTTAATTTCATCCATTTACTGAAAATTTCATTTTACTTACAGCTGAATAAAATTCTATTGTGTATATGTATCAGATTTTCATTATACATTGACTGGTTGCTGGGCATCTGGGCTGTTGTGGATAGCATAGCTATTATAAATGGAGCAGAAATGAACACGAGTAGGCAAGTTAAAGCATTGGTAAGTTAATTCTCTCTGTTATGTAGCTCTGAGTTTAAATCCCATAAGCATGCTGTCTCTATAATCCTTGAAGTTTCCCTGTGGGCAGATCTGCTGCTGATGGTTACCTCCAGCTTTTGTTTGTCGCAAATAGAATCATTACTTCTACCTTCTTTAAGGTAGTTCTACTATACTGTTGTGAATTCCTTTCCATTCACACTTTAAATATTTCTCACTAGCCTCTCTCCTGCACGGTTTTAATTCCTATTCATGCTCCTTCCCAAGAAAGACTTACTTTCCTCTGGCCTGCATAAAACCCTTACCTAGTGTTTTTTAAGTTCACTGATGATGAATAGCCTATGAAATTTTGTTATTTGTTATTTTTATTACTTGATGTTCTGTGAATATTCTGGACTAATTTTAGCATCTATAATTAATTTTGTCAAAAATTCAACCATTACTAAAATATTTCTACTACTTAAATTTCTTCTCTTTTTCTCATATCAAATCCATGTATGTTATATCTTGACATATAACTGAGTGTTCTTCAGTATTATTTTTTAAAGTTTTATTCATGTGGGTATTTTTTTCTGTCTGTCTTTTTTTTTTATATTTTTTTGTACATAGGCCAGAAGAGAGTGTCAGAATGCTGGATAGTTAGAGATGATTGGTCTTGTTGGTGCTAAGAATTCAGGTCCTCTGGAAAAGCAACCAATGCTCTTAACTACTGAGCAATCCTTCCAGCCCCAGCTTCTTAATGTCATTTTCTTTGTCTTCCAGTTTAAAAAGTTTCTAGTGACACAAAAGCAAACTGATTGATTTGTTCCATATTTTTCTAGTCTTTTGGTAAGCCTAGGAAAAATTCTCTCCTTGCCCCTACCTTCCCTCCCACCTTCCCACCCTCCTTCCCCCCTCCTCCCTCTGCTTCTTTCTCTCTTTCTCAGTGTGTGTGTGTATGTATGCGTGCCTGCATGTAGGTAGGTAGGTATTAATGTAGATTTCATCTGAAACGGTACATATGAAAGGAAACATGTACTGTTTGTCTTGCCGAATGTGACTGATTTGGATCAATACAATCCCAAATATTTTTCTGTAAATTGCATGATTTTATTATTTTTATGGCTGAATCAATCCCCATTGTACACATACACACCATATTTTATTTATTTGTTTATCAACTGATGAAAAATATTCTGGGTTTCGTTAGTTGGCTGCTGTGAATAGTGAAACATTAAACATGAATGGGCAAAGATGTGACTGTGTGGTATGCTGATTTTAGTACATTGGGAAAGGGGTATGTAAACAAATAATATACATACCCAAATCATATAGTAGTATTGTGTGTTTGGTTTCTGAGAAATCTCTGTACTGATTCCCATATAGACTGGACTAATTTATATTCCCATCAGCAATGTATGAGTTTCTTTCCCCTGAAGCTTCTCTATGATCCACTGTTCTTAATAACTATCCTGAGTTGAGTGGGATGGAATTTGAATATTTGTATTTCAATAATGAGTATGGATATGGGACTATTAAAACTATGTATTGATGTCATTTGAATGACTGCTTTGGATAATGCCCAATACTTTCTCCATATATTTATTGGACTCTTTGTTTTTAGTGTTTTTTTTTACTGAGTAATTTTTAATGTATTCTTGAATTTAATCTTCAGGGAAATGTATAGCTGGTGAATACTTCCTTTCAGTCCACATTCTAATTATCTTTTTCTTTGGCTGTGCAAAAAACATTTTACATTTCCTGCAATACTACCTGCAAATGCTTGCTGTTTTGTTTAAAGCAATTTGATTATTTTTCAGAAAGCTTTGTCTATATCTACATCATTTTATGCTTTCCTCAGTTTCTTCTAGGTCCTCCAGAGATGAAAAACGAACCTGAAAGTTTTGGATCCATTTTGAGCTTGGTTTTGCACAGGCTGACTGAAACAGATTTATTTGAATTTATCTAAATATTGGTGCTCAGTTTCCCCAGTAAGTTTTTATCATTACTGGAAACTGGGCTTCTCAATGTGCTTTTAGACTTTTGTGAAAATCAGATGGCTGTGACTTTGTGGCCTCATTTTCTTTTTTATATTTTAGTCTACTGGTCTCTGTGTTTCTTTTAATGCCATAACTATCATGTTTATTTTGCTTACTTAATGATTTGTAGTGTAATTGAAAATGAGAAAAGATGACACCAGCAGTTTTTTATTCTGAACTGAAGTTTTAAATGACTTTTGATAATGTATCCACTTTCACAACATTTTAACTACAATATTAATATATGGGAGGTCGTTTTGTCTTTTACTGTATTCAATTTTTTCTTCAAGTTTTGATAATTTTTATTGTGGAGGGGTTTTATATGGTTTATTCCTAAACCTTTTATTTGATTTTTAAGGAGACAAGTGAATGATAATTTTTTCTCAGTGAATCTATTATTGACATATAGAAAAGTTATAAATTTTTACATGCTGGTTTTGTTTTCCTGTACTTTGCTAAAAGAGACAATGAAATCTGTGAGAGCTCAGGTAGAGTTTGGTGTATGAAAAGTATAGAATATCATTTGCAAATGGAGATGATTGACTTCTCCTTATTGTATTTATACCTTTTTCTCTTTTTTATATTTATATTTAT
>NC_022031.1:27981134-27990717 GCF_000317375.1 Microtus ochrogaster
TTTATATTTTTACATTTTTTTAGGAAGCCATTAGTATTTATTAAAAAGGAGAGAAAGAGAGAAAGGGAGGGAAAGAGAGAGAGAGAGAGAGAGAGAGAAGGAGAGAAGGAGGGAGAGAGAGGAGGAGAGAGGCAAAGCCCAGTGTGCACACCAGGAGAGAAAGCAGGGAGAGCATATTTTTACATTTTATATTGATATTTCTTTTTCCTGACTTATTGCACTTGCTATGAAATACTGGGCACACTTTTTTTGCAATTGCTTTCAGTTTTTCTCTATTTGCAATGATGCTGGCCCTAATTTTCTTGTGTATTGCTTTTATCATGTGGAATTATGTCCCTTTAACTTCTCTTTACTTCAGGGTTTTTATTATAAAAAGATTTTAAAAATTTTCAAAGACAACCCATTCTCACATTTTTATAATATTTCAACTTTTGTCATAGTGAATTCTATTTTTTCTATTTTTCATGTGTATTCATTTGTGAGGTGTGTATGCATGGCACATATGTGTTCTAATATACGTGGGAACTTGTGAGTATTTAGGAACACATATATTTATGTAAGCTACATATATACATAGTGTGTGTGTGTGTGTGTGTGTGTGTGTGTGTGTGTGTGTGTGTGTTCTTACATGTTGGGGAACAAGTAGAAATCATGGAGTTGCACTGCTTGTTGGCTAGTACTATTTAGCATGCTTAGCTACCTTTCCAAAGCAGGACTGGCCCATGGACTCAAAGGGAGGTATTCCTACAGTGGTCTGGGCCTTCCTCCATCAATTAATACTTAAGGAATGGCCTGCAGAGATGCCCATAGGACTATGTGGTGGAAGCAATTCATAAGTGCAGATTCTTTCTTCCTAAATATGTCTAGGAATTTATCAATTTGCCCTAAACTAATTGCCATAATATTTGAACTAACTTTATTGACCTTTGGTTATCGGCTATCAAATGATATAACTGGGGTACTGAAATATACTCTGTCCCTTTTTGTTGTATGGCATTTACTTTAGGAAATTTTGAACATTCAGTACACAGGTATATATAATCACATCTTTTTGATATTTTGTTCTATTTAGTACTGAGCATTACTTTTTAATTTTTATAAATTTATGTTACCAATTATAAAGAACTCAAGACATGTTTTGCATTAATTTCTATGATATGATTTCATTTTTTTTCAGCATTATAATGTTTCTGTACTTTCTAATGAAGTGAATTTTTGGCGAGAATATTCGGATGCTGTTTAATATATAGTCTCCTAAGCTGATTATATTATAGAGTTCAGGTGATTTAAATTTAAGATTTGATTTTAATTAAGAGATGGTGACAGATGCTGTAATTTGTTGGTTTCTTTCCTGGCAGATATTCACTTATCCTTTATTTGTCTTAGGGGTCATTGGTTTACTGAATTGGACTTGTTTGGTTACTTTCTGCTTACAGAATGTTTGTCGTTTACTTTGTGAGATTTACTCTTTCCTTCGCTCTAGTGATTGAGTTTGACTTTTTCTCTTCTGTGTTCCATTGAGCGCTTTGTGCACTGTTGGCTTAGTGTCTGTATAATACTACAATGTGTGCTGACCTTGGAAAGTTTTCGTTCCTCCAGCAATGTTAAACGATATCTTTGCCAGATATGATTACCTTGATTGACATTTATCTATTTCCAGTGTTTAAAATCATCCAATGCTCTGTCACATATTTTTAAATTTTGTTCTAACTAAAAATATATTTATATAACTTTTTCCATTTCAACCTTTCCTATGGCTCCTCCCTCCAAGCTCTAACATGTCCCTCCCTCCCAAATTAATGGCCACTTTTCTTTTATGCCATTAAATCCATTTAGTGTTGCATATGTGTATATCACAGTTGCAAAATTGAACAACAAATTAGAGGCTCATATTTGGGAGAGAATAATTATCTCTCTCTCAGCAAATATTATTATCCTCTAGTCCCTTTTCTGGCGTTGAAACCCCCTGATGATTCCTCCCCTCCACATTATCTTATCTATTGATGTTGCTTTTGTTCAAATCTTCTTTAGGCAGCCATATTGTTAAGGTGTCATGGGTGCAGTTTCCTTGTTATTTCTAGGAGCCATAATTTCACAATAAACTTTGTGTTCTTCTATCTCTTACAAATTTTTGCCCCATTCCATAATGATTCCCTAAGACCTAGGTGTAGAAGTTGTATTGGAAATCAATCTGTTGAGGCTGAGGAATCTTTTTGGTTTGTTTGTTTGCTTTCTTGTTTTTACATTCCAACCAAAGTTTCCCCTTTCTTCCTTCTCCCCAATTCCTTCACCCCTCATCTCCCTTCTAAATACCTCTCATCCATCTTTCTCCAATGTTTCTCTTCAGATACAATTAGGCTTCCCATGGATATCAGCCAGCAAAGGCATTTCAAGTTTCAAGAAAACTAGGCTCCTCCTCTTCTTTTAAGCTGGCTGAGGTAATCCAGTAGAAGGAAAGAGTCCGCAAAGGCAGGAATCAGAGAAAGAGGCAGCCCCTGCTGTCACTATTAGAAGTCTCACAAGAAGGCTACATTACACAACTGTAGCATTTGTACAGAGGGACTACCTCAGTCCCAAGCAGATTTCCTGGTTGTCTGTTCAGTCTCTGTGTGTCAGTTTGAGCCCAGTTTATTTGGCTCTGTGGGTTTTTTGTGGTGTCCCTTTACCCTCTGACTCTTACAATTCTTTCTTCCTGTTTTTCAAAGGGTTCTATAAGCCCTGCCTAATGTTTGACTGTGGTTCTGTACATCTGTTCCCTTCAATTGCTGGGTGCCCTTTGGTGACAGGTGGGCTAGGCACCAGTCTTTGAGAATAGTAGAATATCATTGGGAATCATTTCATTGACTTTTTTTGTCAACCACATTTGGTTCTATTTTAGGTCTCTAGGATGTCACACCTCTAAAGTCTGGCCATCACAATTATGGAATTTCCTCTCGGACTATGGGTCTCCATTTGAGCTAGTCATTAGTTGATCACTCTCACAAAGCTTGTACCATCTTTATCCAAGGACATTTTTCTATGCCTGACAAATTGTAGGTTAAAGGGTTTGTGACTGAGGCTGTGCACATGTCCTACCTCCATTGAAAGTCTTTTTTGGTTACCAGAAGAGGTTCAGTTCACCCTCAGTATTCTCCAATAATAGGAGTCTTAGTGAGGGTCACGCTCATAGATTTCTGGTAGTTTCTAGGGTTTTTTTTTTTTAGTTCTAGGTTTTTGCTCATCTCAGAGAAGTTCCCAGATTCCAGTTGTCTCTCTTAGAACTGTCTCTCTTCATCCTCCCCACAATTTGTCCCTTCCAGTCTCACCCCAACCCCCTGCTTCCAGCCCTCTCCTGTCCACTGGAAAGTTCCACTCTGTTTCTGCTTCACAGTGAGATTCACAAATTCCTCATCACCACTGCCTTAGCCCTCCCTGTTATTTAGCTTCTCTGAGTCTATAGGTTGTAGCATGTTTCTCCTTTGCTTTATGTCAAATGTCCATTTAATGAGTGAGAACATACCATGTTCATCTTTCTGAGTCTATGCTACCTCACTCAGAATGATCTTTTCTATTTTCATTCATTTGCCAAAAAAAAAAAAAAATCCTGATGTCACTGTTTTAAATAGCTGAGCAATACTCCATTGTGCAAATGCACTTTATTTTCTTTATCTATTCTTTGGTTGAAAGACATTTTGGTTGTTTCCAGGTTCTGGCTAGTCTGAATAAGGCTGCTATGAACATAGTTGCGCAAGTGTCCCTGTGGTAGGATAGAAAATTTTTTGAGTACAAGTTTCTACTCCCACCAGCCACGGAGGTGTGTTCTCCTTACTCTGCATCCTCTCCAGCATGAGTTGTCACTTGTAATTTTGGTCTTAGCCATTCTGACATGTGTAAAATGGAATCCCAGTGTCGTTTTGATTTGCATTTCCTTTATGACTCAGGATGCTGAACATTTATTTAAGTGATTCTTGGGAATTTGACATTTCTCTTTTGAGAATTCTGTTCACGTCTGTACCCATTTTTAAAATAGATTATTTAGGTTTTGGATGTCTAGTTTTTTGAGTTCTTATATATTTTTGAAACCAGCCCTCTGTCAGATATGGGGTTGGTTAAGATCTTTTCCCATTCTGTAAGCTTCTGTTCTGTCCTATTGCCAGTAGTGTCCTTTGCCTTACAGAAGCTTTTCAGTTTCACAATGTACTATTTGTCAACTGTAAATCTTAGTGTCTGCATGATTGGTCTTCTGTTCAGGAAGTGGGCTCTGGACCCTCATGAGCAGCTGATCTTTGTTTAGTGACCAGTTGTAGCACATGTAATAGTGCTATCTATTGATCTATCTCTTTCCTCCATGAATAAAGTGCTCCATATCAGTTCCTAAGAGGCCTTTTTTGTCTTTGTGACTGAGTTTGGGCTTTTTTAATGCAATTTTTAATATTATTCTTTGGTTTTAATTTTGAGCACTTTGTGTCTTACGAAAGTCTTCTTTTTCTGGTTGTGTGTATTTATTTGGGCTTCTTGACACTCCACTGATGTTTGAAATTTTATTCTGTAATTTTGTTAGCTTTTCTATGTGTTTCCCTACTCACCACCTCTACTCAAATTTGATTTCACTGCCTGGTTCAATAGTTAATGAAATTTCTGGTAATGTTTTATTTTAAAGACATTCTACCTGTAGGCATTTGCTGGGTAGTTTTATGTCAACTTTGCACAAGCTAGAGTCATCTGAGAGGAAGGATTCTCAGTTAAGAAAATGTCCCCATCAAATAGAGTTTTAGGCAAACTATAGGGAATATTCTTAAATAGTGACTAATGGGGGAGGGCCCAGCCTATTGTGGGCAGAACGATCTCTGTGCTTGTGATCCTCAGTGCTGTAAGAAAGCAGGAGGAGTGTTGATGTTTGGTGGTGGCATCAAGGAAAGTAGCACCATAGGATAGAACTCACATGGGAGGTTTATGGTAGGGAAGAAAAGGGGCACAGAGCACTGGCTTCTGGGGAGGTAGAAGTGGCAAAAGAGAGAGCAGGAGGCAGAAGGGACCTGCCTTTTATACAGGGATGTGGCGCATGCGCACAGGGAGACCTCCAAGTAGTGGCAGCAGCTGATAACATTTTCTGTCAAAACCCTTAGCACTGGCCAGTTAAATGCCTGAATACTAACAAGCACTTGTGGACAGGGAGTGCTCTTAGTGCCTGCAGCTGAAGACCCTGAGGGCAGGCCAGAGCAATGTTTGAGCATGCTAACAATGAGCATGCCAAGAGAAACAGCTAGTAACCAGCCCCCTTCCATGGTTTCTGCATCAGGTTCAATCTCCAGCTTCTTACCCTGTTTGAGTTCCTGCACTGAATTCCTTTAATGATCAACAGTGCTGTGGGAGTGTAAGACAAATAAACCTGCTCCTCCTCAAGTTGCTATTGTCATGATGTTTTATTACAACAATAACCCTAACTAGGACAATGCAGTATTTTATTGATCTTGACTTTCATCTCATTTATTCACACATATTTTTGATTAGGCTATTGATGGTCATTACTCTTTCCCATTTATTTGATTGATCCTATAAGTACTCGTATTTCTGAAGAAATATTTTTTAGAATATCTGTGTTCATAAAGATTTTTTCTCTCCATTCTTAATTTCTTATCCATTTACCTACCGTTTCATTCACTTATCAGATATATTTATCATTTATCCATATATCTGTGTAGATAACCCTTCATCTTTTTCTTGCTCTCTTTTCTCTCTCTGAATACACATATATGAATATATATGTGCAAATATATTTATAGATATATATGTATATCTGCATCATAATTTACACATTCTCTACTCTTCTGTCTATGTCTTTCAGGTGTGTTGGTTTTATTAGTGGGTAGTTTCCTCCTGGGCTTATGATAACCACTACCAATTTAGAAGTGAGAAGCAGAGAAAAGTATCAAAACCAAATATTTGAGAACAAACTGCATGATTAAAAGTGTAAAAAAGCTACTGTGTATTTTATTTATATCCTCTAAAGTTTCCTAAATAAAGGAACAAGAGCATTAGGCATGTTGAAAAGTTAGAGATTACTATAATTAAATATATAAATAAATACGTAGAGAATGGAAGAGGTGAGGACAAGGAAATGAGAAAATAGAGTAGAAATGAAAGAAAGGGGGGATGTGCAGAAATGTTAGAAATAAAAGGGAATACAGCACAGCAGCTGGTGAGAATGGCAGGAGAATCAGAAAACCCAATGCAATGACAGAAAAACTCAAATGGAAATCTTTACCCATTCTTTAGAGTGTCATTTCGTCTTGTTGAGCATGTCCTTTGTTTTATAGAAGCTTTTCAGTTTCACGAAGTCTCATTTATTAATTGTTTCTCTCAGTGTCTGTGTTGCTGGGGTTATATTTATGAATTGGTCACCTGTGCAAATGCATTCAAGAGTACTTCCCACTTTCTCTTTTATAATGTACTGAACATTATAAAATGAACACTGAGTGGCTGGTTTTATGTTGAAATCTTTGATCCATTTGGACTTGAGTTTTGTGAATGGTGATAGATATGGGTCTATTTTCATTCTTCTACATGTTGGTATTCAGTTATGCCAGCACCATCTGTTAAATATGCATTTTTTTACACTTGATATTTTGTGCTTCTTTGTCAAAAATCAGGTGTTTGAAGGCGTGTGGATTAATATCCTGGTCTTTGATTCGGTTCCATTGGTCCTCCTGTCGGTTCTTATGCTAATACCAGGCTGTTTTCAGTACTGTAGATCTGTAGTAACCCCACATCAGAGGTCTGATCTCCAAAATATACCAAGAACTCAAGAAATTGTTCATCAAAAGAACAAATAATCCAATTAAAAAATAGAGTACAGACCTAAACAGAGAACTCTCAACAGAGAAATCTAACTTAAGAAAATGTCCAACATCCTTAGTCATCAGAGATATGCAAATCAAAGCAATGCTGAGATTCCATCTTATACCTGTAAGAATGACCAAGATCAAAAACACTGATGACAACTTATATTGAAGAGGTTGTGGGGTAAAAAGAATACTTCTGCATTGCTAGTGGGAATGCAGCCCCTTTGGATGTTAGTGTGGGGATTTCTCAGCAAATTAGAAAACAACCTTCCTCAAGACCCAGTAATACCATTTTTGGGTATATATCCAAAGGATGCTCAATCGTGCCACAAGGACAAGTGCTCAACTATGTTCATAGCAGCATTTTTTTTTTTGTCATAGTCAGAATCTTAAAACAACCTAAATGCCTCTCAACTAAAGAATGGATAAGGAAAATGTGGGACATTTTCACAATAGAGTACTACACAACAGAAAAAAATAAGACATCTTGAATTTTTCAGGAAAATGAATGGAGCTAGAAAAAAATCATTTTGAGTTAGGTAACCCAGACACAGAAAGACAAGTATCACATGTACTTACTTATAAGTAGTTTTAAATAAAGTAAAAAAAAAAAAAAAACAGCCCACAAATCCCAATCCCAGAGAACTTAGACAACAATGAGGACACAAAGAGAAACATACATAAATCTAATCTACCTGGGAACTAGAAAAGACAAGATATCCTGAGTAAATTGGGAAAATGGGCTCATGGGAGAGGATAGAAGAGGAGGAGGTAGGAAGGGAGGGGAGCAATGAAAAATATATATCACAATAAAAACAATAAAAAAGATGAAAAAATCCTCAATGCAGCTCTGTATTGAAATTTCTCTTCTAGAATACACAGGAAGCTCAGCTGTGGTTCTTTCTCTTTGACATTAGTATAAAGCTTTATCTTTTTTCTCATTTTCTGGGCTTTCAGGGGTATCTAATTTCCTTCTTGATGAATTGATTCATTCTTTAGATATGTTGATGAATTCTATCGGATTTCTTACAGTTTCCTCTTGTAAACTAAAAGATGTAGTTTGTCTTCTCTGAAGTCAAAAATTAGTTTTTCATTTCCACGTGCCAATCTCTGTACCAATTGATTACCGTGGACTGGATGAGTGGAGTGGTAGTGGGGGTGGTAGCTGCTATTTCTCATGTAGTGACTTCTTAATTACTAGGAAGCATTGAAATATAATAAAGTGAAAAGAGGCAGACTGCTTGCAAAAATATGAGTATTTTAACTGAGTTATAACAAATGAATTCCAAGTTAAATATATTTTCCCATTTTATATACCATGAAACCTACACTAATGATGATGTGTGAGCAGAGACAACTTTCTCTGTTACTGGTTTAAGTTCTTCCACACTGAGTGACTCTGGTCAAAGACAAGAGGTATGAATGCTAGAGTGTGGAACTTCCCCCTTAGGCTCTCCCTGACACTTTGCCTTGGGCCTTCTTTTTCTCTCCCTGTGGGTGCTTTTACTGAGAAATAATGTAACATAGAACCAGTATGTACATTCACCTCCAAAGAATGGTTTAATAGAAGCTTACTTGGCCAGATAGCACTGGGATATTATATTATACTTATAGTTTAAGTATTTCTTGAAGCTAGTAGTCTTTGAACCACACTGTAGAAAATACAGTCTTGTGACCTAATATCAGTACCATTTTTGATTTTTCATATTCTCTCATTTTTCCATTCTTCACAAATAATATTTTTATTGTTAAAGGTATTTACGTTTGACTGTCCTTTTAAGTTTTTTAATTTAAGATTATAATTTAATTAAAACATTACTCCCTTCCCTTTCCTCCATCTAAATCTTCCTATATACTCTGCTACACTCTCCTTCAAATTCATGGTTCTTTGCTTTCACAATTTTTTTTACATTCATTTATGCATGCACATCTATCCATACACACACACACAGCCTTTTTGGTTACATTCTACAATCAATTCTATCCTTAGAACAGGGATAATGAGAGCTGTATTCTGTTCAACACCAATTTGCTCCAGTAATAAGCTTATTAATACAATGAAAAAAACCCTTAGGTCAGATATATTTGTAAATGCGTTATAGCCAAGAATGACATGAAACAAGTAATTTGTATTCATTTTTGTTGACCAGTTGTATCAGTTGTATTTCTAAATTGCTTTATTCCTATTTGAAAATAGAATCTTTAGCTGTAGAGGTATCTGCATCAGGCAGGCCTCTTACAGATGCCTGCATTTACTGGCATGACGTTTGAAAGGCAGAGACTGCTGGAAAGAGAGCATGCCTTCGACTCCAGTCTCCAACCTGCAAAATTTCAGTTTCTACATAGGAACTCACTTGCAGATTCTAAAGATTAGGATGTCACCATGTTTGGGGGGGAACCAAAGACTCAATTCACAACTGGGTATAAAACTAAGAAATATTTCACTTCATTTCTTTTCCTCCTAATGGTGATATTGCCAGTTCTTTTTAAATGAGAATATTTTTGCTAAGAGAAAAAGTTAAATTTGGAAATAATCGCTCATTAAAGACTCGCCAAGTACAAAGCTCTTGAAAGTTTGAACTGTGTAAGAGTGTGATGTAGAAATTAGAATGATAGCAAAATGAATGAGAAACATGAGTTAACAATTAAAGTTTATTATTATCAACTACTCTTGCTAGCATATTCTTATTGTTTCTATCATTGATAACACATGTGAGTACTAAATTTAAATTTTATTTTATTTTTATTTTTATTTTTTTATT
>NC_022031.1:27990817-27991643 GCF_000317375.1 Microtus ochrogaster
AGTGCTGGGATTAAAGGCGTGCGCCACCATCGCCCGGCTTAAATTTTATTTTTAAAATGTTTTACTAAATGACAGGTTGCCTTCTGGTGTTTTATACATATTCAGGTTGGTTGATGCTCCCACACCTCCATTTAGGCCGTGCCATTCCTTGCCTTTCTCTCCAGTTCTTGCTGTTGGAAAGCTGTTTATGTCACTATCATGTTCACTTAAGTTTGTCCATGTTATCCGTCTTCCCTAGCAGCAGGTCAATGTAACAAAAATGTCCTTTGTGGAGAAATGAAGAGAAACAATGGTTTTTAAAAAGCCTACGGCTTTGTTTAGGTAGAAATGAATCTATGCAGTTTTCACTTCTACGTTACTTTTTCTATCACATTGACGTGATCAATGGACTTAAGTGTAGACATAGTGGTAAAGTAACCACTGTAGTTCGAAAACGCACAATATAGTAAACAACTTAAAAGGTATTTTGATTATTTACTCTAAGCAAAATATCTTTAATTTTACCAGTAGGCTTCTTCCCTGGGATAATAGCAGGAATTTATTTACTTATTTGGTGATCTTGTAAATGATTTTCAAGGATATCTTTCTCCAATACTGTCACTGTCACACAGCCTCTTCTTATATGACACACAAAAGAATAACAAAATATACTAGAGGGCATGATAAGGATTTTTTTTTCAGACGGGAACTCACTATGTAAACCAGGCTGTCTTGGGACTCACTTTATATACCATTCGTTGGCCTCCAAATCACAAAAATCCACCTGCCTCTGCCTTCTTAGTGATGTAATTAAATGTGTGTACCACTACACCTGACAGATACTGCA
>NC_022031.1:27991743-28006292 GCF_000317375.1 Microtus ochrogaster
TCTCTCTGTCCTTCACAGTTTCTTAAGTGGAACTATTTAGTGCCAGGGATTCTACATAAACTTCACATGCTGAAGAGTGGAGGATTCTGACTAATAGCTAATGAAAAACTAAAATATGCCAAGAATGAAACAAGTTTAACCCCAGAGAAGTAAATTTTTCAGATAAGGTCTATATGCATTCATTTTCAGATAGATACTTTGAAATGAGAAGAGACTTATTTAGGTCACTTGCAGTAAATGCTCCAAGTCCAAGGTCAGTCACCCCATAGATTCCTGTTGGTCTCTTGATTAGAGCAGCTCAGTGACCAGTGGCCTCCCACCAGGCTTCATAATTAAAACTTCACCACTTCCTGACAGAGCCACAAGGCAGACGAAGCTTCCTACACATGGGAGATACAGTGAAATCCTATACACATTATAGAGAGGCTTATCATATGGGACCATACAACTATTCTACTGAGCAATTTCTGGAGCCTGACCATGGAAATAGTTTAGACAGCCAATATTGCTTCCAGATTCTTAATATTCAATAATTTGTTAAGCAATAAAAAGTGGTTCACACTGCTGTTACATCAGTGGAAATAGTTGTTTGCAAGGGTGATGGATACAATCATGATGCAGTAAATATTATTGGCAGTACAAACACTGAGTTTTAACTGAATGATATAGAAGGTAAACTCAAAGGACTTAAATAAGGTGCTTGGCTCTATTGATGGGTAAGCCTGCACAGAAAGGAAAGAACTAAGCTAGGTAGGATTTACATAGATGATCTTAATGTATGCACAAGTCAGTACACAGAATAAATATGATTTGCACATATGCCAGAAGAAACGAATCTTATTACTTTATTGTTGAAGCACAGTTATCTATGCAACTCTCAAGAATTCCCTCAGGTAATTAGTTTCTTTGAATATCGCTGGGTGACACACTCAACTTTGCTAGTCAGCACCATGCGTGGATACATAAGAATTATGGGATATATCCTCTGGTAGAAAGTTTTGGAAGGATGTTTAATTCACAAAAAGTTTATACAATATACATTCCAAAATATGTAAATTGCTTACAGATGTTGAAAACTGGTAGGGGCCATAGCAATACCACCTTACTTCTCATAGGACATGCAATGGTTTCTTCTTGCTCTAGTGCTAGGGTCGTTAGGTTTAGTGTTTCTCACTTTATACAAGGTAAATCTCATGTAGAATAATAGAAGAGAATGAAATCCAGCATCCAGCAGATCTTGAATGAAATTTCCATGATTGTTCATATCAAGATTAATGTTACTCTGCTTTTCAAGTAATATGAGCCCCATGCTCTCTTTCTGGTGTGAAGAACCAGGCTTGGCTGAAACACAGCTTGGCTGCATGCTCTGTAGTCATGCTATGGGAATGTAATGGTGAGGACAATGGATAGGCATCTCTACTGATGCAGAGACTCAGAGGGAAGCAGAATGAGGCAGGTGGAATGCTCGATTAGCCCTGTGGTGAGAAATAGCCATCGTTCTTCTGTTCACTCTAAAGTTCTATCTCTGTTTCAATTATGAATAGATTCTTCTGACTGTTTTCATCTCCCAGTGCTGCTTCATAGGCTTGTAGAAAGATATTGGAACATTGTAATGGGTTTGTAGGTAAATTCCCAGTGCTTTCGAAACTTATGTTACAGGGATTTATTAGACAGTTACAGGATTTTTCTGCATGTGGATGGATTTATCTAAACTATTGAGGTTTTGAAGAACGTGTTTTCAATTAAATGTATGCTGCAATTAGATATCTGGTGTAAATATTTTTTAAGTTGCACAGAATATGAGGAATATATTTTCTGTGTAAATTTTCAAAGCGATGCTTCCAGAACATTGAATTCTCCAGTTTTGTTGATATAGATAGATAACAAGTATGGATAAGTAAGCATGCCCGTCACTGTTGTGCGCTTCATTGTTAAGTCATATTTGTATGCCGTGCAGAACTAGTTCCCTGACAGAGACAGAGAGAAAAGAAGAAAATAAGAAAGGACAGAGGGCACCTTATCATACAACCATAAAAGGGAGAGATGGCTCTCAGACTGCATCCAGGAACGCATGATTATGGGAAGGGTGGGGGTCTTTTCAGTTTGCTAGACAGGCTCCATTTGCTGTCACAGAGGTATTGCCATCAACAGTGTCTCAGTTTTCAGTGATCATGCTGCTTATTGGCACTTTGTAAGAATTCATCAGACTCATCGGTGCTGAAGGGGGAAAATATAAAAGTACATTTGACAGAAAACCCATTTAGACTTTGCAAAATCAGATCCCAGCATGTACAAGACAGCAGCATGGAGAACCTATTGCAGTAAGGAAAGTGATTTCTCTGCCTCTACTTCTGAGCTTCGTGAGAGGCACTTCAGATCTTAAATACCACCTTTTTTCCCTGTGATAGGTGGCAGTTCAGTGCCCTGACTCAGGGAATTTTCCCAGAAATAATTACCTCACAAAGGAAAGTCAAGCTGACTGTTCACAGTGACGCAGCAGTCTGCTTAGCTTGACAACTGGTTGGTGTCCACCATTGTCTAGGTGCTTGCCTTGAACTTGAGTTGCAGCATTGAGGCCTGAGTTCTTCATCTCAACTCCTGGCCAATGTGTTTAGTGCCTCTACTGAGCACCTTTCATGGATCCTGGGAAATATTCAAGCAAGTCATCTATGTTTCTCTTAATCTGCAAGGTAGAACTTGGTGAATAATAGAAGGGAAGTGGAGAGTTTCTTCCATGCCTTTCAGAATAGGAAATTAGTCAATGTGGGTGGAAAATAACAAAATAAAACATGATGAAGTTTTATCAAGTATTCTTAACAATGTCTCCACTTTCATGAAAAGTGCTCTAGACATGTGCTGGCTCCACCTTCCGCTCCTATTGCTCAGTTCTCAGCATTTCACCTTACATCCATTCTCCATCTACACAAACTCTTGCTTGCCCATCTCTTGCTTTCCAATGAGCTACCACTTTACCAAGTTGACATTCTTTATTTCGTTTTAACTGAACTGTTTTACAAACATGCTCCAGATTGACTAGGTTCAGTGTCACAACAACAAAGAGAAACTGTGTAGAATTTCTTTCTACTGAGTCCTAGGCAGTTACAACTCTGTTTAAACATTATTGTCAAACTCCATACATTCAAGTGACTAAATTTCACATTATGTGTGTAAAAATGCAGACTCCATTTCTAATGTTGTATCACTAAGAAAGGCCAAACGGTATTACAGATTGAAGAAATACCCTTTTTAACATAGTTCAGGACAAATGACAACAAATTTGCCTAGTTTTAGTAGATGTATGAGAAAGAATGAAATTACAAACAATTTTATTTTGTAAATTACTCCAAATTTGGTGGAAAAATGAGGCAAAATCAAAATAACTTCAGCTTATAGAAGTGTCTTGTTGTTGGTTCAAGCTTTTCAGTTGTCATAAATTCCATAAAAATCAAATGAGATCTTAACTAATTTTTTTTAATACCACTGAGTAATCAGCACATTTTTCCTTTCTAATATATGTTAGTTGACCTCAGTATAGAAGAAGATGTGCCCTTAGTATTTTCATATTTTAGATGTGAGAAGAGATAACCTTCCTCAAGGTTTCTAAAAATCCATGGACCTTTTGCTTAATCCCCCGTGCAGCTTAGTGTAGCTGCTGCTAAATATAAATGGAAATAACAGAGATTTATATTTGTCCCTTTGATTCGGTTTTCCAGCAAGGCTTAATCATTTTTAACATATTTTCTCCACAGCTGACTGTGGACAATGGAGAAGCATGTGAAGCCAATGATCGATACTTGCATGTAGTTCCATCTACATCTGTTTATTTTCGTTCCAGAGGCAAGATAAATGTATGGGTCATATTGTTTGTAATCTGTTTAGCGCAAAAAAAAAGAACTCATGAAATAATTGCTTCTTTTTGTTCCGCCTTCCTCCTTGAAGATCTACAGTCTCTTTGTGTGTGATGAGCAGCTAATTCTGAGACTTTGCTCTCAGCAGAATCCTCCTCCTCTTTTAATAATTCATAGTACAGAGCAAACTGACTAGTCAAGCTGAAAAGGCTATGTGTGTACGTGTGTGTGTGTGTGTGTGTGTGTGTGTGTGTGTGTCTGTGTGTGTCTATCACAGTCATTTTCCGTGTTCTGTGGCACACCTATACTTCCCTATGAGAAACTGGATTGACAACTAGCTTCATGTGCTTCTGAAAGCCTGGCTTTGTGAGCGTCTTTGCACACAATAACTGCAGGTGCTTCTGGCACAAAAATGAGCCTGTGATCCGGCAGCTATTTTTTCCTTATTCTGTGATCATGGTCAGTTCA
Source organism: Microtus ochrogaster (assembly GCF_000317375.1). Classification (NCBI taxonomy): domain Eukaryota; kingdom Metazoa; phylum Chordata; class Mammalia; order Rodentia; family Cricetidae; genus Microtus; species Microtus ochrogaster. The sequence continues at coordinate 27,996,060 of NC_022031.1, forward strand.
CAGAACACAATAGAGGTAGGAGATTGTTGTCTTCCCCTGGGTTGTCTAAAGTCACAGTGCTGCCTTTTGACCCTTAATTTCAGCAAGTTTGATTGCTCAAGGAACCCCAGTGTGCATATTTGGTGCTGGTGTGGTATTTTGCTGTTCGGTTGATTGTCAATACCTGAACCTGCTTGTAGGTTTTAGAACAAAGAAAATGGAATTTCTTCTGTGATCGGCCTGCATGTTAAAACAGATAACAAAGTCAGTGTAAGGAATAAACCGGCAGACTTATTTAGAGGACTGTTTTAGGAAAAATGCTGTAAAAATGGGAAATTAGAGTGTCACTACTTTTTCTCCTTGTGTAGAACACTGCCCACCTGGAGACTGCAGGGTCAGAGGAGAAATGCAGTCAGTCTTCTTTGGAATGAAATCAAAAGATGAATTTGCATTTGGTAAAATGAAATTATTTTAATAAGAGATTTTTAAAATAAGTAATGTAACTTGGAATTAAAAATTGCTAATCTAGCTTCATTACTATTCTTGTGTCACATTAAAATAAATTGGTTTTACTAAGTATTTTAATTGTTTCCCCTTCTGATTTTCATTTCCTTACTTGTCATCAGCATCTCTCATCAGCAGACATTTGAATATACCCTCTCCTTCTTGAGCTCATAGAAACTGATCAGATATTTAAAACTATGAATTACATTCTACATAACAAATATACTTGATTCTACTTGCAAAACTTTTCCAACCTGACATTTATTTTTTCCTCCTGCACTAAATTCTGCCTTGTACTAATTTCTTCCTTTGTTTTTATAAAGGTGGCTTAGTAGATGGAGTTAAATGCCATTTAACCACTAGAGGGAAACATACCAATCTACTATGAACAATTCAGTCTACAAATAGGAAATTCCCTCTGAAACTGTCAGCCATGAACTGTGTTTTCTGTTGATCTTTTTTTCCCTCTGAATATTGACAACATTATAATGAGGAATCAGCAAAGGGTAGGTATTGATCAAAATATTTAGTGAAGATAATTTCTTTTTTATTGAATAATTTGGGACCTAGTTCTTGCTATAGTAAGTTTATTTTTTAGGTGAATAAATATCACCGGGTCACAAAGGATGAGCCTCTGTGATGCAAATATTCTTCCACACACTAATTGCAAAAGCCAATGTTCATTAGATGCTGGTGTACTACACTCACATGATACCCACTGTGGGACTAAGCATGGTACTTCGTCATCATAGGTGAAAATCCTGCAGACAAATCACATTACTTTCATATATCCTACTTTTTGAGCGCTATAGCATTTTATAGATTTTCCTCAGTATCCTTCTAACCTTGCCATATTTTGTTGAATTTATTATTTTCTAAAACAAGCTACGGATATAGTTCAGTTGGTAGAGTGCTTGTCTTGCAAGCAGGAGGCTCTGGGTCAGAGCCCCTGTACAAAATGAACAGAGCGTGGTGATACATGCCTGTAATTCTCCTACCAGGGAAGTATGGACAGGGGGATAAGGAGTTCAAATTCAAGGTCATTTTAGCTAGATATTGAATTTGAGGATATCCTGAGAACATGAGGCTCTGGCTCCAAAAAAAAATTCTTTTTTAAGTAAGAGAAAACCCTGTGATGCAGATTTACCTAGTTTCCTTTAAATGCCATGGAAATTTTGTACAGCAAATTTTGGGAAATAAAATAAAGGCTAACACTAAAGACTGAGGTTTATGGCATCAGTCCTCGATAGAAGTATTTCATACAACTGGAGAAAATGCCAATATGATTTTTGCATCCCTGAATGGTGAAGATATTTACAGAATTTAGCCACTATGGACATATAACATCTGAGTGTCACAGATGACATTTCTATGTGTGCTAAAATGTTTCTAGCATGCCTTGTAAAATGTTGACCCTTGTCCCTTTTATTGGAGGAAGCTTTTGTAAATTTTATAAGGCTCAGATATTTTCTGTATATCAATTCTAGAAACCTATTTAGTAATTCATGAGAATAGGTGGCTGTGAGTATTCACTATTTTTATCTTCCCCTTCTAAAGCAAATCTACTCTTTCTTTCATTGTAGTGGCAGGTGAGGATTTTTTTTTGTATAAATTAACACCATATTTTGGCTGAATTAGTTGTTTCAGGTAGTTGCAGTTGAGCCAGCTTGGATATGGCATAATGAAGCTCACTCCGTGATGATAGTATGGTAGACACAAGAGAGGAGAAAATGGAACAAGACTCCGGAGAAAAGGGAATTAATGGGACTGGAATTTAGGCTAAGCAGGGAAGCCATATACTTACATAAAAACCCTATATAGACACATTAATTTAGGATAGTTTCTATTGAGTTTCTTTTTCTTTCAGTTAAGATTCTTGACTAATTTGGTAGGAAGTTTAAAAAAAGTCATTGAGAAACTTTGCTGTGGATAGACAACTAGATAGATCCCTTGTTTAAAAATAGACTGTTGGTTTCTATATTCTGTGAACAACTGAACTTGTTGTCCTTCCACAGAGATTATTTTCAAGATTCAGTGTCTGGAATAAAAGGGGCCTGAGAACTTCCCGAATAGGAAAAATGTGCACACATATTCTTTCCAGAAACATCACACATTCCCTCCCTGGTCTCTCTGATCTCCTATAACATCTTTGGTGCTAAAAAATAATTTGTAGTCATAGAACATTAATTATGGAAATACTTTGACTCACTAATTTGTGCCTTCTCTCACTGAGCACTATATTTTCTGGACCCTTTCAGGAGACAGGGCGGGAGATGGAAATGCAATGAAGATGTTTCTTTCTCTAAGCCTTAAAGTGGAGTTCAGAAGTTACCCATGTGAAAAATTAAATGAAAATTTCTCTCAGTGTGGACTTAGCTGGTTTAGAGGAGTCCAGTCAATGACTTGTTTGCAGTATTTCTCATTTAATAGTGCTAAAGAATTAGAAAATACTTTAATTAATATCTTAGGTGACAAACGGTAAAATATAATTGAGTATAAACCTTCTGTTCCTTTGGACTTCCTCCTCAGGATAGGTTTGTGGTATTTCTTTTCTAGGGGAGCCTAGAGTATCATATCCTAGAGGCAACGTCACAGAGCAGGAGCTCAGGACATCCACTAACATTGCTTCCACCCTCAAGATGCAGAAAACGGCCAATGAGTCTACAACACCCTTCGGCTGACTTCCCACTTTATGCAGTCCCTGATGCTCTGCCCAGAGAACGGCTATGCCCTCATTTAAGATGGTTCTTGTAACATTAATGAGCATAAGCAAGATAATCCCTCACAGACATTCTCTGAGACCCCACCTTGGTTTAGTTAGTCCCTCCTAGGTGTGCTCAGAGGTTGGCCTCAGGGATGAGTCTATGTCTGTAAAATTGACAGCATCACAGTGGGCTACCTACCTTTTTGTCACTCTACAAAAATAACTGACTTCATTAACTTATAAAGTTGAGATTTTACTGGAGCCCTATTGTGGCAGTTATCGTTCATGCCTACTGCCCCCTAGCGTTTAATTTGTGATATTGCAGCTCATAAAGGAAGAGCCTTGACTCACTGTGTGGCCAGGGAATCAGAGGAATAAAAGAGATGAAAAGGGGCTAGGCTGGTATCTCAAATTTTTCTCATCACGTTACTTTCTTCCTATACATTTTAAATTAAAATTCTAACTTGAATTTTGCTGGTGGGACCACAAGCTGGTACAGATCGTTTTCATATCAGTATGGCGATTTCTATGAAAATTAGGAAACAACCTTCCTCAAGACCCAGGAATACCACTTTTGAGTATATATCCAAAGAATGCTCAATCATAGCACAAGGACATGTACTAAACTATGTTAATGGCAGCATTGTTTGTCATAGCCAGGACCTGTAAACAACCTAAATGCTCTTGACCAAAGAATGGTTAAGGAAACTGTGGCACATCTATACAATGGAGTATTACAAAGCAGAAAAAAATGACATCTTGAAATTTGCAGGAAAATGGATGGATCTAGAAAACATCACATTGAGTGAAGTAATTCAGACCCAGAAAGAATAGTATCATATGTACTCAGTCATAAGTACGTATGATATTTATATGAATATATGTATATATTTATACATATATGAAAAGTGGTTTCTAGACATAAAGCAAAGAAAACCAGCATACAATTCACAATTCCAGAGAACCTAAACAACAGTAAGGACTCTAAGAGAGACATACATGGATCTAATCTACATGGGAAGTAGAAAAAGACAAGATCTCCTTAGTAAATTGGGAGCATGGGGACCATGGGAGAGGGTTGAAGGGGAGGAAAGGGAAGGGAAAGGGAGGGAAGCAGAGAAATATGTATAGCTCAACAAAATCAATAAAAAATAAAAGATGAACAAATTAAAAAATCTAACTTGGTGTAAAAACTAATAGATTTCTAGATAATATCTTATTTAGGGTTTCTTTTGCTTTGGAAAATACTATGAACAAGCCAAACCATAAAGAAAAAGCATTTAATTAGAGCTGGTTTACAGTTCAGAATTTAGTTCATTGTTACCATGGCAGGAAGGATGGTGACCCATAGTTAGACACAGTTCTGGGGAAGTATCTGAGAGTTCCACATTCATTTGCAAGCAGCAAGAAGAGACACTGGAGCTTGTAGGAGCATCCACAATGCTTATCTTAAGTGTCACACTTTCCCTAGCAAGTCTGCACCTCCTAATCCATGTCAAGTAGCATCTCTCTCTAATGACCAAGTTCTCTAATGAACCTATAGGGCCATTCTTAGTCAAACCACCACAGGTAGCACTGTCATTTCTGTGTACCCTTCTATTTTGACAATATTCACTACTAAATAACCAACTCATGTCACCTTACCCTTCCTGATCCCTTTCCTTCACACTTCATTTTTCACATCAGAGATCTAACACATATTAGTAAATTTAATTTAGATTCACATATGGGTAAAAACATGCAACATCTTTCCTCCTATTGTTCTTTCTTACTCACATCTACCTGAACTCCTGTGCCCTCCTTAGAAGTTTTACAATATTCCAGTTTTCTACCCTTGGGGTTTATGAGTCTTATATATGAGCACTTCATAATGTGCAAAGTATCTCCTAGACTTACTCCTAATTAAAATTGTAAGTTTCTATTTTCTTTATTGTGATCACTTTTACTTTCATTTTCTTCAGTATATGTATCTTCTACCAGGTATAATGAGGCTTGAAGCACTAGTCTATCAGCTATATTTTCCTTTAAAATTTACATTAAGTTGTTTGATTTAATTATTTATTACATTCAATTTGATTAATAGATTTTCATATTTTTGCTTTATATTCTATATGTGCGACTTCTTTAGAATTGTTTCCTAGAGAATAAATTCATTTAGCTATTGTCTAAAAGGCTGTTTTCTTGATCCACTGAATTTTCCTGGTTATTTGATTTTAATTTTTGGGTTCTGTTGGTTTGGCTTTGTTTGCTTTATTTATTTTTTTTATGTTAGGAATAGGACTGTGAATTCAAGATGCAGTAATTCTAATATCTTTGATCATCAAGAGTGAGAATATTCTTTTATTTGCTTATTTTGTTTGTTTTTGAGGTATAAATCTCATGTAGTTCAGGGTGGCCCCAAACCTTCTGTATACTCCTGATGCTGTTGCTTCTACTTTCTAACTGCTGAAGTCACAGGTGAGGCACTCTGTCTAGTGCTGGGGATCTAACCTAGGGCATTGTACATGTCAGAAAGGCCCTATACCAAGTAAGCTGTATGAAATGTCCCCACCAATGTCCTCTTAAAAACTTGTCTTTGTGATGGTGAACTTCTTTTACTACCTTGTACTGTGAGACTTTTGGTTCATATTTATATATTTACCTTTAGAAAATCTGGAAATTTTGAGGGTTTTTTTTTTTGTTGTTTTTTGGTAAGTACCTGACAGGTTGAATTTAAATGTTTTTATTTATTTTTTCCCCAAATACACAAGCATCAAAACAATGTGGTGTCAGTTTAACTTACTCAATCTTTCATATTTGGGACCAGAATCCATTGGAATATATTAGAGCCTAGTAGTAATGTGAGTTTCTATTATTCTGTTTTATGCCTTTGTAATGGAATATGTAAAACTAAAAAAAAAAAATCCAAACCTGGCATTGATTTCTTGGCAGTTCTAGAGTTTGTAAGTATTGGATGAGAGTGCTATCAACTGCTTGGGATTTTGTATCATATCATGGCAGAATGCAGAGTGCAAGAGCAGTGACTGATAATAGAAATGTTTCATTTTATAATACGTGATCTCTCGTGCAAATAAAACTACGAGGATGACATTATTCCGTTTTCTTTGCCCCAGTGCTCTGCCTATCAATCATTAAATCTCACTTCTCAAATTTTTTGCATTGGGACTAAATTAGTAGCACACTTTGCAAAGAGGAGTGGGTACAATCAGCTCACAGTCGTGGCTAGGTATTCTGGCTTTCCGAAGACGTATCTGACCTCCAAAACTATGGGCACCAGGGTCTTCTCTCCTAGTTACAAGGAATCATGCAGCTCAAAGCCTAAAGTTTACATATCAGAAAATACCATTAATTACTATGACTTTAGAATCTACTTATCATTCAATTGTAATGGTTATATTATTTCACTTCTTTTGGACCTTGTTCAATTCTGTTTGTGAGTATAAATATAGGTTAGGAATAGGACATAATAATGACACAATTTTCAGGATCTCATTGTGTAATGATTTCACTGACTTTATAAGGAAGCCTGGATATTTCATTATCTATTTGGAAATGAATAATATAAATTATTCTTTGTGCCTAGAACCTATTCTATACTTACCTCTGTCTCCTGTTTCTACACATACTCTAGTCTGATTTATTTGTAAGCTCATCTTCAAAGAACAAACTCATATATCTCAAAAGAAAAGAATAATTATTTTTTCCACTCTCATCCTTCAATTGTTGCCTCTAGTTCTTTCTGGAGTGTTGAGACCTCATGGGCTTTCCCCATTCACTCTGTCATGGCTGTTGTTGTTATTTTTCATCTCATATTCAGGCAGTCATGTTTGCAACAATTTATGGGTGTAAAGTATCTGACAATACTAGGATACAGTCTCACAGCCATTTCCTTGTTTTTCTGGCTCTTATAATCTTTCTTCCCCCACGTCAGAAATATTCCCTCCGCTGTAGTTAAAATGGTTGTATTATAAATATATCCATTAATACTAGGATCCAAAACGCCGCATTTTCATTTGTAATGCTTTTCTGGAATGGTATGAGTCTGTTGGAAAATAAGTTTCCTTGTTTTAGAAATAAAGATGGGTGAGTACTACACTTATCCGTGGATACTAGGATGAAATATTTAGATTGCAGTTAGAGATTGTGCTGGTTTAATGAAGTGGATATAGGTTCTTCTCTAAGATCTATGGCTTCACTAGCCTGGATAGTGAGCTAGATTTTCATTACCTGCCATGATATCAGTCTTGCTCAGTGTGTTCTAAGTTCCATTAGAGAACTAACTTGGTGTTAGTTACCACCAAGATATGCATGAGACTACTGCACATTTTAGGATTATCTTGCCATGACAAAAAAGCTCATCAATTATGGTCATCCCCGAAAGCATACATACAAATCACATTATACAGATTCATCAGGCTCCTTTTTTTCAGGTATTTAGAAGTATGTGTGTTTCAACAATTACTGAAAAATAAGACAAGAACTTGAAAGAGAGCACAAGGGTGCACTGGAAGGCATAAAAGGAGGAAGGGGAAATGTATAAGTATAATCTCAAAAAGTAAAAGAAAAAAATATGAAAGTTAAAAATATATTTCAGTAATACATTTGGCTTATGACCTTTTAGAATAAAATAAAAATATAATTCATTCTGTAGATTTGCATATATACATTTATATATATATACTGTTAATAAAAGTATAAAAATACTTCATTAATGATACATGGAGATGAGGGACCGTAGTTCTTTCAAGATGGCTTATTACTGTCATTTTATAAATGCGGCATTACATGTTATACCATCTTCTTAAACCTTGCTATTATTCAATTTTACTATGGTGTATTTTCTCTATTATAAATTAAGTTATGTTCTACATTATTTCTTACTATGTTCTACATCAGCTCTTACAGCATGTATTGACAGACTTGGATTATATCAACTCTGATATAGGTTTACTATCTCAATAGCTCTTTAATATCTACTTTAGGCAAAGAAATTTAGAAATCCTCTTGGTGCTCATCCAGTGTGAGTGCTTGATTATAATTTGAATTTATCATATTGTAATTGATTATCAAAACTGGTATGTTTGCATGTCTCACCAAGAATGTATGTGTTTGACACATACTGTAAAATAATCAACCTTATTAATAAAATGTCACTTGAAATAATATCAAATAAACCAACATAGAGGCAAAATACAACATTGCAGGTGATTAAAAGCACAAGTACAATATGTACTAGTACCAGTGTTAACTCAATTGCAGGAATATGTAATATATGTTTTGAATTTGAGGAACTATGATTAGGGATCTATTTACATGTACTGGGTGAACATATTAGAGATGCACATCCCGTGGTAGAATGGCATAGCATTTTGCACTAATGAGTGAGGTAGTTAATCTGATGAACGTCTGGGGTTTCCACATGTGAGATGGAAGTCTGAGTACTTGACAAGGCTGATATGCTCCTGCTAATTGTGGTAACAGTTCACAGTGCCTAGAGTTATTTGTTCAGGGTTCTTTGATGAGCCCATGTTTGGGAATGAAAAGCTTGGTTATCCTAAATGAGTAACAATGGAAGAAAACATAGTTCTACATGCTTTTACCTCTGGCCCTGGAAACTGAACTCACACTATTCTGCATCCAATTCTCCCGCGTATCTAGCTCCAGAGTGAGTGCCAGATTGTTTATTTGTATAAAACTGTGGCCAGGCAGTGGTGGTGCACATCTTTAATCCCAGCACTTGGGTGGTAGAAACAGGCAGATCTCTGCGAGTTGGAGGCCAGCCGGGTCTACAAGAACTAGTTCCAGGACAGGCTCCAAAGCTACAGAGAAACCCTGTCCTAAAAAAAAAAAAAGAAAAAGAAAAAGAACAAAACTTCATAAAACATCACTTTTTTGTGTAAAAAAAAAAAACTCCTAAGTTTTTACATAATGAATCCACTACACTTAATGGCATTGGCAAGATTGAAATTCAACATAAATTCCTAGACATAAAACATAAAGGCTATTACTAATGACATGTGGAATATCAATCATAGCAGTGTGCAGTGATCACATTTCAAAAACAACCATTTTTTTCTTCCTATTCTGATACTTTCCAAAACACCAGAGAAAATAAAATTTAACACTTGTTATTAATAATAACGAGCACTGGGTCATAATTTTATGATTCTAGCTGTGTCATGACTTTTTTTTTAAAAGGAGATAGAACTAAAGTAACTTGAGTCAATATTGATCCTAAGTGAGAACTAAACTCAAGCGTGTCTGCTACTAGGAAAAATAATTAAAAGTCAAATTAACATTTATGCCTTTGGAGAAGACATAAATCTCTTCTATTCCTCCAGCTGCTGAGAGACAATGACATGAGGGAAGGTGTAAATCAAGCAGGAACAATAGTAGCCTGTGCAATTTTATTTCATGTAAGAGGAGCAAAATTGACAATGATTATTGATTTTGGCAAATTACATAGCATCTTATGGAGTACATACGAATATCTTAGATTTTATACTAAGCTAGAGGTGAAGGATTTAATATATTCATCCAAAATTATTTAGTATGTATGATATGGTAGATACTCTGTCAGTTTCTGAGAACATATAGATGATTAAAATGAAAATGTTTTAAATGAAAACAGTTTGTAGCTTAGTGAGGGAGACAAATGGAGAAATTATTATAAAAGCAAAAGAATGATTAGAGTATGTTGGTCTTTTTGGAAAATGAAGAACTCAGGTAAGTCAGGAAAATTTTAAAGCTACAGCTGTGTATGAAATGCATAAAGAAAACAGCTACTTACTATAGTCAAAAAGCAAAAGCACCAACATCTCAGTACATTTGTAGTGAAGAGGTGAGGGGCAGTGTGAGAGACAGGTTGAGGAGGAGAAAAACATCCATCGGCCAAAAAACAGGGGGGAAAGGTCAAGAGAAGAAAATACTCTGTCACTCTCTGGGCATCTCTGCCCTTGAGTAGTATGTCCCATTTTTCCATATATCCATGGTTTACACCCATGCCATACATGGAAAGTCTTTCCAAGAATATTATTATTCCCAGT
>NC_022031.1:28006392-28010021 GCF_000317375.1 Microtus ochrogaster
TGGGACACACAAGGAAAAGGCAGGACGAGGAGGGGGGGAGAGAGGAGAGAGAGAAAGAGAGAGAGAGCCTCGTGTGGCCCTGCCTTTTTAACGGGGAGCGCAAGGGCGCGCACAGGTATCCGTAGTCCAGGGGGAGCATGGGAGTTGTAGTTTTCCAAAAGAACAACAATTATTTTTCCCAGTTCCTCTGCACAGACTCTTCAGACTGCAGCAAACAGGTAATTCAGATTATTTTAGTTGATTTAGCATTCTAGGAGCTCATAGAAGAGCAAGAGAGGTGGAATTAATAGCAGCAAAGTCAAAACCATGAGGATTGAGACATTCAGAATAGAAGAGGAGGAACTGCCAACCTCAACGGAGCTTCCACACAAGGCAGGAGCTACCCTGTCATGTGGGTCCAGTTTCTTATTGGACAATGCTCTTCCACTGTAATTTTTTTTTAACATCTTGATGTTTGTCTCTTCTCTCCCACATCATCTGAATCTTGGTTTTTGAAAGACTGTTTGTGCTTATTTGTATTTTTGTATTACTTTTTTCTTCTTTTTTCCATAAGTCTTTTATGTGTATACCATCTCTACATATCATAATAAAACATTGTAAGAGAGAATATTTTATTCGTTTCATAAATAACCACCATGAAGACAGCAATTTTATATGCTGTTCTGTGCCCTGTAAGACTTTGGAGAAAATACCAGAGTCCCTGAACTTCTTTGACATCCTAATTATCATAAGGGTTGTTACCTTAGTTGTTTGTGGTTCTTTTGATTTTCCGTACTTGGAGTATAACGGTTTCTTTCTCATGTTTGGACAATGCCATAACACTGAACTACCTTGCCAACCATTTTATTTTTTTTAAATTAGATAACCATACAAATTAACAGGTTTTATTTTGGCATTCTTATACTACTTGGTTCTGGTAAAACTCTTTCATGCTCTTCTGTGGATTCTCCTCTCCTTCTGGTTGTTCCCCCTGGACATTAGTCTCCTTTCAATGTTCATACGCCATATGCTCAATTACTATTCTCCCTTCTTTTGAAAGACATCTTTCCCCTCTCGGGGGCATTTCAAAAGACAAATTTTATTATAATTTTATATGAATCCTTGCCCAGATTTATCTGAACCTTTCTATTCTTCTGCCTCAGTGTTGGTTATCTTAGACTACAAATGTATGCCTCAGTGCCTTGTTGTCTATTGAATATATATTTTTTAATTTGAAAATTACATGTAATAAATGTAACTCCCTAACTCCATAAAAACCCCCTCTTCTTATCCAGCTTTGTATGCTTTTTTTGACCCAAGAAACCATTTAGGCAGTTTTGTGATGACCAAATATTCTCTCATATGAGGTCTGCAACTGGGTATGTTTGACTTATCAGGGGCTGAGTGAGATAAAACAAACCCTTCCCCTCCCAGAAACTAACAAATGTTAATATCTCCTCAGCTAGAAGTAGAACTTGGTGCCTGGCTCTCCTCTGTGTTCTGGGAATAGTCTGGTTTGGATGCGAACAGGTATGTGCTTATTGTCACTATTGCTAAAAGCAGGAATTGCATTTCATAATTACAATATTAATAGTGATCTTTCATCAATGAACTGCAATAATTCTTCAGTATCTCTGGGTATTAGTTATAGAATGTTCTCTAAAAACACCAAAATACACCAGTGTTCAAATTCTTTATGTGAAAGTGTCATGGTATTAGTACATTAACATACATTCTTCCATGTTTTCAAAAACACCACCCAAAGATACAGGATATCTAATACAATGTAAATATTATATAAATAGTTCTATACTATAGTTTAGTAAATAGAGGAAAGAACACCTGTGCATATTCAATACAGATACCATTTTCTTAAAAATTTTCTTTATTCCTTTTATTATAAATAGGTATTTTTCTCACATGTCACTGGGGTGGGCTGCGATGACAGTTTCCCTAGCCTCCTTCCTGCTACTTCCCACCTTTCATTCAGATTCATCCCTTTTCCTTCTCTTGTTAGGAAACAAACATACTTCAGTAATATAACAATAAAATAAAAAATATAAAACCACAACTCACACGTAGGAATTGAAAAAAAAAAACAAACAGGAAGAATAGCTACCAAGAAAAAGTACAAGAAACAGAGACACACTCATTCACACAACAGAGAAATCTCTTAAAAACACTTATCTTAATCTATAGGGTAATATTATAGGAGACAAAAATATAAATATAATTAAATGAAAATAATAAGATAAAATTTAAATTAAAAAAGGAAGAGCCCTGACAGAATCTTAAGACAAATAACTTCCATAGATACTATTGATTTCATATTCTGTTGATCATTGACTGTTGGGCATGCCATCTTCCCTTAACTGTCTTATTCAGGGTTCTATTGCTCTGAGGAGAAACCATAACAATGGGATATCTCATAAAGAAAAGCATTAAATTGAGACTTGCTTACAGTTTCAAAGGTTTAGTGTATTTTCTTCACGGAAGGGAGAATTGCAGCACGCAGGCAAACATGGTGCTAAAGAAGAAGTTGATAATTCTGCATCCAGATCCATAAGCAAGAAGAGAGAGAACCACTGAGCTTCACTTCTTTTAAAACCTCAAAGCCCACCCCAGTGACATACTTCCTTCAACAAGGTCATACCTCCTAATCCTTTTCAATAATGGCATTCCATAATGACTGAGCATTTAAATATGTTAGTCTATGAGGGGCATTTTATTTAAGCCACCTCATTTCCATAGTGAGACTCCTTTAGAGGAAGCTAAAGATTTTTGTTGTGGTGGTTGTTTTATCCTGTTTTATGGTTTTTTTTTCAATTGGTTATCAGTATCAATTGGAGACGTCTTCTAGGTTATGGATGGGTGGGGTGTATCCACTTCTTTCAGATATAAAACCCAACTATTGTAGACCCATGTAGACCCTATTCATACTGTCTCGGTCTTTTTGTATTGACCCTGTTGTTTAGGAGGACCTTGTTTATTGGGATCCTCTGTCCCCTCTGTCTCTTTCTGACAGTTTTTCTCCAGGGTATCCTAAACTCTGAAGGAAGGAATTTGATGTATACATACCTTTTAGGGCTCAGTGTTTCAATGTCTTTTACTCTATGTATAATATCTGGCTGTGGGTGTCTATGTTTGTTTCCATCTGCCATAGAAAATTTATCTGATGTTCCCTTCTGCCATAGGAAATTTATCTGAGGATGGCTGATCAAGGGATTGATCTATGAATATAGCAGAATATTAACATTAATTTTACGGCATTTTTTTTTTTTTGATTTTTCGAGACAGGGTTTCTCTGTAGCTTTTTGGTTCCTGTCCTGCCACTAGCTCTTTCTAGACCAGGCTGGCCTCGAACTCACAGAGATCCGACTGTCTGCCTCCCGAGTGCTGGGATTAAAGGCGTGCGCCACCACCGCCCGGCTACGGCATTTTTTTTGAGTAATATTTGGGTTTATCCTAGGTCTCTGGGCTACTAAGTCTTGGGTTCTTTTTTTTTTTTTTTTTTTGGTTTTTTGGTTTTTCGAGACAGGGCTGGCCTCGAACTCACAGAGATCCGCCTGCCTCTGCCTCCCGAGTGCTGGGATTACAGGCGTGCGCCACCACTGCCCGGCTATGGCAATGGGTTTTTGATCCTACTGCAC
>NC_022031.1:28010121-28030784 GCF_000317375.1 Microtus ochrogaster
GCCACCATCGCCCAGCTAAGTCTTGGGTTCTTGGTCACTCATGCAGTATCAGGTATGGGTTACATCTCATGGAGAGGAACTTCAGTCAAATCAGATGTTTGTTGGTTACTCTAACAAACTTTGTGCCACCATTATACTAGCATGTATTGCGAGTGGATTACCATTGTAGATCAAAGGTTTGTGCTGGGTTGGTGTTTCTAATTCTCCTTTGGTAACATGCAGAGTACCTTCCTATAGCAAAGGCTTTAACACAAAGGGATGATGGCTGTATGTCGGTACAAGCTTAACTTTTCCACTTACAGTTAGTTGTGTAGATGTTTTTTTTAGTGATGGGGCCTTGCCACCAATTTTTGAAGAGCAATTTATAGACTTGGAAGTAGCCTGTTTATTTAGATATTCCTGTGTTACACCTTTTCCAACAACTCAATTAGATGTAACCCAATCCAAGTACTGGAAGCGTCATTTGGTGATAAGAGATGACCAATCTCTCACCCCCTCCCAATTATTTGACAATTTCATTTAGATTGCCATCATAAGCACATATATTTTAGGAAACTTCTGCTATACCAGGATTCCTTACTACTCCTGAAATATCCCTTCATCTCTCTGTATTACCTCCCTTGTCTTCCTTTTCTCTTTACCTCCCCACTTGAATCCTTCTGTACCAGGACCCCTTGCCCATCTGCAACTATTTCTTCTAGTTCTCGTTTCTAAAGAAAAACATCTGTCCAGTCACTTGTTCTATGCTTAAGCTCTGTAGTTTTACAGAATTTTCTTCTATGATACTCTTAAAAATATTCTGTGCCTATTACCCGTGTTTCCTATTCTTCCTCTATTCTTATTATTCTTAGATTTTTGTCGTTTACAGATATCTTTCATGTTTTATTTCAGAGGTTTTAGATTCAATATTTTCTTTCCCCAGCATTTTCATTTCTTCTATCTTGTCTTCAATATTTGATATTATTTCTTAAATATTTTGTATTCTGTTGGTGAGACTAGCCTCCTAGGTTGCTGTTCAAGCTCCTAAATTTTTAGTTCCAGATTCCCCTAAGTTTTGGTGCTTTATTGGTTCTGTTTCCACTTTCAGGTATTTTCATCATTTTCTTCCACTGTTTGTGTTTTAATGGATTTATTTAAGGTATTAACTTTTTTTTTTGGTTTTTTGAGACAAGGTTTCTGTAGCCTTGGAGGTATATACTTGTTTCATACATAAGGACATCTATAAGGACCTCTGTAATATTCATAAAGACTATTTTAAGATCTTTCTATTGTGCATCAGCTATGTTAAAATTCACAGGGCCTACCGTGTTAGTTATTGGCCTCTAGTGAAGACATATTCTCCAGGCTGTTACTGACTGTGTTTGCACACTGGAATCTAGGCATTTGGGCTTGTGAAGATTTTAATTTTAAGTACTAATATCTGTTCTTGTCATGTTGGTTGGGTGATTTGTGCCTTGGTTTCTTTTTCCTTCTCTGGTTCTTAGCAGAGTGTAGTGACTGCTTCTTCACTAGTAAGAAATTCTTCTGGGATCCTGATAGATGTGACTACTGAGGATTTCTGGTAAGATGTATTATTAGGCATTGTGATCTGACAATAAAGAATGGTATTTGACTAGAAAGGAGTTGCCCAGGGTTCCACAGGTGAGAGGTAAATAGTGTATTCCTCCAGAAGCTGCTTAGTGCCCTGGGCGTAAGGGCAGAGTTTAGGAGAGGCCACAAGAGATAGTCTGCTATAGAAGTGACTGTGAGCCTAGAGAAATGGACATGGTGAAGAGGAGAGAGAAAGAAGAAGACCGCCATCCCCCTTCCCCTACCCCGTGTTTTGCTGGCCAATTTGCTTCTTTGTCTGGCTTGGCCAGTGGGTTCACAGAGAAAACCTGCTGGAGTAGGGCTTGGGAGAGAAGAATAAATGTGGAGGATGTTTTGAAGACAGAATCTGTATGAGCCCACTGAAGATGGGCTGTGTGGTGGCTTGAATGGGAATGGCCTCCATAGGCTCATATTTGGTCATTAGGGACAGATGTTACTTGAGAGGGATTAGGAGTAGGTGTCACTTTGTTGGAAGAAGTGAATCATTAGGGGTAGGCTTTGAAGTTTCAGAAGCTCAAGTAAGACCCAGTGTCTACTGCCTGCCGATGAAGAGGTAGACTCTCAGCTTTTTCCTCCAGCGCCATGTCTGCCTGCTTCCAAACTACGATGATAATGGATTAACCCTCTGAATCTGTAAGCCATCCCCAATTAAATGTTTTCCTTTACAAGATTTTCCATGGTCATGGTGTCTCTTCATGCAATAAAACCCTAAGTAAGACAGAGAGTAAGCAATAAAAGCTGAGAGATTCCCTCAGATGGAAGAAACTTGAGCTTCAAAGAAGACCTTCAGAAGAGAAAAGCCGCAGAGAAGACCCTGAGACCAAAACCGTTGCCTGGAAGAATCGAAACCCAGCTGAGCTGCCTAGATGAGGCTCAGATCAACTGAAGCATCTGGAAAGGATAGTCTCCATCCTCTTGAGCTGCCTGTAGTTTGTGCTATGTGTTCCAGGTTCCCAGTATTGTGTCTCCCATACTTGGGTGGCCTCTTGTGTTGTAGCTGTCTTTGTGTCATTTCTGCTCCTATACGTAACACTTCATCTATATTCCTGAAAAGAACCCCCAAATAATTCACTATTTCACCAAGTTGAACTTTTGTGGTATCTTTACTTTTGTCGGTTTAAGACTCCTTATCTGGGATGAATAGACATATGTGTTTGCTTTTCTCCTCGGGAAAAAATTGTCACACAACAACAAGGAATGCCTGTTGGCACTGGGGGCAAAGCAAAAGGAATGAGTTGGGGGGAAAATGATGGAAAAGAAGGTCTGCATGATCCATGGGATATGGGGGTCAGACAGTTTGGGGATCAGAATCCCAGCCACACATAGGTGTTCTGTTACAGAACTAGGGATGAGAGTGGAGGATTGAACGTGAAGGAACAGAGGGAGTGGTGAAGATTTGTAGTTAGCATACCTACTTCCATAGCCAAAGTAGCTTGTGAGTTCCCAGGGAATGCCTTCTGGATGGAGACAGGAATAAAGGAATGAGTGTACGTTCCCAAATATTTTCAAGCTGTTGCATTTGCATGTGTGGAGCAACCGGATGCACAGGATGAATACACAAGTACTTTCTATTTGCCGCACCCATTGCTAAATCTTTACTCACAGGACCTTTATGAATCTTTACGTAAAGTCTATGAAGAAAAAAAGAAAAGGGTTGTTCAGCATTCAAGATTGTTCTTTATGTGAAACAAAGTTGTCATGAGTACTGGCTATAAACAAGAAAGTCTTAACTGAGAGATAAAAGACAGGTGTATTTAGTCACAATATCAGCAACTGCTGCAGTGACATCATTTGTGACACTTTCTTAAATCTTGGTTCCCATAGAGTAATGTATCAGGAGCCAGTTGACATGTGCATGTTCAGTGGATTGTGTTACGGAAGAAAGCACCCAAGCATAGAAGAAAATGAGCTTTTGTAAGGAAGCTATGTGCCAACCTGTGAGATCAGCCCTGAGAGAAACACTAGTAGCTTTGTTATTATGGTGGGGGTGGAGGGTAAGTCTTCCCTGTGCCTAAGGCCAGGTATTATCCTTCTTCTTCCAAGGCTGCAGTCCCACAAATCTTTCTTAAGAGATAATCCAGGAGAATTTCCAGTGTCTTTCTTAAAACATGAGCGGAGATAGAAAAGACCCAGGGAGAATTATCTCCCAGGATGAGAAAATGTGAAACT
This sequence comes from Microtus ochrogaster, assembly GCF_000317375.1. NCBI lineage: Eukaryota > Metazoa > Chordata > Mammalia > Rodentia > Cricetidae > Microtus > Microtus ochrogaster. Next base: position 28,013,881 of record NC_022031.1, read on the forward strand.
TTATTTTATGAATAAGGAAACCATGTTTCAGAGAAATTAAGAGCGATGTGTTATACAAAAGCAAGTTTATAAATGTCAAAGGCATATGGAGACCTCATGTCCTTGACTCCAGGTCTCTCACTTGGGCATTGTAAGTAAGACCTTCCACCCTGGCTTCTACTGCTAATGAGGTTGCTAGCCACTTGGCCCCACTGGCTCTTCAATTATACTGCACATATTTAGGAGTTAAAAATTTTTTCTTTTCCATCTGCAAGACCAATCATCAAAAATTTACTGCCTTTCAATGTTTTGAACTTTCTTTTAAATGTCACTGTTTTATCTTAAACAAATGGGTAAGATCATTTTATGTAGCCAACATAAATAGATACCTAAATAAACCTTCTCATGTTCATGTAACAATAAATAATTCTGCCTTTGCTGTTAAAAATCAGACTGATTTTCTTTCAATTCTTCCCAAAAAAAGAGGCATTTGATTTTATTCCAATTAGAACTGAAGTTTACAAGTGTTAATCCAGCAATGTCATAAGACCCCAGGTTCACACTGGGGAGGACTTTTGACACATGCATTTGTAGTAATTTTTCATGTAAAATATAACAGAGTGTTTTGGGAGAGAAAACTGTGCCTGGACTCTTTCAGCAGCGTAATTGACTGTTTTTATGTGTGTCGTGGCATTTCTTAAAACTTTGGCTTGAATTGTGGCATTTCACATCACAGAAAAGGAAATAAAGCTGTGTTGTAGTTTGCTTACATCAGTACCTTAGAAAAAATGCAATTTCAAAAGAGCAAGAGTTTTTCCTTGTGGAAAGCAGGGGTCTGGGTAGCATTTTCATTTCCTGTCTTCTTGACTTCCAGCATTCCCCTTCAAAAAGTTCTGAGTACAGAAAGCAGAACTTGCCTCCAGCACAAAACCAGAGCCCACTTTTATTATTGTTGTTGTTTCAGGGCTCCTGGATCTCATGCTGAACCTTAAAATCCTTTTCTCAGCTCAGCTGCCAGCAAACTGTGAACAGCACAGTGAAAAGTGGAAGAAATAACAGGCTTCACCATGCAATCAGGAGTTCCCCCACTGCAACCATATGTCATGCATAGAATCTAGGCGACTTGAAAAGTCTTAAAAAACTGCAAAGCTGCTGGTGCCTACAGTGAGACTTAGGGATGCACAAGTGCCTATTAGAAGAGATAGAAATACCAGAATCAATGAGCAAAGGGACAACATGCCTTGGCTTAAGAAGGTATCCGAAACTACTGTCCTTGATCGACTTAATAACTTTGCGACTAATTCTTTTATCTAAGAAATATCTTTTAACCTAGAAATCAAATTACATGTACACAATATTCCAGAAGCAGTAAGCATCATCGCCAACACTGGGACCAATGATTGAATAATTATCAGCATCGCCATCATGAATGTTTTCCTCTCTCAGTTGCTACTTTTAAAATGAACACATCCTTGTATTAAGCATTGAAATCAAGAAGAGTGATCAAATCATTCTTCTTTTTTTTTTTTTTGGTGAGAAAATATTGTTTGTTTCTTTGAGACATACTTTACCTGCAGAATGGCAAGAATAATGCCTACCTGTAGTTTTATTTTGTTTTGTTTCGTTTTTCATTTACATTACAGGAAAAGTGTGTGTACCATCATATAAGTTGATATGCAAGAATTCCACAAATACTGAGTAATAATTTCATAAATAATGCTGTATTTTGTGCTACATTTGAAGACTTCTTCAAAGGCTGAAAGAACTACATTTAAGTTAGTGATAAACTGGATAGAGTTAGTAGAGCTATTCAGTTATACAGAACCCTATAATGTAATTATTTCACTTTTTAGTGAATCTTAAAATTGTTTGGGATATTGAATTATCATTTGTATGTGTACATGTTTACATGTGAAGGGGCTTGTGTGCCTGCACACACACACACACACACACACACACACACACACACACGAGCAGTATATCTAGGTCAAAAATCAACATCTGCTCTTCTTAATTCTTCTTCTTTATTTTCAGAAGCAGAATCCATTACTCAGAACAAGGAAAGGCCCACTGTCTCACTTTGCTTTCTTGGCCAACCTAGCCTCTAACTCACAGACATACACCAGCCTGTGTATAGAGATTTTGGAAATAAAGTAATGTGACACCATAAACAGTTTATATTCTCGGTTGATATTATTTATCATTAGACCTAGAATTTACCAATTCAGCTCCACTCTCTTGCAATCTTGGAATTACAGGTGCATGCTATGATTTTCTGTATGTAGGTGAGTGCTGCAAACAACTTTCCTCCAAGGCTATCTATTTATCCATGAGTATGAAATAATTTTATGAATTTAAAAAGCTTAAAATAAAGCTCATGGCATCTTGATATATAGTAGGAAAATATTTTTTCATTGTCTGTGATAATCTAAACTAATCAAGGTTGATTTTACGTTTTGGATAATATTGAAAATAAAATAAAAAATTGTAATTTTAATGAAAATATATTTTGCTTCTAAGTGTGCCATTTTATCAGTGTTAATGTTACTGATAGCTGCATAAAGTGCACTAGCTGCTGCAATTCATGCAAATTTATATAAAGCAGACAATAACACATTATGCCCACCTACCCATACGTTTAAATATTGAGAAACCGAAAGTGTACGTCAGACAATTTAAGCCTGCAGTTGAAATAAATTATAAAGAGTTATTTTGGAAAATCTATTATTGGGGTTATAGAATCCATTCTTTTCTTTGTAAGAAAGACATATATTGTGGTGAAACTCTCTGATCAGCTCTGAAACCGTTTTAGATATAGTTTTCTTATAAAATTCAAAAACCGTTTTGAATATATGCATAGATGTTCACATCTACACAAACACACGAGCGCATGCATATACTGTAACCATGTTTTATGTTTCATGATTCTCTGATGCAATCCAAAATTTACTGCTTTTCCCAAACACAGTATTTAGAAAAGGACTACAAAAATTCACACTATTGTATTAATTTAAATGAGAAGTGAGATACCAGTTTCTATGTGTCAATTCCATTTTATGTTAACTTTTCTGTACTTGCATTTGTATGGGATGCTACCAAAAGGAAGTTGCCTGCATAAGTTTTGGTTTCATAGATATCCTACATCGTTTCTGCAACATTCATAAGATTTCCAACATAGATTCACTAAAAATACTCTCATCAAGGCAGATCCAAGAACTTTCTACCTACTTTTGCCTGGCAAAAAAGAGTAATGGCCTGTACAATATAATATTTAAAGACGTACTTTGGTCTGGCATTTTACTAGATCCTTATAAAACGAAGAGAAAATGCTGCCTGTCTGAGAGCTTCAAGATAGTCATTTACTTAATTGTGAATATCCTACTTTAATAGGCTTAATTAGTGGTTGCTTTCCACCTCAAAGTTGGGTAAGAACACTAAGCTATTTCCTGTTACATTTAGAATTACATCAAGAGTGTAGATGAAACACATAATCCACTGTAGATAAAACAATTTAAAAATGGCAGAGAAGTTTAATTTTCACTGCATCTTGGAAATATATCAAAAGAAACTTTTGTAACCAGAATAAGGTCAAATTTCTTGATAGAGTTTCAGCAAATACATACTGTAAACAGTAATTAGGAAATAATCAAGCTTGGTGACATTACAATAGAAAATGAATAGTTTTGTCATCATTCTTATGGTTAATATTTTTCTGGGTAAGCAACATTTGCCCTGCAGCTATTCACATAAAATTTATGGCTTATAAAATGGTAGACACATTCTTGATCCACTGTAATGGAACACTTATGTGTGGACACATGGTTTAAAGTTCACCAAGTGCTTATTTAATTTTTTAACACTGAAGTTCAGGTGATAAGAGAGTACATAATACAGTTTATAAAAAGGAGAGATTAAACAAAAATTATATTGTTAACAAAAAAGATGTTTTCAGATGTTATAGTTTCTCTTACAGAATAGATAAGTTTAGGTTGTCTACAGACTTTATAGTGAGTGTACGAATGACCTGCTATGGTTTTTTTTTTTCGAGACAGGGTTTCTCTGTGGCTTTGGTGCCTGTCCTGGAACTCCCTTTGTAGACCAGGCTGGCCCCGAACTCACAGAGATCCACCTGCCTCTGCCTCCCGAGTGCTGGGATTAAAGGAGTGCGCCACCACCGCCGGGCCTGACCTGCTATGGTTTTGCATATATGACTTTTGCAGATGACATTTTTCAGGTTGGAGCACTGGGATTTCCATTTGTATCTTTTAGCTTGTGCTTGTCTCCATTTGCTCTCAGAATACGTAGGTCTTCCTCAAGTTACTAGCTTCAAATCTCAGTTGCTTCCTTTGAAAAGAAGGTAGTGCGTCCAAGAACAATTCTCTGACACAATCACAACACATAACTTACCTATAATTTAATTACTTCCTTTCTCCTTTCTGTCCCCCTCCCCACAGCTGTGTCTTTTTTCCCTCTAGTTACCAGAAATCGCATTCAAAGTATTAGTGATACTCACACTCTTGCTCCGCATCTTCTAATCTTTTACTCCTAACTCATCTCTTGTTTAAGGGCAATTGCAATGAAAATTAACACCCAAAAGCTTTTTTCCAATGGAGGGTTTTAAATACAACTTCTGTGAGATCTTGATCAATGCTGTTTACCAACATGCATTTCTTATGATGCAATCATTCTAATTAAAATATTCAACCTGTCAGAGCCTTTGGTTTAGAAGATCTGCCATTCCTCAAACAAATATGATCATTGCCCAACTATTATATATGCCTGTAAAATCCCAAGTCATTGCAGAAAATATTGATAATGAAAACTTTTAGAAATAGTGGAATATAAATTCCAATGTGCTTCCTTATATCTTGAAAAGTTATTAATGAAATGATGAGAATACGAAGACCACACAAATGTTCTGCTGATGTTCTTGATGGAGGCAGAGCACTACAGAATAACGATTCTGATTTCTTTTTAAACCATAAATGGTCTGTGCTTTTGTGATAAATAGTAGACCAGCCAATAGTTCTTAGGGTTATCAAACACCTAAAATGTAGCTAGCCAGAGTAAAGGCATGTTGCTAGTGAAAAAAAATCAGTTTTAAGATGTATTTTTTAGGTAAAAAATACACAAAATATCCCTTTAAAAACAGAAAATGTTGACTATATGCAAAAATTATCAAAATATTTGGGATTTGATGGATAAATAAAATATAGTATCAATTTTTAACTGTTTAATTTGGTTTTCTTTAATATAGCTAGTAATTACTTTAAATTTCATAGAATTCACATCTTCTTTTATTTCTATTAGGTAATATTTTTGCATAATGGACCAAAATAAACTTTCCACAGAATCTTAGTTTGGAATCTAGAGAGAAATTCAGTTTGATTATTAACACAAGTAATGAATCTTAAGAGATGTCATCATAAAATTAAAAGTTGATGTTTTCTATTAAGAACATATTAAGTATGTGGATAAAATATTTGGAGGTACATAGTAATAGCCTCTGACTCTCCATAATACAAATGTGTTAATTCATATCTTTGTATGTTTTTACACTTTTACATTTTAAAACATTTTTCACACAAAGAAACGGGTTTTATTATAGCAAAATCATAAACAAAAGTCAATTTATTATTCTGTTATCCATATCCCCCCCCCACAGTGGTCTCCCTCATCATTTCTCTCTAATTTCTCCAGGATGATGGGTTCACGAGAAATGAGGAAAACTAAAGGAAAGCATGATATGTGATTCATCTCTGTATGCTGTGAATATGTTTTATTACCATTGGTTAATAAAGAGGCTGCTTTGGCCTATGGCAGAGCAGAATATAACAAGGTAGAATTTTCCAAGCAGAGATAGAGGAGGAAAGAAGGCACAGTCAGACAGACACCATGTAGTTGCTAAAGGAGACTTACCAGTAAACCACAGTCTCATGGTGATACACAGATTAATAGAAATGGGTTAATTTAAGATATAAGACCTAACTAGAAATATGCCTGAGCCATTGGCCAAGCAGTGTTGCAGATAATATGATTTTGTTTTATTACTTGTGTCTTGGTTGGTGGGAATTAAAAGAAGTGCAGTCTCTGTTTAGAGGGGCAGGAGGAGGAAATGTTAGTTATGGAGTACAAACAGAAGGGTCACTATTTTAGGGGAGGAGGTACTTCATTTTCTCAAGCCAAAAATAAATTTGGATTTTAATTATAATCTGATAATGCAGTAGTTACATTTTTGTACCATGGATATTGGTATAAATAAACTGTAATCTTCCCCCCATGGGTATAACCTCAATTTCAGCCAATATAGGAAGCCACAAACATAATGTATATCAGTTTGAATTAAAGAAAATTTGATGTATTCATTATAAATTCCTTGCCAATATTTTCATTCACCTGAAAAATCTAACTGACTATTAGCTCAGGATCTTTTTGGTAATATCCACAATAGAGTCTTGATGACAAAGATATTAAACAGAACTGCCAAATGTGTGTATCTAAGATATGCAGAAAACATTTTCCAAACAGTCTGAACTTTTCACAGTATTGGCTACATTTCTACACTTTCTTATCTTTGGTCTTTACTTTCCTGTTCCCTCACAAAGTGTTTTTTTTTCATAGCTTGAGTATGATTTGTAAATATTTCATGATATTTGATTCCATCTGAAGTACTTAGGAACAAAAGTTTGAATGAGATCCTGAGGGCCTAAATTTTTTTTTAAATAGCTACAATAAAACAATAATAGAGTCATTTTGCCACCTTAGGATGAGGCCCTAAGGAAAGAAGGATTGGGAAAATCACTTTCCTGCTTATACACTAGACCCAAAAGGACTAGTAACTTCATAAATTATTCTGTGGCTATTGTTGAGGTAATTCTTCAGAGTTAGAAACTTCCATGAGTCTATGGTTACACAAAGAAAGTGAGTATTGAGACCTGAATATTTTAGACCTATTAAAAACCCATATAACTCATGCAAGCAAATGTATTTTAATAATTCTATTAGCTATTGCATTAAAATCTAACTAAATGATATTTCTTCACAAAAGATTGACTCTCCGCTTTGTTTTTTATACATGGTCAAATATCCTTCAACATTACAGAGGTCGTCATTAGAAATTTTAGTCAATTAGTTACACAAAATGAAAATTGGGATACAATTCTTGTGTCTGAGGTGCATCTTAAATTACAGTGTTTGGTGGCAAAGGGTTTTTCTGGAAAGTGAGAACAACACTTCCTTAAAGAAGTGGTTATTGTACAAAACTGACTGAGAAAAACACATTTGTTATGAGAATAGCAAAACTATGGCAGAGATGAAGGAAGACTGAGTTATGTAGGAAGGGTTTCATGAATAATTTCAGAGCATGGAAGCTAAACATGAGGTTACTCTCTATGTTCATTGTAGTGTGTTTCCTTTATAAGATCATGTGAAAGTCTAAAAGGATGCAACTTGATTCATCAAATTGAGTGGGAGAGAGAGAAAAAAATGGTAGAAAATTAGGAAAATGTAAAGAATTATCAAATTTTAACTCACCAAACATAATGCCATTTTGTAAAAATAATACTAAGTAGAAAATAATAAAGAACATTTTCAAGAACTTCATTGACATTGTCTTAACAAATGAACAAATTTCTCATAGACACACATTCACTGTGATACAGAAGACCAGCAGAGGCACAGATGCAGTTGCAATGTACAAACTTCAGCTACATGTCACTGGATATTTCATTGAGTGGATACAGTGATAGATTTATAGATGTAGTTTATATTCTTTGGTAGGTCAGAGCATATACTTCTAGTCGCAAGAGAGGTTCAATGGATAAGCCTGCTTACTACTCTTTCATAAGACCAGCGTTCAGTTTCCAGCACCCACTACAACTGACTATAACTCCAGTTTGAAAGGGTCTTGTGTTCTCTTCTGGAATCCTTGGACACCCACACAAATGTTGTACACAGAAACTCAAACTCAACTCACATACTTACACAAAACTAAAAAAGTACAAATAAAATACAAACTATATACTTCCAATAAAAGATGTCATTGAACATATCAAAACTGCCAACCAAAATTTAATCTTTGGATGCATCACTCAGAATTAAAGGAATCAAGAATCTAAAAATTAAATATCTGAAGAATTTATTGATTGATTAATTTTCTGTGTACTGCTATATGCCTGAGTATATGTTTGTGCCCATCTCTATGTGCAGGAGTCTATGGAGGTAAGAAGAAAGTAATATAATACATGACTTCATTCTTATTTATGTCAACAAAACATTCCATTGTACACATGTACTGTACTTGTTTATCTAGTTCTCTGTTGTTGAAAAACCTACCTTAGTTTCATACTTCACTCCCATGAATATTGCTAAATAAACTTTGTTGTGCAAGTATCTCTGGTGACTTGTGTCTTTCAGAAAAATACCCAGATGTGGTATAGCTGAGACCTGAAGTCTATTTTCTATTATTTTGTGAAAGTTCCTTACTGATTCTGATACAGCTTGGTCAAGTTTATGTTGGCAACAAAAGTGAAAAGCTCCCTATCCTAAACAAGAGCACCATCTTTTGTTTGCTTCCTTATGAGTGACAGTAATTGGAGTAAGATACAATCTTAGTGTGGTTTTTCTTGTGTTCTGTTATGGGTTAGTGAGGACGAACATTTTTGACAATGTTTCTTGGCTATTTATAAAGAATTACACTTTGATGCCATTTAAAATTATATTTATACTCTTTTCTTGTCCTATGAATGTTTTTTATATTCTATTTCTGTGTTCACTGAGATTCTAAATGATTTAATTATTATAATTGTAAGATTTTTCTATCAGTAACAATTTATTTTGCGATTGCTCATCCCCTATCATTGGTATTAAAAAAAAATTAGAATGTGTTCTGGACAATTATAAGATATAGTGGTGAAATACTAAGAAAGCTGAAAATTAATGGAAAGATAAATAATTGTCACATATTTCTATAAAGATGAGAGTTTCCAAAATTGTGTGTCATAGGTAAATTCTGATCAGAACCATGATGTCATTAATATTTTTGTGGGTATGGAAATTGACACCCCAGTTTTAAATTTTATATAATATTAGAAGAATTTCTTAGACATTTCTGAAAGAGGAAAAACAAAACAGACAATGAGAGAATCCACCACCAACAGAGTGAGGAAACTAAGTTCCTCAGATGATGTAAATGCATGTTATATGATATAAAGGCACATTATATACCTGACAGAGACCATGGGATTAGTACAGAGATGGCCCAATGGAATAGCACAAGGGGTGATGTCTGGGAGAATCTTACATGTAAATGAATTTTGGTAAATCAGGAGGCTGCCATAGTAGATCATGAAGGAAAACACTGTGAATTAAGCTCCAGGCTGAGAAGATGGAAGGTTTGGGAATGGATAGTGGAGATGGGGCTTGCACAACAGTGAGAATGAACTTAGTATACATAGTTATGTGCTTACTATAGCCCAAATATTAAGTTTTATGAAGTCCATATTTTATTTCACCATAGGAAAAAGGAGGAGCTTATCTCAGAAAGAGAACTAAAGATAAGAAAAGGATAAAGAGAGGGAGGAAGGGAGGAAGCAGAAAGCAAGAAAAGAAGGGAGGAAAGAGAAAGCAAACCAAATTGGAAACAAAGAGGCTTTTCTTTGTTTTTCCAGGTTAGTGTACTATACTAGGAGAATAGCTTAATCTTATAACTACGTATGTAAGGAAATTCTTTTTATATTTTTATTTTCCTTTTTCTTTTTTGAGACAGAATTTCTCTGTAACTTTGGAGCCTGTCCTCTAACTTGCTATTGTAGACCAGGTTGGCCTTCAGCTTACAGAGATTCGCCTACCTCTGACTCTAGAGTGCTGAAATTAAAGGTGTGGGCCACCACTGCCAGGCTGAAAGGAAATTATTAACTCACATCACGAACAAAGCTGCATGGGATCAAAATGTAACTAGGGATAAAAGTTCCAAAGATTCAGAGTAAAATATAAACAAATACAGTATCATTTTATATAACACTTAAAAGATCCGAACTATAATCAAAGAAAATTTGATAAAAATAATACTTTAGTATATTTAGTAAATTATTCACAGCATATCTTAACGCAAAAGATGATCAAAAAGCTAAGGAAACCTCTTACATGTATACTTGATGACAGGCAGCAGGCACAGTTTTTGCAAATCAATACAGTTAAATTAACCCAACAGAGAATGCCATTATCAGTTATTACAAGCAACATGAAGCTCAAATGGTACACAGTTCATAAAAACACTTTAAAGTTACCAGCATTTAGGAACAGATTTTAAACAACCGAAGTTAGATTTATTTTCATTAAAACAGATTTATAAACATAATTTTTAAAATATTAAATTGTGGAAATCTGGAATAATTACTCATATATTGTCCATCGTACAATTAATACAAATGTTTGAAAAATAATGCTAGGCCATTGAAACAGATATAAATATGAAATACTAACCACTAGTAGAGTACATAACAAAAAAAACAGAAGTTGTGAATAATGGATATTAATAATAAAACCTTTAACAACAAAACAGAAATAACCATCAATAGTAAACTGAAACAAATCTTCTCTGCTCATAAAGCAGTACACTTTTAAATATAAAAGCAAATTAATTTTCATCATAGAAAACACATAGATGAGCCAGGCAGTGGTGGTGCATGCCTTTAATTCCAGCACTCAGGAGTCAGAGGCAGGTGGATCTTTATGAGTTCGAGGCCAGCGTGGTCTACAAGAACTAGTTCCAGGACAGGCTCCAAAGCTACACAGAAACCCTATATTGTAAAAAGAAAAGAAAGAAATCCCATAGGACACATAAATGAGGTCTTGGTCTATTCCTCATGGCTCAAAGCTGGTCACATGTTAGCGTAAATAATATAATTCCACCTAAAAGATGTAAACCAGGAACAAATAACTAGTCTGTATGATGCACAGAAAGCCATATTATATAATGTTAAAGGAAACACAAGAACTACTCATAAAATCAGGGGCATACATCTTAAAGTACTTACAATTTGTCTTTATTATGCAGAGAGAAAAAAGCATTAATCAAATTATTAAGGTAATGACCTTTTTTGCTAAATTAGTACACACATATATTCAGGTACATTTTATAAATATTTTTCCTTTTAAAATTTATAATCACTATTTCAAACTTGCAAATAAATAAAAGCATCACATACCAAATTAATCAGATCCAAAATCTGTAGAAGTTAACGATCTTCTTTTCATTTAAAATTGATACATGAAACAGAAGCTGTGGAGTTTCACATCAAATTTTACACATTCCATATATTTTATGTATTTATCCACTACCCAAAACAAAAATTCATGATGGTATTAGAACTAGGAATCAATTAGCTTTACTTCATTTCTCATAACTTATGTCTATGTGGGTTCTGTATAGCATGAAGAAAAGAGAATTAAGGAAGGTTAAATATAAGGGGACAAGGAAAATGGACACAAGTGGCCAGTCCTGGAAAGGGGGTCCTGGCTGGTTAAGAAAATGGCCTTAACAATTTAGGAGGAGCAAGACAGTAAGCAGCACTTCTCCATGGTGTTTCTTCCTCCAGGTTCCTGCCTTTAATTCCTGCCCCAACTTTTTTCAGCAATGGAGTATGACTTGAGAGCTGTAAGAAGAAAGAAGCACAACTTACTTTTGATTATGGTGTTCTATCGGAGCAATAGAAACCTTAAAGAAGAAAAATGCTTTTAAATACCTTCTAAAGATTTTCTTTATTTTGATGCAATGTGTTATAACTATCTCTATTCTATTCATTTGTGTCTTCTTTCTTTTGGTTGGTTTGGCTAAGCATTACTCAACTTTGTTTAATTTTTTTTGAGCAGCTAACTCACTGACTGGTTCTATCTACTTCCCCATTTATTGATTTTGGATTTTAAATAACTTGGCAATCATGGGGAACAAATCTCACCTGATCATTCTTTAAAATCAATTTTAAAGGTTAGGTTCATTTTGTTAATGTTTTTTGAGGACTTTTGATTCTATATTTATAAACAGCATAGACCTGATGTTTCCAGTGTATTTTTCCTTTCTTTTGTTTTCACTTTCTTCCTTCTTTCCATGCTTCCTTCCTTTCTTGATTCTTTCCTTCCCTCCCTCCCTCTCTCTTTTCCTTTCTTTCTTCTTTTCTCATACATTAAATCCTGACTGTAATTTTCCCTCCATCATCTAGTTTTTCCTGTTCCACGTCTTCTCTCCCCCAGATCAAACTCCTCTGTTTTTTTTTTTTTTTAAAGATCAGGTCAGGACTTCTAGGGATATCAACTGAACATGTTACATCAATACTAGGCACAAACCCTTATGTCAAAGGTGAATAAGGAAACCCATTGGAATAAAATGGTTCTGTTGGATTATTAGGCTATCCGTTTCTATTGGAGGTTTTTCAAGGGGTCTTCCTAGATCAAATCTGATTTTTCTTAACCAAGAATGAATCCACAGCCTCTCATTTCCTGTAGAAACAAAAGCAAAACCTCTTCTTCAAAGTAACATATCTTTTGAATTAAATTTTGAAGTCAAGGCATTTTCAAAATCTATATGTTGAATTAATCCAGCAGCATTTATAATCAAATATATATTAGCAGGTGCTTCTACTTCTTCAGCCATTAAGCAATTCAAAGACAAGACAATAACATATAGTGCCCAGATTCTCTGTGTATTTTCCTTCCATCTCTATGTGGCTTTATTTCAAACTCTATTTCTTTTATTTTTACTCTAAATTTTTGGCTTTTTGAGACAGGTTCTCTGTGTATCTTTGGCTCTCCTAGAACTCACTCTGTAGACCGCCTGGCTGTCTTGAACTCACAGACATTCATCTGCCTTTACTGCCCAAGTGCACTGGGATTAAAGGTGTGTGTCACCACAGCCAACTACTCCTCTCTCTCTCTCTCTCTCTCTCTCTCTCTCTCTCTCTCTCACACACTCTCTTTCTCTCTCTCTAAGGATTTTATCCTTTTTCTTTTCTCTCCAAAACCTACATATATTTTTAAACACATTGTAAATTGTTTAGAGGTTTTTTTTTTTTTTATCAGAATCCATCTTTACTCTATATCTCTCTTTCTCTGGCCACATGCGTCTTTAATTTGCTAAATGATACGACTAGGATTAAAACTGTGGTTTTAATGTCTGGATCATTCCATTCCTTAGCTTTCTGAGAGTCTAACTTCATGGCAGAGGAACTGGTGAACACCGTTTTTGTTGCCACAACTCTATGAAGTTTCAAGCTCCCTGCCACTACCAAGAAACATGTTGTTGGCTACTCATAAAACACCATTTACGTGTTTGATGGTGGAGCCTCTTAACATAGTTGCAAGATCCCAAGCATCAGGCATCTTCCACTTCCAAAGTTAGAAGTCCCATAAGTGTAGGGTTAAGCCAGCCCCCTTTAGGGGGCAGGTTTTGCCTCAGGCGATTGTGGACTGTTAAATCGAGCACCCAGAGGCTGCGCCCTCCCCTTTTCTTTCCTACCTCCTGGGCTACGCGGGAACCTAGGTTCTGTAAGTTTTATTTAATCATTAAATTTGTATATATTCTTTAATATTTGCCTGCATTTATTCACACCGGTACACATATGAACACAAATCTATACAGTCTAACATATATTCAAAAGACTTAGCTCAGACCCATGAAGGATCCCTGATTATTGTTTCAGTCTCTATGAGTCCTTATGATCCCAGGTTAGTTGATTCTGTGGGTTTTTTTGTACTGTTCTTGACCCCTGTAACTCATACAATTCTTCTGCTCCTCTACTGCTCCATTCCAGGAACTCCACCTTATGTTTGGCTATGGGTCTCTACATCTACTGAATGAAGCCTTGTTGAAGACAATGAAGCTAGGCACGATTTATGAGTACAGCAGAATATTTAAAGGAATCATTTCACTGGCTTTTTTTTGCCAGTTATATTTAGTTCTATCCTAGATCTATAGGCTATACAGCTTCTGTTACTGACCTGCCAGACAGTTACAGGCATAGACTAACTCTCTGTTCATGGGCCTCAAGTTGGATCAGTAATTGGTTGACCATTCCCACAAATTCTGTGCCACCTTTACCCCAGTACATCTTTTAGGCTGGACAAATTGTAGGTAGAAGGTTCTGTGGCTGGAATGGTGTCCCAGACCAAGCAGGTGAAGTTTTGCTGGTTACAGAAGATGGCCAGTTCAGGTTCCATTATTAGGAGTCTTCTCTGAAGCCACCCTTATAGATTCCAGGGAATTTTCACTGCACAAGACTTTTACATAATCCCAAACATGCCCCCAATTCCAGTTGTCTATCTATGTATTTATTTTCTCCCTCTTTCCCCCCCATCCTTCCAGTTCTAATTCCCAACCCCATTCATATTTATTGTATATAATTTAGAAAGTAATTCATGAATTTATAATAAGAACAATTCTTATCTCTTTAATCTGACAACTTTGATCTCTTGAAAGTATTCCTTTGAAAATAAGAAATCTCATAGCAACTTGGCAGATTGATACTATGGAGTCCTATCTAGAAAATAGGAACTTTAGCATGGCCATTAGGCCCCAGGGGGTCTACATGAACTAATTGTATTCTTGAACTAATTCAGTGGAGCGAATAGGTAATACAAGGGTTTTGCTGTTGTTGTATTTCTTTTGCTTACTTTCTGGTTTTTGTTTTTAGAGACAAGGTTTCTTCATACAATAGCACCAGCTGCCCTGGAACTCACTCTGTAGACCAGGATGGCCTTGAACTCATAGATCCACCTCCCACTGCCTCTGTGGTAATGGGATTAAAAGCATCTGAGCCACTACAGCCCAGCTAAGTTATATAAAGTTTTAATAGGACATGTTACAGTACCTTTTTCCAAAGATAAAATTAGATAATTTTTTCATTAAACACATGAATGTGTCGTCAAAAAAAAATGACTACTTTTTAAGAGAGAACTTGATTTTATTCATTTATAATGAATCTTATATAATGGAGATCCTTAAGTTCAAAATTAACATTTTCGAATGATCTCAAATTCATTGATGGGATGCACAAATGCAGCTGGGTGACAATTAGAAGGAATTTTAGCTGACTATTCAGATAATTTAAACAGGGATCAGTGACTATGACTTCTTCATGAATTCTGGATTGCAGAAAATTTATTTGATTTCAATTGCATAGGAAAACCAATTTAAGGTGTATTTCTTACGTTTATTAAATTTATTAACCTATTATGAGTAGGGATATGATGTCTACATTACAGTAAGAGCACATGCGTATCACTGTACCCGTGTGAAGATCCGAGTAGAACTCTAGGGTTTTCTCTATCTCTCACAAGGTATAGAGATCAAACTTGGAATCTCAGGCTTTCATTGCAAGCATCTTTACACACTCAACCATCATTTGGGTTCTTAATACATATATTATGAAGATTCTGATGGCAAATTTGTATGTCACAAGACACAAAACAAATTAAAACAAAGAAAATAAACAACAAATCATCAAAAATAAGCAAGTATATTGACTTCTGAATTAGGTAGTGAAAGATGATTTTAGATTAATTGAGAAAGTTTTTTTTCAACAAGGGCCGAAGGAAATGGAAGAACTTATGTACGAGAAACCTTACTTTAACTTTTCTTTCCATTTTTATAAGATAAATTTATTTACTCATTGTGATATTTAACATAAAAGCACATTTACTTTGTGTGTTTACAGTTATGCAATCAACAAGACCTATTGCTGAAAACACAGGTGACATGCTTAAAATTTGGATGTTTTAATACTCAACTTAGTTTGTCACCTTTATTTGACATTTACAAACAAATGATTAAATGCTACATGTAATGACTTGAATTTATAATGAGCTCCAGAAGATGCAACTTTGTTTACTATTGTCCCATACTATTGAGAAAATGGTTGTAAAGAAAAAGGGAAAGCAGGTATTTTAGGAGATATACCTTCATTTAGAGGCACATATCATAAAGAGTGTGAAACTGCATTAAAGCAAATAGCCAGTCTCATGTTGAAAACTTGACATTCTTTGTCACTACCAGCCAATAATATCTAAAGAGATAGATTATGTTGGAGCTATGAAGGGATTTTATATTTTCCCTGGCTGAAGAAAGAAAATACATATTTATGATAGTGTCTAAAAGTTACTCAGTGTCTACAATATAAATTATTTTGTCTGGAAACTATTTTGTATTCTTCAATAGCCATCAGTAGGATTTTAAGTTCTAGCCAAATTGGCATTTTGACTATACATTTTGATATTTCTTAAGTGTTTTTAAAATCAGAATTAGAAGTTGGATGATAAGTAAAGTGATAGTAAAATCGGTGTGTTTTTAGTTTTAGATTCATTTGTTTGTTTACTAGATTAAAAATTCAAATTTGTATGAATGTGAAAACTAGGTATTTACATTCCATTCCATTGATGAAGCCCAAAGAGTTGATCTGAGTATACAAGCTTGATGAATCTTGTACCAACTTAAAAGTTATATTTAATTTGATATATTTGTTTAAAATGTTCATACTTGTTAATTAAAACATATACCAGTCATTGAATGAAGGTTTTAAGAGATCATCTATATTTCCCCTCATTATATGGATCCATGTATGTCTCTCTTAGGGTCCTCTTTTGTCATCTCACTTCTCTGGGGTCGTAGATTATAAGCTGCTTATCCTTTGTTTTATGCCTAATAATCACTTATGAGTGAGTACATACTGTATTTATCTCTCTAGGTCTTGAGGGAATAGTGATAGCATGAGCAAAGGGGTAAAGACCATGATGGGGAAACCCACAGAAAAAGCTGAGCAGACCTTCCTTATTTTTTGGGGGGGAGGGGTTCTAGACAGGGTTTCTCTGTGGCTTTGGAGCCTGTCCTGGAACTAGCTCTGTAGACCAGGCTGGTCTTGAACTCACAGAGATCCGCC
>NC_022031.1:28031859-28035924 GCF_000317375.1 Microtus ochrogaster
AACAGGCAGATGAAGAAAGAGAGAGAAAGACAAGGCAAGGATCACTTTTTATAAGGGAACATAGTGAATGTGCACAGGAGGTGCTCTTAGTGGCTGCAGCTGAGGACATTAGCCTGTCTGGACCCCAAAGGCTGGCGAGTATAGGTGCCTAAATACCAACATTCCTTCCTTTTTATTTACTATAAAAATTTGAGGAGTTATAAAGGGGGTAGCAGGAAAGGCAGGAATGAGGACAGTGCCCTCAAGACTACTTCCTGCTGACCCAGAGGCATCATTAGTCTTTGGGAAACCTGAGGAATCTGTGTTGCTGGCTACATGCTGGAATAACTGGCTGTTTCACTTAGGTAGACTGGTTTCTTAAAAGCTATTGGAACCTCGGATCTGCTGGATCTGGCAAAATTCTGTTTGAGGTGGATCCAAGTCAAATCCCTAGGGATTAAATTACCTGATCCTTTCCCATCATCACAACATGATCCATACAGCATCCTTCTATCCCATCTAAAAGGAAATGCAGGCAGTTGATGACTGAAGGCAGTCATTGTAGAATTAGAACCCCTAGGGTGCTGCTGGCTCTCACCACTCAGACATGTTTGGTACTCTTGTGCTTCCAGCTCTTTGACCAATAGCTGGTAATCCTGCAACAATAGAGAATTGGTGTGATTAGAGGTTTTGAATACGTTATTCAGGGTACATAGAGAAGGAATTGATGAAGCAGGGTGTTGTTGCTGGAGCTCCTTCCTCTCCTTCAGCCAATAGCTGCTGAGATACCAGCCCACTGGGGCGTGGTCTCTCTCCCTTTAAAAAAGCAGCTATTTCCTCTGCTCTCACTCTAGCTTCGGCTCCTCTTCTGGCCACTAGGCTCCCTTCCTGATTGAGCAGAGGGCTGTTGTCTGGGATGGTGATCTGTAAGTTTTTCCCCTTTAAATAAATATCTTCTCTATTGGTCATAATTCCAAACTGGTGTGGGATTGTTTGTGACTTATGCCTTCAGGGTGTGAATAGTGTAAACAGAAGGACATGGAACAGCCTGTGTGGTAGGGGAAAGGGATCAGGAAAAAAAGCAGGTGGTGTTCCCAGTCCAGCATGAAACCGCATTCTTCTGAAATTGGAGACAAGGCAGTTAATGTCACTATCCTTTGAAACTTCAGGGAACAAGGTCCTGTTGGAGTTGTTACCTGTGAAAAAGAATTAGTATGGATAGAGGGGTAAAGAGCTGGAGGTAAGATAAGTGAATCTAATGAGGGAGGACCTCAAGCCTATCAGCTATTGGAGTTACAAGAATTACTTTAAAGGGATCCTACCATTTAATGGAAAGAAGTATGTAAATTTAAAAAGTCAGTTAGAAACAAGGAGAAAGAATGGAAAAAGCTTAGAATGATAGAGTCCAAACTTCCAGCTATTGGCAAAAGTTGCAAAGGTTCTATGAAACATCGGGACATGGAGTACCGATAAGCAGTCACCAGGCAGTTCCCACGAGTGAAGTAGAAATGAGATCCAATAGCTTTTTATCAAGTGTGGGTAAAATGATAAAGGCTGAATATGTTTAGTGGCTCATCAACCAAAAAATTGGGGGCCAGAGCACTGAGCCTGAATGACATGTGAAGATGGATTCTAAAAAGAAATCCAACACTAGTTCAGAATTAAGTATAATAAAGGGTTATTTATTTATGGGTAGACTCACAGATTACAGTCCTCTGCACTAATGGGGATCAGGAACCAAATCCAGCAGCTAGAATAGAGAAAGCAAGCCTGTGCTTTACATCTGCATTTATACTATAAGAGATCAAATTCAAGTAGGCTGGTTTCTTAAAGGTATTGGCTGAAGGAGCTCCTACAGCACCTACCTTTTTTGCTTAAATTAGAGAGTTCCATATCTAACATAAAACTATAAACACTAAAAACAGATTTTAAGTATAAAATTATAGTTACTACCAGCATGAACAATATTAAGCAAGGAATATATACTAAATGTCTTAATAAACATTCTATCCTAAGGAGTCTAAGTTTTGTACTGGAAATAGCTTGGCTAGACCATAAGAGGAAGGTAACTACAACTCTTCCATGCCATCGAAGTTCTAAGAAGGGAGATAATATTACTTGAGTATGCAGGAAGTACAATCAAGCAGCTTCCAAAATGTGCAGTAGTTGACAGAGACAACTGGCTACCTGAGCAATCACCGAAAGCCTCATTTTCAAGACTGAAGCAACCAGCTTTGGCTAAGACCTAGAGTAACTGACAGACTATGTTCAGAGGCAAAAAAAAAAAAAAAAAAAAATTACAGAACCCACTTACCCTGTCTTAGCAAGGTTTGGTAGTCTTTTTTCTTGTATCCTGCTTTTTCAGTCTGGACACCATACACTTTGTCAGTGGTTGAGGCATGGGCAATTCCTTGCACAAAGGCCAATTGTGCGAAGAAAAAAACAAGCTCCAGGTAGAATATCTTTGGTGCTCAACATTCTTTTGGGAATAGATCTGGAGCAATCATATCTCATGTCAAAAGAACCCTAAGTTATTTAAATGCCATGTTCTACATATCTTTGAAGTGGTTGAAGATTACTTATCTATGAAGAATATAATCTCTAAGTATCTAAGGAATATAATTAGTCTTACTATAACAATCATGAAGGACTATTGGCCTATAATACTTAGTACCTATATAACTTAAAGACTAAGACTTCATATTAGAATATTGAACAATCTTTAAGCAACTGTTCAGTAAATGAGGACAATGACCTCAAAATGTAAGCAATGTATAAGTATCTTGTCAGAGGCAGAAATATATGACAGTATAACAAATACATTTTAAAAATTGTATCAATATATAAATTTACTTAAACAGAAGTAGAAATGTGCATACAAAAATCTGACTAAAATAACTTTACATAGCTGTACAAATATTATAGACAGAGATAGGAGCATATTTAATATAACAAATATAATTTGAATTTGTATCAATGTACAAAAATCTATACCAATGTAAATTGTCCATTAATAATAGCTCACAAGTATTCATTCTATTACTCACTATTATTAGTAGTAGTATGAGTAGTTCACACTAATCTACCTATTATCCCATTGAATCAATTTTACCTCTTTTCCTTTTTTTTTTTTTTGAAGAGATCTGGGCCTACATAATTTCCACTCCAGTCCCTAACTTTATACCTGTTATAATCAACCCCTGAATTGTATCCCTAACCCTGTGGACAAACTTTGTTGGGAGAGGGGATGTCGTCTTATAGAATTGCTTCCAACTGTCATGGGGGGTATGTTCTTTATATGAGATCCTGTAAAAGTAAAATGATGATTAATTTCAAGATTATTGTCTTTTATTATTGCAAATGGTCTCTGAGTAGTTGATAGGGTTTTTCTGAAGATCTTATTAGGAGTTCTGGCCAGAATGTTATAAAAAATTTGCACCATTTCTGTCATTGGTACAAAAAAAAAACCAATCAATCAATCAATCAATAAAACCAGTCTAATAAATAACACTCTCAGTATCATGACATCATGTCAACCAGGTGGAGTCACTGTGGGGCCCCATCTTCTTCCAGGAAACTTCAAATTTTACTGCAAAAAAATCTACTGTTCATTGTGGAAAACTTAAACATTATTCATATAGACATATATTCAATGAAGGATATGCTATAGACAAATTTGGCATGGAAGAAATTTTTTCCTTAAAATTTATCTTCTTTTTGTCCCATACCAGATGGCTCCTGATGTGAGACAGAAACTCTAATTTTTTCTCTTTTTTATTATTTTATTTTATCACTTTAAAAAAATACCAATTCAAATTCCCACTCCCTCCCCTTCTCCCATTCCCTCCCACTCATACACACCCTCCCCTACCCACACCCCCTGAAATCATAAGAGCGGGCAAGGCACCCTGCCCTGTGAATAGTGCAAGGCCCTCCCTACTACATCTAGGTTGAGCAAGGTATATTCAAAGAGAATAGGACAGTACAGACATAGATTAAAGGAGAAAAGAAAAATAAGCCACATAAAGATGGAATATATACAGAGAGTCTGGACTATGTATCTTTGAGGTGGGGAAGACAAGCAGA
>NC_022031.1:28036444-28065396 GCF_000317375.1 Microtus ochrogaster
TCTGTCTTCTCCTATTTCTCCTCCTTCATTTTCTTACTTAACATCAGTCAATGACTTAGAAATCTGTTCATCACCTTTCTTAGGCAAGGTGATTAGGCATGAATGTAGAGACCTACATTAAAGCTTGTTTGATTGTAGAAGGCAATACTGAATGATAATCATTAAAAACAAATTATTATAATGAAGGAAATATGACTTTAAATCTGTTAAGACTACATCAACAAATGTACCAGATGTGGAGTCTACAATAGGCATAAAAGTTGATTCCAGTCAAGTCTGTCTTAGTGAGCCAGTGACTTACAAAATCACAACTGAGTCCTTATTTATGTATGTATGGGTGACTCAGTGGTAGCTGTCTCAGCAAAATGCCCATTTTAGCACGGGTAAAGACCAATTCTGCATCGCTGGAGTACCCTGTCAGGCTTCCAGCCATCTGCACTGAAGTTCCCAGCTTCTGAGAATAGTTTGCTGCTGATGCTACCTTAAAGAGGAACTGCAAGAGTCTTATGAACTTTCTAGTCTTCTAAGTTACTTTTGTTTTCCCAAGCACAGGAAGGAAATATCTCAACTCAGAGGAAAAACCCACATAACAATTTCTGAATATAAAGTTCACCTTGTTGCCAACTAAACCTTCAGGAATTTGCAAATGAAACCTTTTGATATTAGCACGTTTGATATCAGATGGCTTCTAAAGAAATTAGGACCTAAATTTAAGTTATTAAATTGCAGTGGACAGAAGGTAAATCAAGGTGATCCCTAGTGTTTTTTCTGTTTTCTAAATTTCTAGAAAAATGTTTGCTTCAGTTTTTTATCATAGTCAAATTAGACTCTTCTAGCACTTAAAATTATAGTTTTCAGCCTTCTTAGCAATAACAAGAGTTTTCTCATTTCATCCCATAATGTTCCTGTGATTTATGGTGCATTCAAAATGTACTAAGGATGAACTCAACCTAAATTCTTTGTCTGCATGTGCTTTAGATAGTGGAGTCCAATGTTTTAAACAAAAGAAAGTCTTTAAAGGAAAGAAGGAATGCTAATTTTGTCGTTAAGTATTGTTCACTATTGAAGGTACTATACTCAGAGAGAAAAGGTGTCTTTTTAACTTCAACAGTTGATGGTTATATATTCCAACAGGCACTCTTAAGGAAACTAGCATTGGCACAAATGAACATTAACCAAATTATTAGCTGAACAATGCCTTAAATGTCTTTTTGTCTCTTTAATCACATTAAGAAGCATGCAAATATATGCATGAGTATGTAAATGAATGACATTATATGAAAGCCAGTAAGTGATTTTGTAGTTCAGATCATTAAAAAATATTCTGCTCATGGCATAGCTCCATGACAGGTAAAATCTTTCTAGTTCCCAAGAGACTTGCAAATTTCCATACAAACTTACAGCAAGTCTTTGCTACCAAGGCCTTTATCTCCTCAGAATCATAACTAAATAGAAAGAGTACAATATTAGCTTAATAGTCCCAAATTCTTGTACTATTCATTTTAACATTTATAATCATATAAAGTGACTGACTATGACACTCAATTTCTAAGGCCACAGGAAGAACTTGTTGCTGTCCAGTCTGGGCTTCAGTGTCTGTCCATGTCTAATGAACATGAGATTGTAGGTGTCACAGTATCAGAAAAACACCAGAATATGTGAAAAATATCACTGAATTCAAACTCTGTTTGTGCTGTTAATGTTTGCTTGTGTGTCATTAACAGAATTTTCAGAACCCCAGGGACCATAGTTTACTCTTCTGTAAAATGATAGAATCGTTCTCAACAATTTTATACATCCCTTCGGCATACAATTGTTGTCTGATTCTAACGCTGGCATTATATATAATTGTAATGCTCAATTAGACTTAGAGACAGATATTTTTTGCTTGACATAAAATATTTTATAGTTTCATACTCCAGCTTGGATTAGACAGCAGGAACACTTACATGGTTTGTATTCATCATAAGTATTTTAAACTCAGTTGCATTTGATAGGTGATAGGGATCCTAAATAAAAAAAAAATTAAAGTATTTGAAAAATATCTCAGCACCCTGTGTCACACTGGGAAGAGTGGAGAACTTAGTTGGAAGTGTGTTCATTCATACATGGGATTGCTGCCTTGTTTACATTCTTTTTGCTAATCTATTACTCTATTGAGACTATCACAGCACCGAATGACTGAGTAGCTGACATAAGTATAGAAAGATAATTTGTTAGGTTTGTGTAAGAGAGCCAATTTCCCAGAAGCACTTAGCCATACTGGAGAACATTTGGTAGTCTGATGATTTGTTTGTTTGTTTGCCTTTTTATTTTTATTTTTGTTTTTTTCTTTTTTTTTTTTTTTGAGACACTGTTTTTCCATATAATAGTCTTGGCTATCCTGAAACTTTCTCTGTAGACAGACTGGCATCAAACTCAAAAAGATATACATCCCTCTCCATCCTGAGTGCTGTCATTAAAGGTGTATGCCACTACAGTCCCACAATTTTTAACTTTTTAAACATTTAACTCTAAAGACATAAATTGTATGTGACAATCAAAGAAATGACTCGAACACTTGGATCAAAATTATTGTTGCTACAAAGAAGACATTTATACTACTAAGAACAATTAATTTAGAGCAAGCTTTTAGAAACATTTGTGTTTGCCACCTTAGAAATATTTAAAACCACAGATCTTCCTAAAAATGGTAAGGGCAGTTACTATGTGTGATACTCAAAATACCTTATTATTCTAAAAATTAGTCTAGAAACTTACTCTATTCCTCTATTGATCTATTTTCACCCAACATCTCAAAGAACCTGGAAAATTTTTCTTGTTTACTGAGCAAAATGACATCACTTTGATCAGAAAAAAATGCTCCAGGATTTTCAGCAAACCTCCAACAACATTAGAAAAATTTGGAGAAACTAATGATTTTTTTTTCTAATCATAAAGTTTATTACCACTTGAAGGAGATAATAAGATTAACCAACACTCCTTACTAAAATATTCAAATGAAAAATGGTTCTGAGTTATTTCCTTAATCTTCATAGCCATAGCTTATTGAATCCAGTGGATGAATGAAATAAACTCTTCATTTCTTTGTTCATCAATTAATCAATTATTTTTCCCAGTCCAATCTCAATTTCCCTTCCCTCCCTCGTCTCCTCCCATTCCCTCTCCTTTCTCCCAATCTACTTATCCTCTCTTTTCTTCAAAAAGATGAAGATCTTTCAGTGCATGTCAGCCTGCTATGGGATATCAAGTTGCAGCAACCCTTGCCACCTCCTCTCCTATTAAGGCCGGACAAGGCAACTTTTCAGGAAGAAAGGATCGCAAGAATAGGTAACAGAGTCAGAGACAGTCTCTTTTCCCTCTGCCTGGAGTCACACAAGAAGACCAAGTCACAAATGCAACACTGACTCCCAATTTGCCCTACCTACAAGATAAGGCTGGGACAAACATGGGGCAGAAATTAAAGAAGTGGCCAACCATTGACTGGTCCAGCACTAAGAATAGAACCAAACATGAGTGGCAAAAGGAAAAACAATAAGTTAATGAAATGATTTCCTAGTGTTATTCTTCTATAATCACAGACCTTTTCCTAGCCCATCATCAGAGAGGCTTACTCAGCAACTGATGGAAACATATGCAAAGACCCATAGCCATACATTACAATAGAACTCTGAAAATCCTGTGTGTAGTAGGGAAGACTGTATGAGCCAGATGGCAAAGAAAACCAGTCAACTGACCTGGGCTCATGGGGACTCTGAGACTGAACCACCAATTCTTTTCTTTTCTTTTCTTTTCTTTTCTTTTCTTTTCTTTTCTTTTCTTTTCTTTTTTGAGCACTGGAAATATTTCTAACAGTTAAAATTGTGGATTATATGTAACATCTCCCACATGTTGAAAACTCAGTTTTTTTTTTCTATAAATGAGTTGGAACAATCGTAGTTTTGACATTACTCCCAATGAGATTCTTGCATCAGCACAGAAATGACCGTTTTGCAAATCTACACAATGTACAATATGATTTTGAAAGATCTGCACTGTTCACACAGAGGAATGGTTCTGTTGATAACATAGCCAGTTAATTTTTACCGTGGTCCATGATAGTTATGATAGGAAAAAAACTTACTCTGCTACTAAATGTCAGACTCGATATTTGAAATTTGTATGAGTATTTATGTAATTGCGGAATTAGAATGCCAGTGAGATGACTCAAAAGATTTTTTTTTTGTTTTCCCAGCTACCCAGGCTCAGTTTTCCTCAGGATGACAGAGGGAAGCATCCATGTAGAAGGAGAATCCATGTAAGAAAGGCTACATTTTACACTCTAAATCTCGGGATGGAGAAGGAGAGTCCAAAACCTAGGAAGGACAAACATATCTAGACACTTGGGGGGGGGGGCAACAAGAAACAGATTATCTTTTAGACACCCTGAATAGCAGTGAAGTCCCAATGAAAGTGATTTTAGGCATGAGAGTTTCTCCTGAGATTTCCGACCTCCAAACTGTAAGACAAAAAAAGTCATTTTATTTTAGACACTGCAGCTTTGAGTAACTTGTTATAATATGAAGAGGAAACAGGCAAAATGTGTGATCAGAGAACAATGACTTGAGGTTTCATGTGTGTTTTCTCCTTTTTTTTTTTAAATTTTTTCCTCTCAGATACTTACTATTTTGAGAGCAATAGTTTTCTACCAGTGATTCACTTGACAGCAAGAGAGTGTTTTACAGCATGGATTGTCTACTAAACAACCTAATCAAAATATTATTAAACAATTACACTGCAGTAGGCTGTTTAATGAAGTGTTTTCAGTGTGGTTTGAGCACTAATAGCAACAATGTTAAGCTTCTTTGTGCTCTGGGTATCAAACAGCTTGTTGTAATGTGAGTTGCCTAAGAGCCAGATGAATCCTGAAGCACCTTTGACAGACAATTCCCTCCTTACGCTCTCAACTCCATTCGGAATTGTTATGTTCACAGAAGTGGAGAAACCGTTGTACTTTCAGGACTGTCCATATACTACACCTCACGTTAAAGTCCCCGATCCCTAAATGCTCTCCCATGATCATCTCTTCAAGTGACATACCTATTGGCTTCTCTCACGTTTGAGTCTCACTATAAATCCATAAACTCTGAGGTTCACTCTTGCCTTACCATCTCTATCAATAAAGACTTTAGAAGTAGACCATCTGCATGGTATATTGAAAACAAACACTGTAAAATGGGCAAAATGTTTGTAATCTTATGAGATTAATTACAGTATGAAGACAGCTTTGCCTCATGACATTCTCACAAGCAGTTTTCACATACAAAATTTTGATCAAACATGCTTTCTTGTGTACTTCTTTGCCATAGATTTTCAAGTCAGAAAGACTTATTTCAATTACATTTTTCCTTTCAATATTTACATTTAAATTAAAAATATAATGCTAAATGTATAATATTCTGTTTTGTATGTGTGTATAAGTGTGAGTATATGTGTGTGTATCTGTGTACCAAACAGCTTGTAGTAATGTGAGTTAAATAATAATATACCATAAATATAATGCTAAATATTATTGATAGTAAAAGAAAAATGGGAAGCTAACGAGGTTGTTCAGTTGGTAAAGTACTTGATTTGTAGCATGAAGACATGAGTTCAGTCCCAGAACAAACATGTGAAATGCCAACTGAAATACTGAGAGTTTGCGATCCCAGTGAAACCCCAGCCTAGTTCTGCCAATCAAGGCCAGACTAATGCTCCAGGTAAATCTGAGACCTCTATCTCACAGAACGTGGACACATTTCCTAAGAAAGTTACACTACAGTGTCCCCCAGTCTCTCTATGCCTAAACTGGCAAACACACACAAGAAAAATGGGAAAAATAAATGAGCTGAAATGAATATAAATGGCTTTGGAGCTACTGAAACTATTCTTGTCTTCCACTCCTGCTAGAAACTAAATATGCCTGAATCACTTCCAATTAAAATTATCTTCCTTTTATTGTAATTGGTTCCAAAGACACCACTTTCTTTAAAAGATGGCACTGTAGGGTTGTGTGGTAATTTGAATGAGAAATGTCCACCAGAGGCTCATAGTTTTGACCTATTAGGCAGGTGGGGGAGGGCATTTGGGAAAGATGAGGAGGAATCTTCCACTGTTTCCTGGGAGAAATTGGTCACTGGGGGGTGAGGATTGAGATTTTGTAACCTTGTCTCACCCCCAGCTTTTACTTTTTCTTTTGTGTTTGTGGTTGAGGATGTGAACAGCCAGCATCCTGTGTCTGTAGTTACACCTGCCATTTCTACCCACTTGGGGGAACTCTATGACTCTGGAACCTTAAGACTAAGTAAGGGAATGCTTCTTTTTCTATATTGTGCCTTGCTCATGGTGTTTCATCAAAGCAACATGAAAGTGATAGAAGGTAAATTTTGAGGACATATTTGTATAATAAACTTTGACAAGTTCAAATTTACCCTAGCTATGACTTGACACACCCTATAGAAAGGTTCCAAAACAAGGATGTCTGTCTGTTCTATTAAGCTTCATGCTCTCTTTAGGGCTGTTCAAGAATGAAAGTGTTTATACTCATTGCATTTAATGATTTTCTATCAGAGCTTCTGCCCACTACTCTTGATCTTTGCAATTGGAGTGAACAGTAAATTGCTATTTAACGTTCTCTCAGTTTCTCTGTTTGGCCCTCTTAATCCTTTTCATATAAGATATCAGAACTCTCTCAACCACTCCCACATCTTTATCTCTGCCCATCATTGTCTCTGATTCTCCTCCCACTGTTTTTCATCTTAACGCTGAGTTCTTTTGAAAAGTTACAGGAATGTCTGTTAACCGTACCCATCAGAAGTGGGCAGGAGAAGCTGGGGGAGTAGATGTCACACTAATTCACATCTCACTTGCATCCAATGCATTTCTATAAATCAGATTATAGAGCAGTAGTCGAATAGCAGTCTCCAAATTGTTTTTTCTTTTTTTTTTTTTTACCTTAATAGCTCTGCTGATGTCTCTGTAAGTCAGAATGCTTTTTTTACGGAATTGAACTGCATTTGCTAAAATGAGACTTTTCTGTTTTCACACTAAAAGATGTGATTTATGTCCCAGTTCATGAACCCATTCCACCACTGCTTGGGTAGCTGTCTTAGTTAGGGCTTCTATTGCTGCAAAGAGGCACCATGACCACCACAATGTTTATGAAAGAAAACAATATTGGATGACTTACAGTTTCAGGTGTTTAGTCACTATTCTCATTGCGGGACTTTGGCATGCAGGCAGATATGGTGCTGGAGAAGGAGCTGAGAGTACAAACCTCTTGATTCTCAGGCAACAGGAAGATATCTGAGACATTGGTCATGGCTTGAGTATATATGAGACCTCCAAGCCTGCCTCCGTAGTAACACACTTCCTCCAATAGGCCCACACCTACTGCAAAACCACATCTTCTAATAATGCTACTCTCTATGAGCTCATAGGGGCCAATTCTATTCAAACTACCACAGTGGCCAAGAACCTAAAACTAGACCGACAGGATTCTAGGAGAAAAACCAATACTAGTATTCTACTGAAGGAACTTAGCAATACAATGACTGCTGACAGCATCTGCTATCGTCTGTCTGTAAGATCTGAGTCTTTCTTATCCATCATCAGAGAAACTTCTTTCTGCTTCAGATAGGAACAAACACAGAGGTATACAGCCAGAAAATGTGTAAAATAAAAGACCTTTCAACACTCACCCCTAAATCGAATGTCTCCATCAAATTCCTTCCCTCAAGGTTCAGGAAACACTGTGTAAGAGGAGGTGGAAATCAAATATTAGCCAGAGAGGATGGAAGACCCCAATAAAACAAGACACTCTAGAGCAACATGATCAACTCACCGAGTTTATATGAGCATGTACAAGAAATAGGGCCTTCTAGAGATTGCAGTAGCTATGGCCATATGAACTCACAGAGACTGTGGCAGCATTCAGCTTGTACAGGGCTGCACCAGATAGGATTTCAGAGTTGAGAGAACTAGATGCATGCTCACAATGCTAACCCATAAGTCAGCTCCAATTGACTGCAACCTGCAAATGAAGAAATGATTGTCTCCAAAGGAGTTTCACTGATGAAACACGTAGGTTTTAAAGGTTGGCCCCATGTCTGGCAATCGACAGCCTATGGGAAACAAGCTCAGTATAATCTTTGCAAGTTCTTTTTCTCATGATGTTTCATCAAGACTTTTTTTTTAGTCTATATTATGGCTTCCAGTTTCATGGTTTTATGGGATGTTTTAATATGCTAGCTAGCGTGTGTCTGTGTCTATAAGTTTCTTGGCCTTGTTATTGGCTTCTTTTCTTCTGTTTGTTTTGTTCTATAACAATTTGCTTTTCTTTTCTGATTTTTTATTTTTTTAGGTGCCTGCTTGTTTTCTAACAATAGGTAGAAAGTGTAGGTCTGAGTGAGAGGGAATACATTGAGGAACTGGAAGGAGTTGGGGAGGAGAAGCCATGATCCGAAAATACTGTATAAAAACCTCTCCATGTGTCTTAAAACTTATCTGCAAAAATAATAAAATGTTTTCTTTCATGATATCTACCTTTATTTTCTCACTCTACTTATTTATTCACTTTTGTCTTGTGTCTGCTTCTGGAGTTCCACTATGCTTCATGTGTTTGTTCTTGATGACTTATTTGATAAATAAAACAAAATCCTTTAAGAAAGAAAATAATCTCAATAAGAGAAAAAAACTGCTCTTGTATAAAAATAAAAATCTGCCATTTCATTAGACACCAATGAATAGGGAAGTTCCTAATTCTTAATTTACCCTTTATTTGACATATTCATATAACATCTAAATTTTACTTATAGCTTTATTAACTTCTTCTCAAATACTCAGTGTTATTGTCTTTGTTACCATATGTACCCAGTTTTAGTTTCTACATACAATTTCCGTATCATATTTATTGTGTAGATATTTATTACTAAAAGATAGCATATGATTCATAATTACTTTATTAGTCAAATACCTAGTTATTTAGTTATAATAAATATTTTTATTTCCTTAAAACTTTGATAGGTCTTGGGTCCGTTTCAAAATATGTACATAGTTCATTTTTAAAAGCTGTGCATTCACAATAATTTGGACCTTTCAGCATCTAATATATTCCAAGAGTTGAAATCTGAGTTGAACTTCTGATAACAACATTGGGTATTAAACACAGCACTTCACTATGAACTACATAGGAGATTTCCTTCCAGGTTGCAGTAGGCATTTGCTACTCTTTGTCAAAACTTTAAGTCTCAACAGTGGTGATGCTGAGGCAAGATTTAGAGACTTGTGCAGGTATTATTCAAGTATAAAGCTTGATTACAGTATGTTAGAAAGATTCAATTTTTATTAAACTTTTACCGTACAGAAAATTGAAAAATAAATATATTCAACTACTGGCATGATGATTTTGATAATCTTTACTGCTTTCCCTGGCTTAGAAATTTTGTGAAGTTTGTAATATATTGGTCTATATATGACATTTTTAGAAAATTAACTGGAGCCTTTTGCTTCTATTTAATACTTGCCTGTTTATGTTTACTCATTCATTTGAGACAGTGTTTCCTATAGCTCAGTATGGCCTTGAACTCACTAGACAGCAAAGGATGGCCTTGAACAATTTGATCCTTCTACCTCTGGCTCCTAAGTGTCACAGTTACAGGTACACAGCACCACACCTGGCCACAGTTATGTTTTACAGTGGTCAAGATATTTGAATATATGGTACATATGTAGTAATTTTATGTAACCATAAACATGATACATAATAAAATACTCACAAGACTATAATGTAATATGTTTAAATAATTATTTTATTTTATATTTTATTTTTGAGACAGAGTCTTTTTTAGTCCAAGCTGGCCTAAAAAGCTTTATACCAGCAATAACCTTAAAATTTTGAATGTCTAGCTCCTACTTTCCCAAGTGCTAAGGTTTCAGTGGCATACTGTGATGCTTGGTTCCTGAGGTGCAAGTGATAAAACTTAGAGCTTCGTATCTGCTGGGCAAACGCTCCACTGAACTAGAGGTATAGGACATGATGACTTTTATTGTATGAAACTCAAATTTTTAAGAGCAAATTTTCTTGTTAAGCTTAATTTTCAAAGAAGCATTCATTAAATTCTAAATCTAGAAAAATATGAGAAATATTCTTGCACTTTGCCCTACTGTTCTTCCGTTAGTTAATGATTATGACTCTAGAGGTGTAATTATTTGCTTCAATAAAAATAGAATCAAGATCCCCCAAAAAGTACTTTTCCAAAAGACTCACATAGATTCTTACTGCATATTAAAGTTGTGTGTGTGTTTGAATATTTTGTTTTTGTCAAAGATTTCTCTTTTCATTCTCATCACAGACCTAACTGTATTCTAAAGAATTTATAGCCTTTAGTGAAATTGAAAACTCAGGTTTTAAAAATATTAACTCAATCTGAAACTGTTTTGAAGATTATATATTTACATTTGCTGAATTTCTTATAGATTATCCAGCATTGTGTTTAAAATCCAGCTTGTTTTATTTTGATGTCTGCTGTTTGTATTATTGTTTGATAAATAATTTTTGCCTAGATATTTTTTAAACTATTTATTTTATTCCAGTATGCACAGACAGAGCCCCAGTTCAGAGTTGTTAACTTTTTCCTTCCATAGATATTGTAAGGGATCTTAGATGTCACAGAACATTATCTTTGCTTACTCTTCCTGTGGGGATCACAAAGGGAACCAGGATAGTTAAGTATGCTGGACTGTTGTTTGAAAAGGCATGACTTATGACCTATTTTTTTTTTCTTACAGAATGCTAGGAATTGGACTCTGTTGATTTGTGCTATTTGCTACGTCAGGCCATATCATTCTCATACTACTAGCACTAGAGATGGTAATACATTCCCTGTAGTGCATGGGCTTCCCCAAAGCTATCCCAACAAAAACTGGAGATGGCTAATATTGCAATTAATTTCTATAGTGTCTGTTTGTATGACCAAGATCAAGCTAAATCATTTCCATTTTTAAATTGGAATATTAGCTCTCTCTTCATTTTTGTTATTTATATATTTTGTGTGAGGAGCCACCCCCACATACTCCATTACAAGATGGAGCCTGCATCCGGTAGTGGCAAACCACCATCCCTAGCTCTCTGCCTCTCCCGTGGCGTCATAAGGGCTGACGAGCTGCAGCCAATCAGGGAATGACACGTCCTAGGCGAGGACCATTAACCTATTTAAGGGCTGGGTTTTCTTCCCCTGGGGTCTCCACTCTGTAAGCTTATGCTCTCCCTCTCAAGATGCATTAAAGCTTTTCTGCAGAAGGATCCTGAGTGTGCCGCGTCGTTCTTGCTGGCAAGACGGTAGCGTGGGACAATTTTGAATATATTGATCATATGTCAAAGATTCTTTTCCATTCTGTAGCCTTCTTTTTCACTCAAATGAGCATTCTCTTTATCATACAGAATATTTTTAGTGTTTTGAGGTTCTATTTGTCAGCTGTTGTGTTTAAAACCTAATGAGATTGAGCCTCATTCAGAAAGTCATTTTCTTAGGATAAATCTTACAGTGTCCTGCTCATGTTTTTTTGTACCATTTTCAATGTTTTAAGTTTCACATTAAAGTCTTTGATCTGTTTGGGATTAATTTCTATGCAGGGTGATAAATATAGGTTGACTTTCATTTCTCTAAATGTACATACCCAGTTCTCCCTGCGTCATTTATTGACAATGCTGTCTTGTCATTAATGTATGTTTTATAGCATATTTGCCTAGTATCTGAAAACTGTTGTTAATATATACTCGTATTTAGATCTTCTATTTTGTTCCATTGCTATAGGTCTGGTTTTGTCCTGGTATTATATATTTTTTTTTGTTTCTGTGAATTTGAAATGTATCTGGGAACATAGAATAGTAACTCCATTCCCACAATTAAACTTTTTGCCCAATATTGCTTTTGCTGTTCTGTTTTATGGTCCAATGTGAAATTTCAGGTGGTTTTTATATTTCTGTGAAGAATATTCTATAATTGTCATTGAGAATTTATTAAAACAGCAAATGGTTTTGTTGGAGTGATCACACAGAGTTATTTCTAACCAAGCATGGGAAGTCTTCCTAATTTCTAGTTTCTTCCTCAACTTCCTTCTTCAGAGTTCTAAAGATTCATCTTAGTGGCCTTTCACTTTCTTATTTAGGTTTGCTCTTAGAAATTTTATTTTCTCTGAGGCAGTTGTGAATAGATGTGTGTTCATCATCTCTTTCTCAGCATATTTGTATTTAATGTAGTTGTATAAAAAGGCTGTGAATTTGGAAAAAGAGGAAAGACCAAAACCACATTCGGTGGACAATACAAATTAATAATACAAATTAAAGCTGAAATTAATGAGATAGAAAAAAAATCAATGAATTTATAGAGGATTCTCTGAAAAGATGAACAAAATCAGTAGACCATTAACACAATTAACCTAAAGAAAGAAAAAAAAGAGATTTGCTCAAATTAACAGAATCGGAAATAAACAGGGTAATATTAAAACAAGCATCAAGGAAACTCAAAATAAGACAATATCTTAAAAACATATATTTCATTAAGTTAGAAAATCTAACAGAAATATAAATACTTCTAGATTCATCACAAATCACAAAATTAAACAAAGGAGAAAGCAAAAAGCTAAACAAAGTCATAATAAATATGGGGTTTAAATTAATAATGAAAGGAATCTGACTTAAAAAGTCTAAGTACATAGATTTATAGCAGAACTCTACAAGACCTTCAAAGAAGACTTACAACAAATAAATACTACATTATTCAAAAATAAGCTCAAAGCCGGGCGGTGGTGGCTCACACCTTTAAACCCAGCACTCGGGAGGCAGAGGCAGGCGGATCTCTGGGAGTTCGAGTCCAGCCTGGTCTACAAGAGCTAGTTCCAAGCCGGGCGGTGGTGGCACACGCCTTTAATCCCAGCACTCGGGAGGAAGAGGCAGGCGGATCTCTGGGAGTTCGAGACCAGCCTGGTCTACAGAGCTAGTTCCAGGACAGGCTCCAAGGCCACAGAGAAACCCTGTCTCGAAAAACAAAACAAAACAAAAAAAAACAAAAAAAATAAACTCAAGATGCTCACACTCCTTTATGAATTTACTGGCACTCTAATACTAAAGCCAGACAAAGACACAACATTAAATGGAGACTATGATCAATATGCTTGATGAATACATGTTGAAAAATCTTCATAAAATTCTTACAAACATAATGCAGGCATATGTCCAATATATTATCATCCATTATTATCATGTTTGCCTTATCATTGAGATTCTGTGATGTCTCAATAAAAAAATATAATAAATCATAAAAATTGACATAAAGTCATAAATCACATGATCATTTCAGAAAAAGTCCTAAACGTAGCACTGCAGGAAACATACCAAAACATAGTAAAGGCTATATATGACAAATTCACAACCCCTATCATCCTAAAGGAAGAATAACTCAAAACAATTCAATTAAAATCAGATATGAGACAGGGCATGGCACTAATCATCTTCTCTTCAATATAGTGTTGAGATACCAGATAGATCAGCAAGACAAGGAGAAAAAATTAAAGGGAAAAAATAAAAAAAAAAACAAGAATTAAAATTATCCCCATTTGTAGATGATACATGCAAGAATAAGCAAATGTTTTGTGCGATCATTTGCAGGCAGAATCAGGAACAATGGTGGCAAGCACCTAGCAAGCAGTAAGCACGCTGACACTGCTTTTGCATACATGAAATGATTACAGATAACAGCCAGGATGAAGAAAATGATCTGATCGCTATGATGATCACATCTTATAGATAAACAATAAGCCTCTAACAATTGTCTTACAGCCACTCAGTACATGGATTACTTTAGAAAATGAAGTGTATCTCATTAATTTATGAGAAGAAGCTTTCTTTTGAGTCATTCATTGTTCACGGCAGTACAAAATACTCCTAAAACATTCCAGATCATTGCTATTGCTCGTTATTATCTCCCAGAGGAGGAAGGTAATTCCCTATTGTTGAAAACACAGCACCTTTCAGACACAGAGCACTGATTTGGATCTGAACTTAAAAGCCTCCCTCAAGGTTTAGCTTTCTTAGAAAAACTCTACTACTCAAGCCCCAAAGCAAAAAAGCAGCCAAATATCTTACCCAACTATGACACCTGCAAGCCATTACAACAACTAACATAGCAAAAAAAACTTTAAGGCTACTATAGTAGTATGTTTACCTTGTGGTAATGAAGAGTCTCTAACTGAACTGTGGAAAGACTCAACAATAGATAAACTATGCCTGGGCACTGAAATTCAGTGAAGTAGTAGATCGAGAAACTACTACTACAAATCTACTAACTAGTATTATACCTAATTACATTCTAAATACATGTCCTTATAACCAAAGATTAGGGTAATCTTCATGTCTCTCAAAAAGAAAACAAGCAGACAAGGACAAAACGAAAACATTGTATGAGTAAAAGAGATGATTACAGAAAACTACAACCAATCAAAATGCAGAGATGTGGAGTCCAGTCAAAACTGAGGAATCTGTAATACAACTCGTGCAGCTAAGACTCGTGGATGTTTGTGAAAGAGGTGGGTGAAAGACCATAAAAGCAACAGAAAAAAGGAGTGTACTAAGAGATTGGGTCTCTTAGGACTCTCACAAACGAAGCCCATATAGTTCCCCATCATGTCTGTCTAAACATGAGCTGAAGGAGGACAGAAGTAAACATGTTACAGTGGAAGGGGAGCAAAAATAGCTCAGGAGTACTCAACCTTACACAAAGAACAATAAGCAACTAGGAAATACTGAAAATGGAAGAAAGAGCATGCCAATTGTCCATCCAATACCAAAGGACCAGACAAGAAAACATATATAGAAGCAATGTTACATGGGTTGAGCAGTTATATATATACATATACATATATTCTTTATTTTGTGCACATATATGTCTCTGTGTATATATGTATATGCTTATGTACATATATAAACATGCACACATATGTATGTATGTAACATCAATTAATGAAAAAGGAGGCCATGAAATTGAAAGAAAACTAAGACCGACAGCGCTTAGAGGGAGTAAATGGATAGAACAAATTATGTATTTATATTAAAATCTCAAAAAATTTAAAAAGTCATTAAGAAAAACCCTTCTAAGCCTCATTTTCATGAATAAAGATGACTGTTCTCTCATCTAAATAGAATCTGAAGAACTTCTTATGCTGTAATGAAATACTATATTTATAATCTAGTCTTGTATAATCTTATGTATTAATTCCATGACAACTCGAGTTGAAGAATAAGTATCTTTACAATTATGAGCATAAAATTTGTCTACTTTGTTGTTATTTTAAATGTTAGACATTTCAATAATTTTGGTAAAAAATATTACAAACATAGAAATGATATTTTAATGTCAATCAATAGCAAAAGACTGTTAAACCATTTTTTTTGGAAGAGATTATTACACTTATGTGAATATTTTAGCTATATTTGTAGATAAGTAGTCTGTATCTCCAATCTTATAAGTTAACTAATGCATTCCAATATATTGTACACAGTTATCATTATAAGTTGAGCTATTTATAATAGTATATATTTATTTGTTGCTATCAACATTTCAGAATCAAATCTCAACATTATAATAATCAAATTAATACAAATAAATAACATTATATAAAGAACTGAAGCTGGGAAGTGGTGGTATAAACTTTTAATTCCAGAACTTGGGAGGCAGAGGCAGGCAGATCTCTTTGAGTCTGAGGCTAGCCTCATCTACAGAGGGAGTTCAAGGGCAGTCAGGGCTACACAAAGAAACCCTGTCTCTAATCCATCTCAAAATGCAAAACTAAACAAAACAACAGAAGAAATGAATTAATAAAGTTAATATGCAGTAAAAATTTTGTTTTGTTCCTCATGCATCTTGGAATTTGACTAACTTTTGAAATGAAAATTGTTTTTAGTCTGTGTAGCTTCGAAAACAAACTTCTTAAATTATATTTTGTTCCAAAATCAAAACTTCTCCTTTTGGTCTCTTTCCATGCTTCATTTTGCTCTTAGCAAAGAACACCATTTTCGGAAACCACAAGTTTTCCTAATGAATTTGTAGATTTTCTTTCTGAACTCTCTCTGAAGAAACAGAGCCTATTAATCTTATTCAATTTTATTATCTATATCAATAACATCAATGATGGTTTGAGATAAAGGTTATTTATTTCCTTTTGCAGTTCCCCTGGTTTACCATTGTGCACCCCTCAGATAACTCATTCTAGGGATAGAAAAATCATTCCCAGCTTTGGATTGGCTCTCATTTAGAGAGTCCTATAACATTAGCATGATGATACTACCCACTTTTCTGCATGATCTCGTAGTTTTAGATATTTTGCTTATTTGTAATATTAATCTTATTGTCAAAAACCTACATTTTATCAAATTATTTTCCTAAAGTATGGTTTATTTCCTATAGTTCCCACCACTGACCTATATACTCTAATTCTCCTCTCCGCTCTACAACTGATAGTATGGTACCTACCACTGATCAGTCAACTATGATCCCTACTGCATATCTATAATTGATAGCACAGCACCCATCACTGGCCTGTCAACTGTAATACCTACTGTGTGCTCTGCAAGTGAAAGCATGGGCCCCAGCTCTGGTCTCACATCCTTAATTTGTACTGAATACTCAAGAAACAGTGACATGGTACCTACCTTCCATTGGTCTGTCAATTGTAACCCTACCACGTACCCTACAAATAATAGATTCAATTTACAGCAAGAATCCTTCACTGTGGATAGAAGCTAAGTCGTGATTATTAACATAGATAATGTAAGTAAATATGTTTATTTAGTTTTCTACTCCTTTCTGCTCTTTGTCTTCTCCTGACAAGCGCTGCAAGTATTAAACCTGCATATATTACAGTGTTACATGTCTCTAGCCCAATAAGAAAGGTGCCATGAAAGACATTCTACCATTTAATTTGTCCTCGGTTGTCAAAAGATACAGCAATACTTTCCATATTTTTATGAAATTACCATATATGTCTTTCTATATGGAAAATTTTTCATATTTACTCTCAAAGGTTTATGGGAATATGTGTAGGTGTGTTTGGTCTGCTATTATAAACCTTAATTTAAATAATTCCAGTGGTTCTGCTCAAGTACAGATACATAGATAGATATGGTACATGTGACAAATTCTTTGAATTATTTAGTGTCAATCACTCATTTTCAGTGAGAATATTCAGTAATATTAACATGAATTAATCGGTAGGGAATAATTTAATTCTGTCCCTTCAATATATAGTGAACAATGACTGTTAATTATTATTAAGTTAGTAACTGTTCCCTATTACTAGGGAAAAATATAGTTTCCTTCTATTTTTTATTTCATTTTGATGTTCCTACTAAGGCATGGAGAATAGAGAAAGATCTGAAGTGATTTTATTTTACTGAAGCCATCCAAATACAGAAAATGAAAAATCCAGGATGTTCAGGCTCTAGGCTCCTTTCCCCTATTATTACAATTTCTATTCTACTAGTATTACGGAAGTGCTTGATTTTTATTTGATATGAAGTGTTAAATCACTTATATGCATTTGAATAATGTGATAATACTTTCAATTTATATAGAATTATTTTTCCCCAGAGACTTCAGAACACATTCCAAATGTTTTTTTTCATTTATCTTTACAACAGTTCATTGCTGTGAGGAACTAATCTGTATTGCTTCTATTGATTGGAAAACATGGTTTCTATTATTACTAATATTATTATGTATAGAAATAAGATAATTCTCTAACCTTTAATCAGCAGGCTCTAGGATAGAAATCAAGTCATGTCATTCTAGTGATAAATATTATCTGGGAATATAAACATGGCTGTGTCTCAATCAGAGTTCTCCAGAGAAGCTCTAGCAACAGAATGTATGTAATGAAGTCTTCAGATTGGCTTAGACTTTGATGGCAATGATGAATAAAGGGGAGTTGTCTATCTAGTGTCTGTTTAGTCATCTATCCTTGTATATATCTAGATTAGGATGTATGTATGTATGCATGTATGTATACGTATGCATCTGCCTACCTACCTAAATACCCATATTCCTATCAATTACCTATTGAGTTTTAAACAACTGGTCTTTGAGATTCTGGGATCTGGTAACCCCACAATCTCTTAACTTGACTGGCAAATGAAACCCAAGAAAAAGTTGATGGCTCAGTCCTGTGACATTTATTAAAGGCTATAAATGTAGGTAAAAATTTCTATATTGCTGTTTTTAGAAGAAATTCTTTTTTAAAGAATTTTGGTGTATTTGTGGTTTTTAAATTATTAAATGAGGCTTACTTATGTTATTAAGAATAGCCTTTCTGCAGAATCTGCTGATAGTAAATATAGATAAATGAAAGAATATCTTCCAGTTAAAACTTAGGCTTTAAGAGAAAACTGGAATATAACAAGATATCTGATCACCTTGTTCAGTCAAGTTTACATACATAAAGTTCCTAGACAATTATACTAAAACCAGTACTAAGACAGGAGATGATTTCTATATAGGAAGTAGATGTAGGTTTTATGACATAGTATATTTTTATCATTAGCGAACTTTCTTATGTTTTAAAAAATATTTCATATGAAGATAAATGGGGAGAAAATATATTTTGTGATTTTTTATTGGTATCTTCTATGTGTTAACCCTAATTTATTCACTTTTTAGACAAACAGTTCTTGATGCTTTGCATCTGATAATACATGTGCTCTCTCTCTCTGTATTCTCTCTGATAGTTACCATGAATGTAGACAACCTGAAGGCTTCAGTAACATTTTTGCATTATTCTTCTATCCTGTGTCTTCTCGGCTTCCGAATGACTCCGTGGAACACTGTGTAATAATAATTTCAGGTTCCCTCATGTTCTCACTGCGTCTGTACACTGACAATCACATCTACACTGCTTTTCCTGCACCCAGAAGGGCCCCTTTTTTTAGAACCATGTGCAACTGGTATCTCTGATCTCCCATACTGGATTGTCTTTTTGTGATACATTGTAGGGATGGTTAACATCAGCTGTTAGTAGGGTCGAAAATCATCAAGGGAGCAAATCTTTGAGCATGTCTGTGAGTGCTTTCTAGATAGTGTTAACTGAGAAAGAAGGACCCACCCTAAATGTGAGTGGTACTAGATTGTGAAATTAGGTCACAGTTTGATAGATAAGAGGAAGAATTTGAACACAAACATTCATCCTCTGCTATTTCATTTCTACTTTAATGTGTCAACCTGCTACCATGCTTCCATGAACCGATGAGATCTATCCTTGAACTGTCAGCCCAAATAAGTACTTCATTCCTTAAGTTGCTTTTTCCAGAAATTTTTCATGACAGTAATAAAAGTAACTAATACACTTGTTAATGTTCTACAGCCCAGATTCCTACAAACTGAATAAGCACCTCATTGCAATTGAATATTAGAGTATATCCATATAATCACAACAGTTGCCAGGCTGAGGGAGATCATCTTGAATCACAAGATGAGTTAATACCACTCAGGGATTTGAACCCTTGACTTCCAGTTGGTAATGCTGTTGTGGTGGTGCTGCCTTGTTGCAGTACTTTTCTGGGGCCTAACTTTGAGAGTGTAGGGCTTTAGATCACTTCCAGCTTGCTCTCTGCTTGGTAAACCATTCAGTTAAAGATGTGATCTCCCTGATACTTGCTGCCAACTTTGCCTACTATTATGAACTCCCCCTCCTAAAGCCTAAATAAACTTTTCCATAAGTTACCTTGGTCATGGTGGTTATTCACAGCAGCAACAACAAAAACAGCTAATATACCAGCATACAAAATATCATTTACGGTTTCCTTGGTTTCGGAAACTGACCTCTACAGAGAAGGTGTCCTTGATACCTTTGACTATACTAATGTGCACCTTAGCTCTTGTTTTATTTCATGCTGAATAAAAAACTTTGAGGTATAAGGTGACGTTAGTAACGTGAATTCATCTGAATAAAAGCTAGCAAACAGTTGTTGTTTAGTGAATTATATTTTATTCTTACTTTTCTAAAGATTTATTGAGAGTCAAGAAAAGGACATATAATTAAAATAGTCAAATAATAATAAAGGATGCATATTTCAATTACTTTTGGAGAAAAATAAACTTATTCATATATGAGAAGATTTTCAGACTTATTGGTCTTCAGAAGACCATACCTATAACCAACCGACAGTGTTGTACAAATTCTCAATACTGATAGAATTGCTGATATCAGAAGATAAAAAGGCTGAAATTAGAAACTGTTGACAGTGGTAGTGAGAGTGTAGAAGGATGTTGTTCCTTTGAAAGACTATGCAGGTTAAGCAGTTTTTATGTGATTATAGTTTCTACTCATAGCCATATACCCCAAAAGAAATATAGAGATATGTTCCTTACACACAAATGTACATGGCTGCATTATTACTAATAGACAGAAAGAGAAACCATGTAGACATTCTGGTGAGTGGATAGACAAAATAACACACATCCACAGAATAGACGGAACTGTACAATGTAGCTATACAATTCAGCAGCAAATATTAATGTGATACTGACTACCTACAACAGACAGACATAGCTACTCATTAAAACATTACAGTAAGAGATAGTAAATAGTTACAAAAATACTAGATGTGATGCAGGGTGGTGGTGGCGCACGCCTTTAATCCCAGCACTCAGGAGGCAGAGGCAGGCGTTTCTCTGAGAGTTCGAGGTCAGCCTGGTCTACAAGAGCTAGGCACCAAAGCTACAGAGAAACCCTGTCTCGAAAAACCAAAAAAAAAAAAATACTAGATGTGTGATTTTATGTCTGAAATGTTCATGTAAAGCAAATTCACAGAATCTGAAAGTGGATTTCTTGACTAGAGAGATAAGCCTGGTGGAGAGACAGAGAGAAAGAAAGAGAGAGGACAGACAGACAGACAGACAGACACACACACACACACACACACACAGAGAGAGAGAGAGAGAGAGAGAGAGAGAGAGAGAGAGAGAGAGAGACTTTGAGATGAGGAAAGTCTTCTGATATAGACTGTGAAAATAGTTTTAGAAATATACACTCAAAATCACCAAATTACATAAGTATTTAAATGTATGAACGGAATGAAATGTGAAATACGTCTTAATAATCCTGTACTACAAACAGAGATTTAATGTTGTTGCTCTCCTCTCCTACTGACCTTGTAGAATTACCAAACATTTGACAGCTGCAAATCAGTTTAAGTTCTCTATGTTCCACACATATTCAGGACATAGGAGAGGCGATGCCTTTGCCATGAAAATATGGCAATATTTTCAAAAATATGGCAATTTTTTCATTGCCATGAAAATATGAACAGAGACACTGTTCAAGTGCACTTTCTAAGCCTGATATGTGGAGGACCTCCATGATTACTGTAGATTAATTCTATTCTTTTTTCTGGTTTTAGTGTCACTCACTAAAAAGAAAATGAAGAATGATCATTGTGAATTACACTTAATTGCACTCATTGCAGCACATACATAGTTTGTAAGGATTTGGGATTTTTATTGCTGTTACTCTGGATGTTGCTTAGGATAGCTTAAAGAGAGGCCTTACTGTGTATAAGGGTGTGAAACTGTCCAGATGCTTTCTGTCCTCCTTGGGAAGAAAGAGTGGAATGTTGGGAATAAGGTAAGAGTTAGAACATTTCTATGCAGTATGATAGAGCAGGGTAATTGGTATTAAGCTTAGATATGAATATTACATTTAGTCAAACAAACTTTGTTGAGAATAATGTCCATTTTAGAAAAAAAATAATGATAAATGGTATTTGTTATTCTTATAGTTTCTCTTGCTGTAATGAAACATCATATTCATAATCAAGTCGAGAAAGAAAGGGTTTATTTGAATTAAATGTCCAGATTATACTCCATCATTGGAAAAAGTCAGGACAGGAACTCAAGCAGAGCTAAAACCTGAATTCAGGAGCTGATGCAGAGGCTATGGAGGTGTGTTGCTAATTGGTTTGCTACCCATTGCTTGCTCAGCCTGCTTCCTTATAGAATCCAACATTCTTGAGATTGCACCACCCACAATGGCCTGGTCTCTCCCACATCAATTGTCAAGTAAGGAAATGCCCTACAGTCTGATCATATGGAGACACTTTCTAAATTGAGTTTTCCTCTTAGATTACTAGTTTGTATCAAGGTGACAGAAAGTTAGCCAGCACATTTTTATTCAGTTTTAGTAAAGTATGATGCTAAATACAACATAGTTGTTTCCTGATCACCCATGAACTCAATAGAAAATAAAATGTACAACACTATCTTGAGACATTTCAGTTTTTTGAAAGTTTTTCTGTTTTATCTTAGAATATTTTTGTGAACATTTAGCACCATTGGCACAAACTTTTGCTGCTATTGCCTGTGACTTTATTGTCCAATAAAGTCTGAAATAAATATTATATTTTTTTCAGGCTATTTAGAAGCATACTACTTAGCCTCTTTAGGCTTATGAAAATTTTACATACCAGAGATAGGTCTTATGAGATGAAAATATCAAACTTCAGACTATCACTAAGACCCAGGGACAAAATTCTACCCATAGGTATTGCCAAGATTTGAGTGATTCTTGTTCTCTAAGTTGGTGGAGATGACATTGTACTGGATGCCAGTATCACACACTGAAATATATTCAGAACCCTTGGGCTTCTCAAGCATTTCTTCCTAAGAAAAATATTGAACATGATA
Organism: Microtus ochrogaster; assembly: GCF_000317375.1. NCBI lineage: Eukaryota > Metazoa > Chordata > Mammalia > Rodentia > Cricetidae > Microtus > Microtus ochrogaster. The sequence goes on from NC_022031.1 coordinate 28,059,190, forward strand.
TTGTACTTATTTTCCTGGAGTTTGTTCTGTTGGCTTCATATGTCAGTTAGTGAGAATCTAAATTACAATTAACATTTGGTGTTTGCTCAGTGTAGAGTCAAGAAGTCACTGTTTGCATGGAATTTGTCTTATTTTCTCTGGGTAGATTCCTTGAATGAATACTAGTGTTTTATAACATTTGGCAAGCTCTATTTGAAAACTTTCAAAAGTATGTCAACGCTGCCTTACTATGAAAATGGAGTCCTTAGATAAGGGATTTGAACTCACCATTCTCTATGCAAGTTCTTATTGTATAGACTTCATGGAATTCTATCTTGCGAACCTATGTTGACATCTGGTTGTTTCTTCTCTGATTTAGGAGAGCTCCTGAATTTCACTCATGGAAGTGAAGTGAGTTTTCTAAGGCTGCATTTTGTTATTTCCATTTAGATGTGCTTGAAAAGGATAGTGAGATTGTGAAAGATGTCTTAGCAAGAAAAGGTACTTGCCTCCAATCTGACAACCTAAGTTCAATCCTTTAAACATACTCAGGTGAGGTAAAAAAAAAAAAAAGCAGCAAAACTCCTGTAAGTTGTTCTATAACCACGAACACAAACACACACACACACACAACACTCTCTGTCCCTCCCTCTCTTTCTGTCTCTCTCTTTCTGTCTCTTTGTCTCTCTCTCTCTCTCTCTCTCATACACATACACACACACACACACACACACACACACACACATAGATACACCACCTATGCTGATGTGCTCTGATAATTCTGGCAGTTGTGAGCTAGTGGTTAGAGGATTAGAAATTCAAAATCAGTCTTGTCTAGATCACAAAAGTTAATGTGGAAATATTAGACCTTAGCTCAAAAACCAAAACCAAAAGAAAATTTTAATTCTACATAAGTATACATAAATAAATTATATAAGTAAACTTGTGTTTAGTTAAGTTTATCAAATTTCTGATACTATTTTAATTTATAAAAACTTTTAATAACCCTCAAGATATAAAATTATATAACTGTACTTTTCTTCCTGGGCTTTACAGTGGAAGAGCCTGACTGTCCTCACTTCTAAACATTGGTGAGATGTTCCTTACCTCTGAATGTTGCTTAGATTTTAGCTCTGTGTTCAAAATGTTACTAATTCCTTTGCTTGGTTAAAAGCAACAGTAATATGCTAAGAATTATCAGAGAAAAACAGGAGATCAAGCCCTAAACACTTAAGAGCATGATTATGGTTTTGAAGAATTTTCTTACAACATATGTTCAGATATTTTATATTTCATAATTTCTTTATATAAAGGCCCAATGTTTCACCATGCCCATCAGCTTTGCTTCCCTGCCCCCATAATAGAAAACTTAATATTATTAAATTCTATGCATTTTTAATCCAAATATAGGTTGTAGACAATATAAATCCGGCCAGAACTGTAGATATTTTAATAAAGCTCTTTCTGTCTACAAAATTTCTAGACAATAAAAAAACCTGTATAAAAAATGACCTTGGATGTACGCAAAGAGAAAACCATCCACAAGGGCATCCAGCATCACACACTGATGCCTACAGAAGAGAAGTGAGTGTTCTCATATAAGATCTTCTGTCATTATCTATCAATGTCAGGTGTCTTATCAGTGAATTAAATACATATATGTCCTTTCTACTCCAGCCTGTCTCCTGCTTACCTCTTCACTTTGCACCTAATTAGAACTTTTTAAAGTTATTGCATAAACTTAAAGAGCAAAGGTATTCAAAGTAAAAACATTTTGTATTTGAAAGTGCAAAATCCATTATTCTCTCATTAACACACTCAGAGAAAGAGGGAGTGGAGGGAGCATACTAACATTTTAGGTTTTAAGAAGAAACCATACTACTTTAGGCTATATATTGTCAGTTATGCAGATTAAAGTACTATGCCTTTTTTAAATTTTTACTGGCATTGAAGGGTGAAAAAATTAAAGACAGTAATGGAGGACTTCAGAAGTTTTTTTTTTTTTTTAAGGTAGCTAGAAACTGTATTAGCGAGTGGTATGCTTGACCTCATTGTCATTGGTTATATCATTCTTTTCATTTTTCTGTTGCTTTTGGATACTGAGTTACCAAGAGGGTGGATGGAACAGGGGACAGGGGTACAGATAGGAATAAGAGAAAGATGGTCATTTAGGCAACACTTTTTTTTTCTTTATAAGCATGCTTCCCATGATGTTAACGGCTTGCACACATACAGACCACCATCAACTTCCATAGTCTCATGGATCTATGTCCCTGTACTATATACCTGTGAAAATAAGGCTAAATGTTCAACTGCTTTTCAGATTGCACTCTTCATCAAGTTTGTGTCTAATTTGATAAATCTAGCTCCTTGGTGTTCTCCCACAATAACAAAACCCAATAAAGAGTTTTTAGTACTCAATTCCCAGGATAGATATCATAAAAAGACACTCATTTCTTCAAAATAATGGTATTTCTTTTGGAACCCCTCTTACTCTTAGGAGTCTTTCTAGGTTGTCTTTAATAAATCTATATTCACTCTGTTCATTCTTTTTCCAGAAATCATTACTCTTTTGGGCATGAGACAATAAACTTGGAAGTTAATCTTTTGGGGTGGCTCTGTGACTATTGATCATTAGTAGCTTAGATTCTTGAGGTAAGCTCACCTAGAGCCTATAAAGTTTCTGCTATTTTGAAGAAACCACTTCACTTTGACCTGAGCTATGGAATCCAATCCCTCACACTGTCCCTGTCATTAGCTAAAGAATAATACTCTGTATCTTGTAAAGATAGTCAAGAGAATCACATCACAGAATATTGTGCCAAGTACATTACACTAGGATTATTAATTGATATAATGTAGTATAGATTATATTAATCATGTAAGTTGTCATGTTTTGCTCAAAAGGAATTTTTAAATTAGTGTTTTAGACTTCTGAAATGGATTATTTGCTACAAAAATTAATTATTTAAAATATTTAGACTCATAAACACTTTAAATATTGTACAAAATTGAATGTGTAAATAAAACAGTGGTATTATATATTAAATAAATTTGAATTTGTAGGAATACTTAAAACTGAACTGTACCTTCACCTAAAAATTCTACTCACAATAATAGTAGAGAAAGTAAAAGCAGTTGTTCTACAAGAAGATAAAAGAAAGAAAGAAGTCAAAATCCCTTGTTGTGTCAAGAAAGCACAATGTGCTACTTATACACTCTAAGATGAACTAACAGTAACTCTTTTTCAAGTCAGAGAACATGAACAGAAATGTTGTGACAAACAACGTTGCCTCGTTATGTGTGAATAGTGCAGGTCAGAGAGCTGGATTTATCTAGAAGAAACTAGCCTGTGTCTTTACTCTTTAGGAAGAGAAGTAGTTTGTAACTTTGATCAAAGTTCCCAGGGGAATCAGAGAACTAACTAGCCTGCAAAACAGAGTTAGGAACACACTCTCCTTGATGCAGTTCTTTTTCCAAGAGATTGCTCTATGTTTTTGAGAAAAATAAGCTTGGATAATAAAGCTAATTAAAAGGCCTATTTAGTTACTCTTCTAAAAAAGTACAAACTGATTGCTAGGAAAGAAAAAAATACAAAATTTCTAAAAAGTCTCAGGAAAAGGAAGAGTCAAAAGTTTATCTTTCTTCTTTTCTTTTTCATGTGTGTTTATGGAGTGTGTGTGTGTGTGTGTGTGTGTGTGTGTGTGTGTGTGTGTGCCTGTGTGCCTGTGTGCCTGTTTGTGTAGCCATGAAAATGATATCACGAGTCTTTCTTGATTGCTTGCCACCTTATTTACAGAGGTGGGGTCCCTCAAGTAAACCCAGAACTTATTCATGCACCTAGTCTTGGCCCATTTGTCCCTGTGATTCCTGTTTCCATCTTTCAAATTCAAAAACTACAGACAGGATATCATACTTACCAAGCAAGTGCTTTAAATACTGAGTCCTCCAGTCTTCACAAGGGCCAAGTCAGTACTTAATCTACTGAGTCAACTGCCTAGTCAGCCTCTTCTTACCATACTTTTAACATGGAGAATCAAATGCCTTATTTTTTAATAAAATTTTATTTTTGATAAGTTTTACAATCCATTAACTACAAACTACTCTTGTATTTGTATATCATATAAATTATATAGCATTTATAATAATAAATGTTATTCAAACAAAATACACTAATATTTTATATAATTTGTTATAAACTTATACTATGTAATAACATATCACTCATATCATATGTCACTATGTATATCACATAGTATGTATATCACATAGTATATATACTATATAATATCTAAATTATGTATAGTTATAATTGTATAACATGTAAACATATATAAAGTATATAATAAATATATTATTTATTATATTATTTATTATATTATTTTGCAGTATTGTAAAATACTTAATATATTTTATATATTATAATGAAATAATAATATATAATTTAACTTATGTACATGTACATATATGTATATATTTAAACACATATTGTATATGATTTAATTATTAATACAGTATATGTATACAGTATATATATATATATTTAGATGCATGTATACATGTACAGAAATACAACTGGTTCGGTCTATCTGATATATTTTTGTGCATATGTTTTCAGCTGACAATTTGGCATTGCATAACCAATTGATGTGTTCTTCTCTGGGGAAGATTATTTCTTTCACCCCCAGAATTTCCTAGTTCTCTGTAATTCTTTCTGCAATTCTCATGAGCTTTCTGTCTTCCACATTTGCTTATCTATTGTTGTGATCCTTATTCAGGTCATACTTAGGCACGCATGTTGGTGAGACTTTATGTGTGTTGCTTCTCTGACATTTCTAGGACATAAATTCTCACTGAAAATTTTCTTTTCCTCTGGCTCTCACATTCTTCTTGCTCCCTCTTATGCTGTGATCCTTAGATTCAGAAATTGTGTTGTAGATATGTTAGCTGGGACTGGACTCTATCACTCTACCTTTTGATCTTTGTGGTTTTCTATAGTTGCCTTCATCTGCTGCAAAGAAAAGTTTCCTTCATGAGGGGTAAGAACTATTCTGTAGGTATAAGGACAAATACTTAGAATGTCATTAGGGATTATGTTAATTAATAAAGTGGTAAAGTGGCAGTTGTGATTTCTCATCTAAGTGTGTAGCAGTTGCCAGGTTTCTGTGAAAAGGCTAAATTTCCCACTTGTTGTGAAACCCTTAAATTAGAGTGGCTGAATTTTATGAAGGATTATGTGTCATTATTGCATCCGTAGTATTATCTTGTCATGATAATCGTTGTCGTGGAATATTTGAGTCATGACAAAATCGGATTTTAATTGCTACTGTCCATTCGAAGCTTGCATAGTCTTCTTGTACCACCAGTGCTAGTCTTCGGGGAGGAGGCTTTCAGATAAGACTTAGATCAAGCCCGTGGGGACCTGTGTTTGAACTGCATTGTGTCTTCAGCAACAGGAACTCACTCTCCACATCATTGGGACTATCAAGGACAGCAGCAATAGCCTATTATTTGTCTCTTGTACTATCCAGATAACAAACTCAAAAGAATAGTTGAATCCAGAGAAAGAGGGAGCAAATCAAAGTAGCAGTATGACTATCAAGTAGAGACTCTACATCTAGCTAAAATCCTTATCATACAGCATTTGATATAGCAAAGATTTTCCCACTCTGCTATAAGTTTCTTACCATATGTTCCCAATATACTTATTTTGTTATAATAATATTGCAGTATATTTCAAATTACCTTAATTAATTAACTTATTTTTGTTTCTTTTGAAACAGAGGAAGAACAGGCTATTTAAGTGTTATGGAGGCTACCTAACCTCAACCCAGGAATTGGGGTACAGAAAGTTCATGTAAACATCAATCCCCCAATGGGTTTCTATCTTAAAGATCTAACAAATGATTTCCATGGATCACGGAGTATGTGAGTTTTAGAAAGGAGTTTATCATAGGGGTATATGTAGAAGTTTACGGGAATAAACTGTGTTGAAACTTGAGGTGGGGATATAAATCTGGTCGGCTCATCCATATGGTGTCCGTGCGCCTTTCCATCACAGGCATATCTTGGAAGTTTCATCCAGACTCTCACCCACTCGGGCACACTTCCAACACCTGTGTAAAAAGGAAACAGCTAGCTAGGAACTTCATCAGAAATAAGAGCCCTCCAGTACTTCTAGGATTTCTCGTCTTTTTTTAAAAATTTATTTATTTATTAAAGATTTCT
>NC_022031.1:28065698-28067776 GCF_000317375.1 Microtus ochrogaster
CGGTCCTGAGTTCCTTGCTCGTGCTCTCTCTCCTTCTGCTTTCTCGTCTTTGACCATGACAAAACCAAGGGCATTTCCAATTTCTGGTCAAAGTCAATAAGGAAAGTTTGTGTTTTTAAATAGCTTGTTCAGTTTCTCTCTTCTGTTTGTATCATAGTGAATGCAAAAACTTCATAAAAGCGTTGCCACAGGAGAGCATGGTACTTTGGTAACCTAAGTGCATGACCTCTGGCCATTGTCAATGATATTTGGTTCCAGAACAAACTTTTATTCAGTTTGCAATGAGAGACATATTTTTGACATTATCCATGTTATTTTCTCTGCCACTCATTTTTCTCCTTCCTCTTTCTCTGTGTATTGCATATTCATCAGCTATCATAAGTTTGCTCTGGTCTTTATTCAGATCCTCTATTCTTTACTATCCATTTATACAAGGCGTTTATTACAAGGTGATTTAGAGTGAAAACAGACAATGACCGCAGTGATCGCTGTATGGCATACATTGTAAGATGATTGACAGGTCCATTTGGATTGATGCTTACCAGAGGGAACAATGGTATGCAAAACCTCCTGCTAGATGTAATCTTATGATATTCTGTGCAGTTCATAAAGCAATATCTTTATTCAGGGCCAGGGTTATGATGTTGATCCTATTCTTTAACCAACAATAATGTAACATAATAAAAATAAGCCTAGACTGATTATAGAGAAGTAGTCATGTTTTACTAGGAGCACATCTTCTTCCCTTGATGTGAATTGACAAAGCATACATTATTTCATCTTCTTTTGTCCCTTGTTGGCCATCCTTTCATGAGGTATTTTACATTTTAAGGATGGGAAACTGTGATATTTTTTTCTTCTTTATTCAGCACTTTTTAAAAACTTGCACAATTAATATGCTTAGGATACAAAAATTGGTGCCATAAGCATATATTCAAGGAAAAATAATAGAACAAGTTAGTACATATCTGTTGTTCATATAATAACTCTGAAAGCAAAGAACTCTGTCAAGTGCACACATACTCCACTTGTTACCCTAGAAAACCAATGATTCCTTTCCCTTTCAGAATAATAAATACCTTTCTAAGAGCCAGGACAACATTTTCCAGGTTCCTTACTTGAATCTCAGAATCTCCACCTCGAATCTCTGTCTCCTGATTTGTTTTGATAGTGAAAGAACTTTAAGGGAACTTGGACTAATCTGGAAACCAAGGAAGAGGTTTAACCCTGAGAACGTGCATGCAAGCCGGCATTGTTCAGGTTGAGCAGGTTCTGTTTGGGAATATATGCATATATACACATGCATATATGTTTGTAGTAGCAAACAAAAGAAGTAACATAAATTTGCAAAGGAACTAGGATGAGTTTAGGGGAAGACCTGAGGTAGAAAAGAAAGTGAGGCAATAATATCATAATCTTAAAAAATAAGTGAAAAATAGTAGGAAAGACTTGCATGCTCCTTGTCCCTGGGTTTGCCCATCTCCTTGATATGAGCTGTTTGCCTGGTCTAATAATATTTTAATGTTTTCTCTCGCGCTTGTACGTACTGGATTTTCTGTTTCTGATCAATCTCAGATCTGTATCTATCTCTATGCATCCAGGACCCTCATGATCCTTACTTTCACTGTCTTGTAGGAGACGTTTTAGTCTTCCTCAGGATTTGTTAGCATTACATTTTATCAGGTGCTCCGTGGACATCTAGGGCAAAGGCAGCTTCATTGTGGTGTCTCTACCTCAGAAACGACAGGTAATTTCTGCCAAAGACACTTGGCTACTGCTTAGGTCCCTATCTGTCACTGGGAGATGGCCCCTCATTCTCCAAATGCCACTTTGTATGTGTTTCCTTTTGAAGATGTGAAAGTATGCACCAGTCACATGATGCAAACTCAGCAGTGCCTATAGAGGAACACCTCTCATCAAGGACCTGTAAAAAAATGGGTTGTGGGTCAGAGACCAGTAAAAATTAAAGTGCTAACACTGTTCTTATTTTTACCAGTTGCTGATTGTGAGGGAGAGGCCAAGGTTCCACAATTACCTAGTACATACATCTAACTTCATACTTCATCTGATATACTTTT
>NC_022031.1:28068163-28074820 GCF_000317375.1 Microtus ochrogaster
AAGACAAGAAGCTCAGTTACATGTGTGAATGAGTAAAGCAAAATTTCTAACCCTAGTAGACTTATTTTTATTACCAACAAAATGAATTATTACCCCGAAAAGCAACAACACTAAATCTTCATTTTCAAATATTGAGTGCTGTGTCAAAAGACGCACACAATTCAATACGTTAATCTGGAGCTGAATTTTGATTTTATAGAAGGATGGTAGTAGCTGTGGCAGGAATACGGTGGGTGTTCTCAGGAACAGAGGATGAAGGCAGGCATGGATGTCTTCTTCTGCTGCTCACATGGTGGGCAGTCTTTCTCTTTCCATTAACCCTTCCTTGGAATATACTCTTAGACACATCCAGAGGTTTGAAATATTGCATGGATTAATCTATCTGCTTAATTTTCTCAGGACATTTTTCTAAAGCTTCCCAATCCAACTGAACAATTTTAAACATAAATAAGACGGAACCTCCTTCCCCATAGCACTTCAAAAGCTTGTTATTATCCTGTCACTAAAGCAATGATGTTCTCTAGACAATAAAATGCTCCAGTCTTAAGCTTTCTTACCACTCTCTTTCTGTGTCTACCTGTCTCCCTTTCTAACTTTTCTGGTCCTCGTGAGTTTCCTAAGTTTAAAAGCTTCAGTAATTTTTTTCACTGCTTATTCTACTGTATCCTGTGCTACTGGGCTGACTGTGATTTTGTTCAGTTCCCAGAAAAGCTGTCTCCAGCTACTTTTATGACACTACCACCATTTGCTGTCATTGTATTTACTCACTTGTTTCGCATTCAATTGGCCAATTCAATGACCCATTGCCTCTCTATATTCCTAGTAGGAGTTCAGCCTCATAAAGCGTCAGCACCTCTGTTTCCCTCAACGTTAAGTTAAAAAATGTCAAAGTAGAGGTTCAGAAGGCATTTGAGTGTTTACTGAACATTGTATAATTGACAATTATACAACTGGGTCGGAGGGGTGTAGCTATGAGCCTCATGGATAATTGAATTCTTTTATTATTGATAAAAGGATATTGGGAATGGAAATTATAGAGAAGGGTTTAAAGTAAGCAGAAGATTAAGCTATGTGTTGCATGAAAAGACTAGGTTGAGACTATTGTCTTTAAGGGCCCATGAAAACCAAGATGGCTCCATTTGCAACAAAAACAGAGACTACTGGACTCTGCAGGCTTGATGTATGAAATGGGAGTTGCTTCCCTTTTAAATGTAGAAAATGTTAAAGTAGAAAATTTGGCAGAAAATCTGCTTAGAGATGAGCACAGGTTTTTGGAATTAGGAAGCAGATGCTCAGGAAAGTGGTTAAATTAGAAAATAATTTGATATTAAGTGTCAAACAGGTGAAATATCCATAAGGCAATTATTGTAATATAATATGACTTGACTAGAGTTCAAGAAAGACTACCAATGGGTTGTATGTAATTGCAGACCTAATGTTTAAGTTTACTCTGGAATCAAAATTTATATGTAACGATGTGCATATATTTTAAAACATCGCTCATTTTTATTATCATTATTATTATTATTGTTGCATTTGCTTAGCAGGGCATGTTGAAAAACTGAAATGTTTATTTTTTTCTTGAAAGTTCAGTCTTTATTTATAAGATTTCATCTAATGCCAGGTAGGGCCTTCAAATTCTTTTTTTTTGCCAATTTACAGATCAAAGTAAAACTATTCAAATATGAAACTATCATTTGCCAACGTAATATGTGATGCAAGAAGACTAAAGATGTCAGCATGTACATTAGTCTCAAAGTGGAGAAATACATAAGCATCAAAGTTATTAAAATATATTGATGTGTAGAGGATGTGTAAGTGAACAAAATCAGTGTCTCATGCACTGTGTGAAGAATCTGAGACATTGCCTGTAACTGTCTGCTTGTGAAGTTAGTCCAATTCAGGAATACATGTGTGTTTCTCGAATGTTCTTGTAAGTCAGCGGCATTCCTGTTTCTTCCACAAAGCAGTTCAGTATCTGATTAGAATGTACTTCCAAGACAGAGGGTTCCTGCAGGAGAGGATTAGAGGGACACTAGAGAAGGGATATAAGGAATGAAGAATCATGTGACTCTCCTAGATTTCTGCAGCTTATTGAGACTCAACTCCTACTTTGCTTTAGTCAAAACAAACACATTATAGGCATTTGATTTGCACAGCGGGCTACAGGTGCTGTTTATGTGGCTTCTTTAAAACTAATTTTGGTGGCTCCAGGTGCTGTACAGCATCTGCTCAAATTTATTAATAGTAAGTGAGTCACTTCGGTGTAGGCAAAACAACGTTTTTAATTTCAGTTTTAGACTTACACAGTCACTTCCAGAGATGATCTTGAATGCATTCTGCACTAGCAGGTATACATGAGCAGATCGCAGGCAGCATTTATCCTCCTCCTGACAATTTTTATTGTTTTTATTGCACTACACATTTTTCTCTGCTCCCCTCTTTTCCTCCCCTCTCCCATTCTACCCTCTCTTGTGACCCCTATACTCACAATTTACTCAGGAGATCTTGTCTTTTTCTTGGATCCATGTATAAGTCTTTGTCGTCTAGGTTGTTGGAGACTGTGGACTGTAGACTGGTTTTGCTTTGTTTTATGTCTAAAAGCTACTTATAAGTGAGTATATATTAATTTTTTTCTTTCTGGGTCTGAGTTACCTCACTCAGTATTTTTTTTAGATTCACCCATTTACCTGTATATTTAAAGATGACATTATTTTTTATCACTGAGTAGTGTCCCATTGTGTAAATGTACCATATATTCTTGATCCAATTTTCAGTTGAGGGGTATCTAGGTTGTTTCCAGGTTCTGGATATTATGAATAATGCTGCTGTGAACGTGGTTAAGCACATGTCCTTTTATGTTTGAGCATGCTTTGCTGTATATTCAAAAGTGGTATTGCTGGATCTTGAGGGAGATTGTTTCCTACTTTTCTGAGAAGTTGCCATACTTATTTCCAAGGTAGATGTATAAGTTTGCACTCCCACCAGCAAAATAATTTTGAAAACACAAAAAATGTCTATTTTCTGTTCCTTACATAAGACTATTAAATATTTTTCTTAATACATTATTACTAGCATAACTAGTATATTTTCTCCTGCAATATTGCATACCTTCATTCATTTTCTTCTTTGAACTCATAACTAAAAAGATGAAAACTCAAATGAACTGCACTGAAGTCCATGTTGCCTTTGCATTTGACATGCATTATATGTGGGGATAATTTTTCAAGGCAAAGCTATTAAGTTAGACTCTGAGATAGATTATAATTTTTGTGCTCTATTATTCCTCGCTTCATTTACTCTATACTCCAATTTCCTTTAATTTTTTATTTATTAAGGAATTGAGATGATTTTGTTACTTTCCTTGAATATGGAAACCTTTGAAAAAATCTATATTATTAAAATTGTTATGCTTTTAAATTGTTCAAACATCCAAATATGGTAAATATCTTCCAGAACAACATATAGCAGGAAAAAAAATAAAAAATAGTCATGATTAGAGGACTGTGTCTTATTTTGAAATAAATGATAAAATGTGCTAATTTAGTAAGAATTTGAACTAGATCTTCTAATGTTTAACCAGCTGTAAGATGTAGTCTTCTCTAAGCAAGTTCTAAGACGCTTTCCTGGTACATGTCTCAAGCATTATGAAATCTGCGCTTGGGCTATCAGCATGTCTAGGCTTGAGCGTTAGGCATCATTCTTTGCAGTTAACTTCCTAGACAAATAAATGAGTGTTTAAACAACTGTGCTGTGGATCAGGACCAGCCATTTTGACTCGGGCTTATAATCTCATGAGAACCTGTCTTCCTTGACAGGGTTTCTTGCTATGAGCCATCACTTTAACTCATATAAGATCTATCATGCTGATGGCATCTGATGGTATGAAGTCTTGAAATAGGCAAAGAAACAAATAACTAAAAAACAGAATAAGTACTGAGTACTTTTATAAGCCTTATGATTGTGGAATTTTCATATTTATTATTATTCAACTAAGGGGACATTTGCCATTAAATCATTTTTTAAGTGAGATGTTAAAAAATGTTTTCAGGATTTTGAGAAAAATTCGCATTAAATTATAAGGCAGAATCAGTTAGATTGTGGATTTGGAAGATAGAATATACCTCATTTACATGTCCTGAAGACAGATTATCTGGAAGAAAATGTTTCAATTTTTTGAGTATCAGATGCCAGTTTTTATTGTCTCCTTCCAGAAATCTGTATCATTATCTTTCAGAAAGAGAATGAGCTACCTTCCTTGATAAAGCAAAGAAGAAATTTTCCTCTGTTCATGGCCATTTCCCATTATTAGTAATATAAGATTTTTAATCAAGAAGAGAATGGAACATCCACTTAAATGGCTAGACAACTTTTATTTTATTTTTTAAAATATTTTATTTATTTATTTATTTATTTATTTATTTATTTATTATGTATACAGTGTTCTGTCTGTGTGTATGCCTGCAGGCCAGAAGAGGGCACCAGACCCCATTACGGATGGCTGTGAACCACCATGTGGTTGCTGGGAATTGAACTCAGGACCTTTGGAAGAGCAGGCAATGCTCTTAACCACTTTGAAAATATTGCAAAGTGTGCCATTAGATGCAATGTTGACAATTCATGTTGGAGGGAAAATCCAATATTCCTAACACCCTCCAGCATGGTGGTCCATACCTTTTTTTCCTGTTTTAGGGAAAAACCATTTGTCTTCTTCCCACATTATGCTGTCACTCTCAATTTACTTTGAAGCATAATGTAAGCAGAGTCATGTTTCTACTGGCCTAACTACCTTTCTTTCTCCCTGACTGTGGTCCTGTAAAACAATATTCCTTCAAAAAAACAAAAAACAAAACAAAACAAAACAAAAGCAAACTGATTTCTGTTCCCTGGGATTGTTAAGAGGATGTATTTTGCCAAGAGGTGGTAGCACATGACTTTAATCCCATCACTCTGGAGGGAGAGGTAGGTGGAACCCTGACTTTGAGGTTAACTTGATCAACAGAGTAAGTTCCAGGACATCCAAGGATACTCAAAGAAATCATTCTCAAAAAATAATAATGGCTTTTCATAACCATTTATAATCTACATCTTTTTTTTCTTTAATATAGAATTTGAAATCTGTATTTTCCTGAATTTTTAGGCCAGGTTTATCCCAAAATTCTTGACGAATTCTAGCTTTTAAAGGGTAGAATAAAACGGATACAAAATTTGACATATCAGCTAGGTGAGGGTTAATGAGAAGTTCTGAGTCCTGGGTAAAATGTGGAATATTGAGTTGTGTTCAGAGCAGTTAGAGAGTGTGCTCGTTAAAACATCCTGGTTACTGACTACAGTCATGTCTAAAACAAATGCGGATCCATTTAGACGCACACTTTGACTTGTGATGGATTCAGTGCACAAAACATCTTTCCATCTGTATAAATCGAAATGCTTGATGAAACGCTGCACACTCCCCACTAACTGCCCTTCAGAATTGTAATCTGGAGAAAGGTTGTGAAACCGACATGACTTAGATGCCTTAACAGCCAGAGAAGATGACTGTGACACACTTTCTAACAAACTGTCATCTTCCAAGATACATGAGAATCGGTTGTATTTACAGTATCAGATCTTTTTTTAGAGCCAAGTAAATGACAATGTCATGCTTGTACTGCGGCATGCATAATTCAAATCATTTTTTTTTTCACCATGTTACTCCAGGTAGCCGAGGTGGGTGGTCCCACAGGGAACAGTGTTCTCACTTTGACCTTGGTTGTGAATTACCTATCAAAGGTGAGACCTGATACTTCAGAGGAGATTATTCAAGGCTTTCCACAAACATGATCTGGGGAAATCAAAGCCATTCTTTGCCTTTTCAAAGCTTTCTGTAAATTGATTGTGGAATTAATCAACAGACTCATCAGAGCTGCAAGAAATATACAAGGGAATGCTATGTTGTGGGCAAATTTTGACACTATATATGAATTATACCAAGTATCAGTGGTTTGTACAAGAGCAATGGAATATTGTTTACCTTAAAATTTTTCTGCTCATTCCGTTGCAGTTCTCATTCATAACACAAGAGAACATTAGATAAAACAAGCAGCAAATGAACAATCTACATTAAGGATTAAGAAAAATATTTTAATTTTTGATTGAAAACATAATGCTGTCATGTTAAATATTCAGTTAGTATATGTTATGTGCAGTTTTCAAGTATTTAAAAACCTATGAGAAGTTACATTAAATAAAAAAATTAGAAAGCATTGCATTTCTTCTCATATATGTAAACACTGTGTACACACATATGATGACCGATGAGTTTCTGCTATTTACATTACCACCTGTTTTATCGTTAATAATACTAGTTAAAATAAATCTTATATGGCATAACTAGTGAAAACTCATTCTGTTGTAGATAAATCAAATTTTAGAGCTGGGGTTTAATTAGTCCAGGTTTGTGAGTCTTTTATAATATAAAAGAAATCAAAAGTATCAATTTTGGGCAGCTTTTTAAAAGCATATATTTCATAGCATATATGGAACTATATTTAAAAAGGTAACAATATATTCACTATTCAGAAAACAGAAATTTTGTACAGGTAATACAGAAAATAGTTTATAAACACTCAGTTGTCATAAGTAAATTTATAAAAGTATATTTAATGACTTAATGCT
>NC_022031.1:28076140-28076725 GCF_000317375.1 Microtus ochrogaster
TAAAACTCTCTTCCCATATGATATCAGGTTGTGTTAAGTTGACCTAAATTAATGTTTCTCTCAGACTTCATCAAAGAAACTCGGTTTTTAAATGGATGTTGCTTGATACAAAGACTCAGAACCCGTCAAAGATCATAGAAGAATTGACTATGAATGCTCAGTCCTAAGTAGTACATCAGTGTCACTCCTACCCCACCTCTCATTTTAGATGAAGGATTAGAAAGAATGTAAGAGTCAAGGGTTGCATATGAATGTACAAAGTAGGATCTTCTGGGCATGACAGGGCTATTATACTCATGAACTCACAGAAGATGTGGTTAGCTCCAGATGACCTGTACAAGGTTTGGACTGTCAGCATCTCATCATAGAAGGAAGAAGGTCTCATGAGGCAAACCTAATTAACTCAGTAATTCACACACTCAAAGAAGACAAGAAAAATAGGGGGAAAATGCCTGGAAAAAAGTAGGGTTTCAATGAAAGAACAAGGGAGATTGGATTAGATAAAGTTGGAAAAATAAACTATACTTCATTATATACTCATATGAAATCATCTGCTGGGAGCCGATTCGAATAGCTGCCATTACA
>NC_022031.1:28078415-28090273 GCF_000317375.1 Microtus ochrogaster
TATGTTCAGAGACGAAAGGTAGCATTTTATACCCTGTCCCAGAGCTTGTGTGCTGACTTTGAGGGAGTATTTCCAAGGAGATTTCATTTCAGTGACTCTGGTCTCTTGTTAATCACAAATAATTCTTCAGCCCCAGAAAACTGGCTTCAACTGCTCTAAAAAACAAAGGAGATTCACTTTAAAAGATTCTCAATCCAAAATATAACATGCACAGTCATTAAAGAATCTTTGTTTTTCTCTCAGTTTTACAAGTCAGGCCTCGACTTTCTTACTTCTGCCTTCATCATTATTTCCCAATCTCCAACCAAAAGCCCATTAAACTTGGATCACTCAATTGCTTTTCCAGTCTAAAGTTCCAAGGTAGCCACAATGTTCCCACAGCAACATGATACGGTCTGTCGCAGCAATATTCCAATTGCTGGTACCAATTTCTGTTATTAGTTTCTTGCCCTGTTGATTTGATAAAACATTATGACAAAAAAAAACCTTTGGAAAGAAAGGTTATATTTACCATCTTGTTGAATCGTCAAGAGAAGCCAAGACAGGAGCTTAAGAAGGAGCTTGAAAGAAAAGCCACTGAGGGAGTCACTATAAAACAATGCTGCTTACACAGATAAATAACAGTCCATTAATGTGAGATCATTTAAATTTCCTAATTTTTTCTAATAAAAGGGACATCTGGACAAAAAAAAACTCAAAAATATCCTAATTGATTGACATGACACACCAAACAGATTTAGCAGCTACCTACATAATATTTTACCTAAACACTGAAGAATAAAAATTGTACTCAGCAGCATAAAGACATTTCCTTGAAATGGAGCACATCCTTGGCCACCAAACAATCTTTATAAATTAGGAAGAATAAAATAACTTCCTTGTATTCTATCTGACCAAGGCATAAAAACTTAATATTGAAAGCAAACTAATTTCTTTTAAGGAAAAAAATTCATGGAAATTGAATCCCTCATTACAAAACATTGGGTGAGTCAAAGAAGAAATCAAAAATAAGTTTTAAAAGATCCAAAGCTAAATGTAAAAGCACAAGTGATAATAGTTCTGGGAAACATTGAAAGCTGCCCTACATGGTAAATAAAAAGCACAAAGTGCCGACATTTAAAAATTTAAAAAGAGCACAAACAAATGACTTAATGGTATAGTTTAATAATTGGAAAATAAAAGAAGAAAACAATTTTAGGTGCAGTTAGTAGTAAGACATAAAAATAATAGGAGAAAAGAATTAAATTGAAACAAAGTAGATAAAAAGAATGGATGAACTTGAGTTGGTTCTTTGGAAAAATGAACAAGATTGACAAACCATCATCTCCTCTGGCCCCTGAAAAGAGCCCAAGTCTAGGTCAATTTACAGCAGTGCGGAATAATTCTACCAGACTGAGATATATTCAATTAATCCTTTAAAACATTTTAAACAGTAGAAACAAAAGGGGCATGTCAAATTCCTTCTATCTCTATTTACAGATGACGTGAGACAATATATTATAAAACCAAAAAATTCTAACCAACCAGACAACTTCCAGAAATGATAAACCATTCAGCAATGTGTCAAGGTTTGGAATCAACTTACAGAGATTAGCTGGTAGAGTGAATAATGTGAAATGAAAAATTTAACAAACGGTATTTGCAAAGTCAGCCCCATGTGTTTTCCTTGCTCAAATCTTTGCTTCCTTCTTTAGAAAAATATTCTATATGTCACAATATATACATATACATATATATGTATATGTATATGGAGAGAGGGGGAGGGAGAACAATAAAGAATTACAGGTGCAAATCTAATTTTGTTGCAAATAGAGATCTCCATAAGTTTTCAGAAATTTGCCTGCAGGGAAGGATTTATGTGGTTCAAGATAAAGCCTGTAGAACTACAGTCATGGCAGATATTACTCCAAATCCTCAATTAAGCGGAGCAGAGTGAAAGGATGGTTTGCTGTCGTAGACACTGCTGAGAGTTTGGCAGATAGATTAGAATGGTAGCATGTTCCATAATCAGAAAAGTATGCTGCCCATAAAATCAGAAGAGAGTTCTTGTCATTCTTTTAACTTTCAAACATTTTATGATGTTGCAACTTTTATGCCATTGTATTACAGCAGGATAAAGAAAAAAAATGCGTTTTCCAAGTATCAACCTTTCCATGATCTTTAGCATCTAAATATTTTATAGTGCTTACACCGTTTTATTCAATATTTGCCATTGATTTATAGCCCATGGCATATAGTAAGTGATTTAACATAAAAGTATTTAAACTTCTTGTATATTTGCACGAACACTTGTAACTTTCTTGTTATTTTCTTGTTTTCAAAATTGTTATCGAACCTCCAGGGAGTAGCTCAGATTTGTAAAGGCTTACTTTCCCTATGACTGTATTTGTTGTAGCAGGCACAGAAGCCATTTCCGCAATGCCAGGGATAGGTACTCCCATGAGGTTTATGCCAGTCAACACATAAGGAGCTGTTCATGCAATTTTCCACAGAAGCAATCATGTATATGAGAGTATTGCTCATATCATTCCTTGTGTTAAAACCCTAGAGGAATCAATGAGCGAAGTAGGAGGAGGACGTGAGGTACTTGTGACCCAGCACAGTCTGTCAGAGCAGAGCTAAGCAGCCTTCAGGGACTCCTCCTATCCCATATTCCTGTCTCTAGGCTCAGATAGATGGAGAAGCAGTCTTTCCTTACATGAGCTATTTTTTCATCTTTGTGAATATCTCTACTCGTTCTCAAGTGATAGAATAAAAAATTAAAAATTAACATGTAGTACTTACTACATCTGACCTCATGCTTAACTTTAGATCTTATTTCATAGTATCTAAGGCTACCTGCTATGAACTACCTTAGTTCTTCTTTTATCTTTTATATTCATATTTTCCAACCTTGACTCTGAGGAATAAGATTATCCCACTCCCCTGACCCCATCTCTTGCTTCAGTGAGAAGAGTTCAGGGAGTTTCAACCAATCTCCATATCACTGCCATGACTGCTAATTTGCATTCCTAAAGTTGGTAGTACTGTGCATTGACAATGCATATTCAGCTTTACTGCCTACGGCTATCGGTCAGATAGGGTTATTACATTAATATTAATACATATTATAGAAATAAGTAGAAATCTTGCACCAGAATGTCCAAGAAAATCTTTATGAACATAATTCTGATCATCACTTTTTACTTCTCACAAGAACATGGTTACTTTAGAATTATAGGCTCAGCCAGTGATAGAACTCCAAATGTTAGGAATACATACCTATAATTCCACCTTTTTATAAGCACTTTAATGGACAGAGAATGAGTACACAGGAAGTTTGGTTGATAAAGCTATTGTTAGATTCAAGGAAAGTCGTGGCTTTTATATACAAACATTTTATTTTCCCTTTATTCATTCAAATTCTACCTGGGTTACATTTTTCCCTCTACATTATTCCATTTATAATGCTAATTTTGTAAGACTGGTGATGAAAGAAAATAAGCAAATTTATTTGCTTGCTTTCTTAGTTAAATAATAAGAAACTTTGTTCCAGTTCAATAGTGTTCAATCCCCTAACAACCAGTTGGCTGAGTCAGTGTGATTGGTTGTCACTTAAGAAACACCGACGTTTTATTTGCACAGAGATATATTGGATAGTGAGACTGCCTTTGTACCTTCTTATCTGGGTGAGGATACTTTTGGATTAATACATGATGATGGAAACTTAAAAGAAATCCCACAAGCTCAGAACTGAGTATAATAGAGGGTTATTTATTTAGGTGTAGAGCCACTGATCACTGTTCTCTGCATGAATGGGAAATAACAACCAAATCTCACAGCCAAAAGAGAGACCAGACACAAACATTACATGGCATTTATAGAATAAAAGGCTACTCCCAAGTGGGCGGGTAACTTAAAGGCTACTGGCTATGGAGATTCCTACAGCACCTCACTCTTTTGTTTAAATAAGGAAGTTCTAAGCCACAAAATCATATACAATAAGAACAAATATCAGGTATAAAATTTAGAATTACAACCAGGATAAACAATATCAAGCAAGAAACATGTGATAAATGTTTTAATATTTATCGTATCCTAAGGAGTTTAAGTCTTGCATTATATATAACTTGGTCAAGTCCTGAGAGTAAAGTAACTACAACTATCTAAGTCTTCAAGCCCATTGAAGACCCGGGAAAGGAAATAATCTTACTTGAGTAAGCAGGAAGAGCAATCAAGCAACTTCCAAAATATGCAACCAATAACAAAGACAACTGCTATGGGACAACCACCCAAAGTCTCGTTTGTAGTGTTGGAGAAATCAACTTTGGGTAAGACCTAGAGTAACTGACAGACCATTTTCAGAGGCAAGAGGTTATTCAAAACCATCTTACCCTGTCTTGAAATGATTTGACAAGCTTTTTCATTGTATCCTGCTTGTCCTGTCTGGATTTCGTGCATTTTGTCAGGGGTCAACGCACAGTCAGTTTCTTGTCCAAAGGCCAGCTTTGTCAAGAAGAAAACAAGCTCCAAGTGCTCAACATTCTCTCATTAATAGATTGGTGCTGCCAAGAACAACCATATCTCACATCAAACAGAACCCTAGATTAGTTATATGCCATATTCTACAGCTCTTTGAAGTGATTAGTAAGTTCTAGCTAAACAGAATGACACTATTAGTTAAATAATACAAAAAATTCTGAGCATTCCTTTTACATGTTTTTGGGTTGATTATTTTAAAGGAGTTAGTTTCAAGAGTAAGCAATTAGTATGTTCTTAGGACAGCACATACTAAACAGACTCATTGATGATTTCTGATAAGAAAATTTAACAAAATACCTAGCAATTTAAATATTTTAAAGTCTCAACTGGAAGTACACCTTGAAATAAGTTGCAAAAGGAATGTTGAGTAAAGACAGTATCACCAAAGGGATAGCAATGACAATTGCAGGGAGATATATTTAACAATTGTTAAATGTGGGAGGTACTTAAGCATGCTAAATAATTCAAGGTTTGTTCAAATATTTAGTTTTTAGGTAACTTGTTATTTTTTCTTATTAAAATTGTAAATGAGTCTGTTTAATGTGTGTTTTTCTGAGAAAACATCTTCGGAAGCAACATTATATTTACATCATGCATACTGAGATTTATACATATAAACACATCTCTACATCACTGTTTTTTAGCAAACCATATTTTAATGGCAAAGTACCAAATGTCAATGACATCATTTGATGTTTAATAACTTTTAAATTGACAGTAAATTCTACTTATATGTCCAAAGGAAAGGTATTATTTCCTTTGACATTTATTCATAACATTCAGTATTTCAGATGTCACATAAAATGCTAAGATGTTGATTTATTTCATCCAAAACCCCAAATTTAAAAAGGGTTCATTACATGCATACAGATAATTGTAAAACCTGATAATATACAGAAAATGATTATAATAAAATAAGTCCTAACAGCTAAAAGAAAATAATCTACTAAGACTTCAGACAAGATATGCATTATGGTAAAACAAAGAATTCATATTAAGATTATTACATAAAAGTATAATGATGTGGGATTCCCCTCTATATGCTGTGATTACCATTAATGAATAAAGTAAACTGGCTTGGTCTGATAGGGTAGAACAGACATAGGCAGGGAAAACTAAACAGAATGCTGGGAGGAAGAAGGTGGAGTCAGAGAGAAGCCATGGAGCTGCCCTGACAGACAGACGCTGGTAAATTTACCAGGTAAACAACTGCCATGCGGTGATGCACAGATTAATGGAGATGGGTTAAATTAAGATGTGAGAGTTAGCAAATAAGAAGCTAGAGCTAGTAGGCCAAGCAGTTATTTAATTTATGCAGTTTCTGTGTGATAATTTTGGTTCTTGGTGGCTGGGACAAACAAGCAGTCTCATTATTATGATTGGGCCCGACATGGGGCATTTCCTCCAACAGTATAATTTTGATTAATAAATCAAAATAATGAAGAAAGCTTTTTTAGAAATTACAAGCCAGTGGGTATGAGAGATAGTTCAGAAGTTACAAGCACGTGCTGATATTGCAGATAGTTCAGAATTTATGAGTACCTGATGATATTGCAGAGGGCCAAATTAGTTCCTAGCACCCATGTGATAACTCACAGTAATTCCAGTTCTAGAAAGTTTGAAACCTTCTTCTGTCCTATGTGGGAACCAGGCATATATGTGATACACAGACATAAATGCATGTGGGAAAAAAGACTCATACACAGAATTCAAAAGTAGGTAAGTTCTTAAAGACAATTTCTGTAATTTAAAAATTGACAATCCATTTATTCTTTTTGAATAACCTGGTAGAGAAATGGTTAAACTATAGATCTACTATGTCTGTTCTTGACTGCTGTGGTAAGTTGAATGCAATTAACCCCTAAAAGCTCATAGAGAGTGGCACTTCTAGGAGGCCTGGACTGGTTGAAGTAGGTGTGGCCTTGTTGGATGCAGTATATCACTATGAGGGTGGGCTCTGAGGTTTCCTTAGCCCAGAGTTCTGCCCAGTGGCACAATTAACTTCCTGTTGCCTACAAGATGTAGCATTCTCAGAGTTTCTCCAGTACCATGTCTCCCTCACGCTGTCATGCTCCCTGCCATGATAATTAGCTAAACCACTGAACTGCAAACTGCCACTGCAATTGAACGTTTTCTTTTATAAGAACTGCCGTGGTGCGGGTGCCTTTTTAGAGCAATAGAAACACTAATACAAATACTCAATGCAAGTTGTTTTTTTTTCATCAAAGTCATAGTGAATAAGTAAAGCTTCTTGAAAAGATATTTATTATTTTATTTTATGCATATGGATGTTTTCTGCATGTATGTATGTATGTATGGACAATACATGCATGCCTGATGTCCCAAGAGATCAGGAAAAGGTATCAGATATCCTGGAATTGGAGTTAAGTATGACTTTGAGCCACCATGTGCATGTTTGGAACCAAATCTGTGTCGTCTGGAAGAGCAACCAGTGTTCTTAACCAATCAATCATCTCTTTTTTTCTGAAGAAAAAATCCAGTGAGAGAAAGGCCAACAGATGGTTCTTAAATCAGTCAGTTAGCTGCAGAATTAGAGTAGAAAACATTTTATCTTTCCCCAGCTAAAGGTCTAATGTTATGTTTCTTATAAATGAAAAGAATTCCCATGGCATCCTAGCATCATAGACCTTACCGGAGAGTAATATCTCATGAACTTTATAGGTTGTGTGTACTACCTTAGCAGTTAGAGGTTAAATAATTTATCATTTTATGATGATATTCAGTGAACAAACTCATATACTCAACATGAACTCTTGCTTTGATATGTTAATATATATTACAATGATTCTCCCATTTTAAAGTTTAAAAAACAATTGATAGAGACACCAAGCTCTTACATAGAGAAGGGACAAAAGGAGTCTACACAGGGGAGAAGGAAGATGGTGGGGACTGAAGAAGTGGAGAATCAATAGAAACACTGTTACGAGGTGGTTATGAAATGTCAAACGTCATACAGATATCATAGAGAAAGAAAGCAGATAATTAGAATATTAGTTTTCTAAATATACATGTGTTAAATTGTCTATGGAGAAAGTAGTTATGTTGATGTTGCAATGTGGGAAGAATGTTGTTGGTTTTGAGTACAGAAAAGATATTATTAAATGGGAAAAAGCAGGACATGCACTTATCAAAATTAAACTTAAATGAAATATATCATATATTACTTTACTATAAAAATGTTGGTGCTTTACTTAATTATTTCATATAATAACATTATTTTATGGTTTCCTTAATACCATAATTTTGTAAAAAAAAATTCTCAATTCATTCATAGATTTAAAATGTTAAATATTTGTGCTTCTTTTGTAGGAAACATAGTTTTCATGTTAGCTTTAATATAATACTTGATAAAAGAAAGAAACTTATTGAGAAAATTTGGATTCTTGCATGGAAATAGTCAACCTCTACATATTAAAATCAATTATCTAAAAGCAGAAAAACAAGACCACTACAATATTTTATAGATTTGGGAAGAAAAATATTTTGTATGCAAATATATATAATTTGCTTTTATCTCATTCTTATTTACAGAAAAGTTGCAAATGAAAATTTATTTTTCCAAATTCAAGTCTAAACGTGATATAATGATGTAGTTCTTATGAAACCAAGTCATTTTTTAATGTAGCAATTAGCCCACACCTTTTTTTTTCTTGACTAAGTGTTATCTATCAGTTGACTCTTCCTGTTTATGCATATCAGGGTATCTCAGAGTATGATTCAGTCCTTTAAAAGAGCACAATGGCAAAGCCCTAGGCAGCAGGCGGGGGCCAGATGTCTGTGCCTTTGAAACATCAAATGAAGCAGTGCTAAGTTGAGCAGAAAATAATTTTACTTTACTAGTTTTCTTTGAGTTTAATAACTCAATCTGGGCTCCAGAGTTTAACTTATTGTATTTCAGAATTTGGAAAAATTTATTATTCTTAACTTTTGAAGCAGGTTTATGTTTCAAAAGCAATAAACGTGTTCTAGAAAATTTTAATTGTAAATTGTTAGCCAATTTCTATTAACTATCGATAATTATGAAAATTATGAAACATATTTAAAATATAGTGTTTTGATATAACATTTAAAGTAACATTTAGTTTACGATAGATTTTTAAACAGCTGTAGAGCTTAAGCAAATTTAAGCCTATAATACACTACCGCAATTATGACAAAATTAAAACTATTTGATATAAATTGATTTATACTGAAATGTAGACTAAGAGTATCATTGTAGACATGGCAGTCAGATGCAAATTTCTAAAGATGTTTTTATGATAAATTAATATGAACACATGTTTTTATTTAAAAATACCAACAAATAAAGAGACACTAAAGAAAACATACTATTTAATACATTTCTGCTGTATACACAACACATATATAAGTAAATGCATTCAAAGATGATTTTCTAGTCTCCCCAATCTAGAGACATCATAAGCTTGGTATGTAATTTTATGTATTTTCATGTGTATTTAAATGATGGAGAGGATAAAACTGAAAATGTCTCTTCTATCATTTTAACATAAACAATTTGGGAGTCTGTACTAGAGAATCAATATTTCTATTACAAAGCTATAAGCTCCAAATGCCTTTTAAATATCCAAGATAAAATTGCCATAAAGTATCAAGACAAGATATACACTACTGACTTACAGAACAACTGATGGCCTATAACATAAACATTTACCTCAAGAGCATTTGGATGTATTTATAAATACATAGCTACAGATAAGATTATTTAGGTAGCAAATGTAGGTAGCAATAAGAATGGGCTGCATGGCAAGATTCCAATGAGTTTTAGTACTAACAGACCAAGATTTGAGGGAGAATCAAGCCCAGGAGGCTAAGAGAGATGAACCACTGAGGGAACCAGACAGCAGCAGTTGGTGGAATACTGCAAACTACAAGGGGAAAAATGTTTCAGACAGGAAGCATCCATCTGACTAAAAACTTCCGCAAGTCTGAGAGTAGTTAAAATTACATATTTGAGACTGATTGGAAAGATCACTATCGCTTGAAAATTTGGACATCTTTGAGCCTTGGGATGATACAGAGGGAACAACAGTCTATGTCAATGATAGGTTGTGACAATTCAGTTATTAATATGGACTAATTTTAAAAGTTCTAGGACAGAACTTGGCATATAAGTAATTCACCAAATGTTACTGGAATATGTGAAAATACAGAGATGGTGACAATAAAGATTATTCACATGAACTCAACCAATAACAGTGAGAAATAAGTATTCCAAAACATCCCCAGGCTTTTGTTTTCTTATTAACATGGAGTCACCATAAAGTTTCAGTATAGTCACTAATGCATATTCCAAGAAAAAGAAAAATTACTAGAACCTATTGAGAGTTCTTCTCACCTTCAAGAAGTACATCCCTGATACTAACATTTTTTTTCAATATTTGAAAATTATTTTTTTCTAGATTGGAGGCATAGATGTATGTGATGTAAATTATTTGTGTTCTTAAACTACTCAATCTTAGTTCCAATCCCATGTTATAGCTTCCATAATGTTTATCTAGCCATGCTCTTCCATGGAGTCATTCAGAGGTGACACAAAAATGAAGTTGACGACATCGATGTCCCGAATGTACAGTACTTTTTCTTTTCATTTCTTTCTTCTATTGTTTTATGTTCAACCATTGGATATTGAACCAAGAACCTTATGTTTGCAAACCAAGCACTCTATTGCTGAGTCATATGCACAGTCACAAAAACAAAACAAAACAAAAACCAGCAAAAATACAAAGCAAAACTTTCAGTAACAAAATTTCAACAATGTAGATTACATCAAGTTCAAACATGATGTCATCAAAATAATTCAGAAAACAAAATTCAAGAGCTATGTAACATTGGAGATAAAAATAAAAAAGTATTGAAGTCAAAGATATAAAAGCCTGCAATCCCACAAACTTTCCCTTATACATTAAAATTCTTACAATCAAAGTTTAACATTGTTACCTTCATCTTTAAATCAATATAGTGTTTAAAGAGCAGGCTGAGCCCTCCTGTGCAGGAATTCACACAACTCCCGTGAGCTGTGGACAATGAAGTCATCAGTGAGAGGATCGTAAGGCAAGTAGCTCAATTTGCTGCTGGGAAACTAGAAAGGTGATGGGAAATAACGTTTTGACAGAGGAAAAGACATCAATTTGAGCAGGTATTAACTTTTCTGTACATAAGTTGAGAAGGAAAGACATGAGAAGTCCATGAATCTGCAAAAAAGACGCATGTAGGGTTTGCTAGGTGAGTGTAAGGCATGAAGAAAGAAAGTCAAATGGAGAAGAGATTGAGGAATGACTGCAAATTTCTAAGACCACAATAAAGATAGTAATTTGGAAGAATAGAAAATAGGGAATACTGGGTCACAACAAGGAGTATCCTGGAAAAATTGTCTAGAGGAGTTTTCAGGGGCTACTGACAATAGGTATTTGAAAAGAAAGAGTGATAGCAATTGAGATTTACTATGCCATAGTTTAAAGAATGATCATTTGTTAGTAAGCCTGGCATGTGGATGCTTGATAGACTGAACATATGTTTAATTTTCCTAAGATGATCACATTAATGTTTATCATTCCATTTTCACATATTATGCATACATTTTCTTAATTTTTTTATTAATCTTTAGGAATGTAGTAGGCAGCCATGGAGCCTGACTCTGTAACTTTAGTACTTAGAGGCTGAGGCAGGAGAATTGCTGTGCTTTCAAGGTTATTCCGTGTGACAGTGTTTCCCCTCCAGGCTAAGCTACAGAATGAGATCCTGTCTTTATCCCTCCTCCCATAAATAAAACAAACCTACAGCATGACAAACGAAACTAAGCTTTATAGAGTTATGCAACCTGGCTGTCTTATACTTTTAGTTTTCTCCCTGTTTGCTCTATTAGGGTATGGACACATATGTAAAACAGAGTGCTTACCTTGACAAATAGTTCAATGTGAAGAACAGCTGGCATTAACCCCATTACCACCTCCAAGTACATTCCACATATAATTTCTCTAGCTGTCCACTCAAAGAAGCCATTGTATATTATACTGATGCATCAAATTTCCCTTGACCACAAGCAACAAAATGGTGTCAACTCAGATCTAAGGTGATGAGATATCAAAGTCAAGGTCTCTACTAGCTGCTGAAAGTCATACTTTCATACCTCATGCCATATTCAGAGCTGTAAGGATACTGCAAGGAAGACTGTTGGGAAAGCCACAGATTAGAGGCATGCAAGGAGTTACGGGCCTCTATAGGAGCACCGTGATTCTGAGAAGCTCATGAAACTCAAAAAAGAGTTCTCAGTAGTCCTCATTGTCCGCTATGTTCAG
>NC_022031.1:28090978-28109470 GCF_000317375.1 Microtus ochrogaster
TAAATTATTTCTTAATTAAATTACCTGTTTTCAATTACAAATACACTTATACATACATGGAAACTGAAGGAATGACTGTATTTTGTCTTCTTTTTAAGATATTATACTTTAAAATTTTTCCAAGAAAAAGTACATTTTAATTTATAATATTCAGCGTTGTGGATTTACATACATTCAACAAACTGAATTAAATCCTTTATGTTGAAAGTGAATGTTGAATATTTTGAAGTATTCCTTGCTGTAATGTCACCCTTTCATTTTTTTTTTATTTTGGTAAGCAATAATATAATGTAAATATAGATCACAAATTAGGAATTTCAAATGATCTGCAAACATTCATGTAGCAGAGCTTCAGTGTTTTATATATATATATATATACAAATGCATGTGGATATATATGTATATATCATGTGTATATTTATCATATACAACACATCACATATATTATAGCCTACACATTTATCATGTATAATTCATGCCATATATAGCATATTATATGTGACATATTATATGTAAAATCATATGCTACATGTATAACATAAAATGTTATATTGCATGTATATATAATATATAACATATATAATTTGTAGTCAAGCACACCTCATCATTGCATTAAAAATGCCTTTCTTGCTGGGTGGTGGTGGTGTACGCCTTTAATCCCAGCACTTCGGAGGCAGATGCAGGCAGATCTCGAGTTAGAGGCCAGCCTGGTCTACAAAAGCTAGTTGCAGGACAGGCTCCAAAAGCCAAAGAGAAACCCTGTCTCAAAAAAGCAAACAACAATAAAAAAGAATAACTTTCTTTTTCTTTTTCTTGAAGAAGGTAATTAGTTATCATTGGCCATATATTCCCCAGATGCATAGACATGAGGTTTTGGAGTAAAGGAAGGGATTATAGTGTTCATTATCAATGTTCATTGCCTTTATTATAATATTTTTTTCTTTATTTTTCTTATACGATATATATTTGGATACCTCTAGAAAGTGCATAACTGTTTTAATACCATATATTAAAGAGTGTATTCTAAGTAATACATAACTTTATAAGTGCTGCATACAACTTTGTGTTTTAAGAAATATGTCCTTTGTACCTAGCAAGAATACCATTACTAATTTAGAATTTATTGGGATAAATTAGGAGCTCCTTTTTATCTCTCCATAAAACAGTTTCAACTGTGTACTTGTCAAAGCTATAGGACCCTGAACAACCCTGACAACACTGTTTTCCTGTACACTGACATACATAAGTTAACTATCCCTGCTCTTTTCCCAACCTCTTGTATATTTCCATCAAAGCTCAGTTTCCTAGACAATTCTATTTTGTTGCTAACTTAAAAGAGCCCTGGACAACATGCATAGAATAACTTACACTATTGTCAATGGAAAGAAATGTACAAGCAGTGGGATTGAAAGAATGTGCGTAGGCAACTAAATGGGCTTTAATATCATCAGAGGAAGCCCTTCGAGTGCCCTAAATCTATAGAACATATCGAATATTTTGTACAAGAAGATCAATACATTCAATACATCACCTTAATTATTTTCACGCTCAGGTATTTAGAGTTCAGGGAACTATTCCAACACAAAGTATGGCAGCAGATTTCACACAATTATGTTACACTTATTGACTGATCAGCTAGCATGAGGCATAAAAGGCTAAAACCAAATTAGACACAGCTTGGAAAACATGAGACAATACTCGTGGGAAAACTGATCTTAAGGAAAGGGATAAACTGGGGTTTGGAACGGAAGGATAGATAGCCATATAGGTAAGGCAAGGAAATTGAGGATTGAAAATATGATATAAATGATCCAACTAGACAAAAAGGCAGTGCAATGGTACGATAGGCGGGGACTTCCTATAAACATTTTCTTCATAATACAGAATGGAATTTTTCATCAGCACCTGGAGAGAAATGTCTAAGTGTGGCATCTGCAGAGATAGAGAGATGGGCTACGTATGCTTTATGGTAGCAGTGGCAAAGGTGGCTGTGCTTATAGGCTTTAATTAAATGTCATATGCTGGTTGCTTGCTGATTTGAACACTATAGGATTCTGGTCTCCCAAGAGTTGTGGTCAGATTCATTTCCAACTTCAGTGTTCCTATCTATGTCACTAAAACATTTGGATTTCAGAACATAAATATTTGAATTCATATGATTAATAAGTTTAATTTTCTTGAATATTTATTTGTTTACTTCAGCATTGTAGCTTTGTAAATGATAAGAAAGTAAGTTATCAGTTCTATATGATCCTATTAATATATAGAAAATACCTAGTACAGTACTGTATAAAATTTAAAAATGAACTTAATATATAAACACCATTTCTTTTTTAATTAAGAATTTTAATACAATCTTTTCTCATTTTACATAGCTATCCCCATTTTCACTGCCTCCACTCCTCCTGTCCAATGTTCCCCAAACTCCATCCCCATCTACTTCTCAGAAAGAGTTAAAAAAAAATCTGATACTTCACTAAGTCCCTCCCCACATATCTAGGCTAACTAAGGTATTCTTCTGGAGAGAGTGTGCTCCAAAACACCAGTTCAAGAACTAGGAATAAATCCTGGTCCCTCTTCACAAGCCTCGGTGGGCCTAGTTTGGTCCTATGCAGGATCCCCTGATATTTAGTCCAGAGTCAGGAAGCTCTCACTAGCTCAGGTCAGCTGTTTCAAACACTATCTCTAAGTGTGTTATGGCATAATTATATAAAAACTTTGAATTATGAAAGTTAATGTTTATTTAGAAATAAAAGATAAAAATTAAGAAGTAATACTAAGAACAATGTTTATGTGTTTAAGTGGTATGTTGATGTATGTTTCATTTTCAGTTTAAATCAATACTTTAATATTATTAATTTAAAAGTATTAATATTACTGCTTAATAATATTAATACATTTAAATTTTAATATTATACTCAAAATTGTTAATATTTGTTTTAATATTATCTTTTGTATTTAAAATATTTTTATTTACAAGTGTGTGCTTGTTTGTATGTGTGTCATATGCATATCTATCAACCCACTATCTATCTAGCTATGCATATGTAATAAAATATAAGTGAAATCAATTTATGTGCTGATATGTAACCCACTTTCTATAAATGCTAATTCAGAAATTCAAGAAAAAGATAAAGCTGTCTGATAATGAACAGATAAAGAAAATGTGGCACATTTACCCAGAATAATATTATTCAACTACTATTATAAATGTTATGAAAATGACAAGTAAATAAAAGGAACTGAAAGCAAAAGTTCTGTGTGTTGTAACATTGATGTATTAAATCGACAGAACTGTATGTTGCATTTGAAATAACCATAGAGGTCAGCAAATTAATAAAGGACCATGAGAATCGAGAAATTGAAGGAAAATACTTAACTACACTGCAACATATAGGGTTAAAAGGGAATAATTTTAAAAATAATTAAATTGGCAATAAATAGAAAATAAAATACACAGAGCTAAGTACACTGAAAATATTTTTGGAAAGTCATATAGAAACCTACTACTATAGAAGCTACTGAAAATATTCACTTACATGTATGAAAAAAGTTTAAAAGGAGTTAACACATAAAAGGGGAAAACTCCTCTATCTAGGAAATAAAAACTCAGTGCCAAAATGGGTTACCTCTCTTCGTGTCATTGGTAAATTATGTTCTGTAAACCTCAAGACAGTATGACTTTTTGCCATCCATCTTGCTTACTCTTTAGCACTTGATGGTAAAACTCTATTGATGAAGATATCACAGCATATTTGAGTCATTAAACACAGAATAATCAAGCTAGTATCCATATGGAAGCCTAATGCCTGATGGTAAGGGGGATGCATCCTAACAAGAAGGAAAATAGTCATCAATATTTACATCCATGAACCCTTGAGCAACAATAATAACAATCCTGAAAAGATATGTCCACTGTAAAATAGTGGCACAATAGTTCAACAAGCGTCATGGGAATAAACAACCCCTTTCTAAGTCTAAGACCTGTCCCATAAGATGGAACCAAAGTTGGTAAGAAGAAAGAAAGGAAGAAAGGAAGGAAAGAAGGAAGGAAGGAAGGAAGGAAGGAAGGAAGGAAGGAAGGAAGGAAGGAAGGAAAGAAAGAAAAGAAAGAGATACCTTCCACTAGATAGTTTGTAGACTCTATAAGAGAATCTACTACTTTTATTCTGTTAAATAGCCACAGTATTAAACTGGCTCCTAGTGATTCATGTCTATACATATAGATTAGTGTTCATCTCAACCCTCATCAGAGAAATTTTTGTTTGCTATAGGTGGTGATTAACACAGGGATCCACAGCTGGACAAGTTTTCAGACAAGGAGAAGCTATGGAATATCCTCTCCTAAATGCTTTCTATGGCTGATACATAATTTCAAAAGAAGCAGAAAGAGGTATAAGATTCCAAGGAGGTGGATGACTACAAGAACATGATGTCATTCAGACAGAGCTGGGCAGTTACACACATGAACTCACAGCAGCTGTGACAGCATGGACAAGCATGTTTCGAAGCAAACAAAATTTGACCATGATGGAGATGAACAGGAAGTTATACAACTAGCTAAAGAACTACTGTTAATTGATAACTGCAGAAAAGAAGAGAGCCAATCTTTTTAAAGGTACATGCATTGGTAAGTTAAGCATCCTAGTAGGAAACCACATGTCCAGGCTCCAACTGTACTTGATGAGGGGAAAAAAAGACAAAAAGTTGGTCAGAAAAGGAAGTTTAAATGGGTGTGAAAGTACTTGAAGTAAGGGGTGAACATGATCAAAATATATTATATCAGAATGTCAGAGAAGTAATAAAAAATGAGAGAAAATATAGATGAATCTCAGCATAGAGTATGAGATGTGAACTCACAGTCCAATTCCTAGTTGAGGAGCTGCTGGCTTGTAATAGGTCCTAGAAGACAATGATTCAGCAGTCTTTAAGGATGGGAACCCTGATACTTTGTCCTCCCTTTAGGGAGAACTCCACACTGAAAAGCATTTGAATAACTCAAACTAGACTGGATGAGTTAAAAAAGAGGAAGAAAGTGAAAATGGGGTAAATATGATCAGAACACATTTATGGAAATACAAAATTTAGTTTAAGATGAACAGAAGGCCTCCATTTAAAACCATAAATGCTGAAACTTCTAGTAGAAAATCTCAGGTAATACCCTTCCAAATGTCTGGGTAGGTAAGAAATTCCAGAACAGAGCACTAATGTCATAGGAATAGACCCAGAGTATCAGTAGACAAGAGCACATGTAAACAAAAAGTATCTAAATACCAAAAGTAACTGTCTGCAGGGAAATCAGCCAGCAAACAGGAGAAAAGGTTTATCTCTGAAGCTATACTTCAGAGATGAGGCTGAGATCTAGCATTTACAAAATTGCACACTATATATATAAATTATATATACAATGTGTGTATATATTAATAGTTGTATAGCTGGTCTACAAAACTGAATTAATAGTTTTTTTTAAAAAAAAGAACCTGACAATAACTATTCTGTAAAAAAAATGTTAAATGTCCTTAACAATCTCAAAAGAAAATTAATGAACACTGAGAAAGGGAGAATTATTCTTTCTCAGAGATGGTGCTTCTCATTCATTATCTACGAGCAAGGACTCGGTCTTAAAATATTTATGTATGATTTAAATATATGTATATGCATCACTAAATATACTAAGTATTGTATTTGCATATTTTTTGTATTGTACATAGAACAATAATAGTTAACCAACTATGTTGAAATGTCAACTGATGTTATTTCTGTTTAGGTTTATTTAGACTACCATATTGTTGAGATTAT
Organism: Microtus ochrogaster; assembly: GCF_000317375.1. Taxonomy (NCBI): domain Eukaryota; kingdom Metazoa; phylum Chordata; class Mammalia; order Rodentia; family Cricetidae; genus Microtus; species Microtus ochrogaster. The sequence goes on from NC_022031.1 coordinate 28,096,778, forward strand.
ATAGGTTATGCTTCCTTATTCTCTACAGAAGAAAAAAATCTTGCAGCATATGTCTTGGTCCTCTGGCTTGTACACACTTTCAACCTCTTATTCTGAGATATTCTCTGAGCCTTAAGTGTAGATGTTGGATTTTAGATATACCAGTTTGGGCTGAGCACCCTTAAGTCACTTGTCATCTGCATTTGACCAATTGTGGCTTTGTATAATGGTCTCCACATGCTGCATAACGTAGTTTCTTTGATGAGGGTGAGAACTACAGTTCTCAATGAGTATATAAGTAAGCACTAAAAGTGGAATTTGAAATTTTTCTGATTTAGCAATGTGCCAGTAGTATATCCTCCTCTGGGTCTAATCAATGACCTCACCAGCCATGAATAGCTTTCTAGGTTTACAGTACCATGTCTTAATTCTCCCTGACTGAACAGACCATAAAACTAATTAGACAACTTGTTCTTACCTCTAAGATAGAAGAAGTACTAATGGACCTTTGTGGATCTCCTACTATGCTAGTCACTATTGTGGTTTATAGGTATCATATCTGGGCAGGAGAATTGCTTTCTTTACTACCTTGACTGCTAAGTCAGAATGGCTAATACCAAGCTAGCAACTTCCAACATATGCTGGTAAAAGATGAGAGAGGAGGAGTCCTAAGTCAGTACTGATGAGATTGCAGACCACTGCAGCCTCTCAGGAAACCAGTGTGAAATCTCAAAAATGTAAAAACAAATGTACCATATGACAAAGATGTATTGCTCCTTGACAGATGCCTAGAGGACTGTAAATTCTACTCCAGAGACACTTGCTCAGTCATTTTCATTGATACCATCTTTATAATAGATAGTAAAGGAAAAGAAACTAAATGCCTCCAATGGATGGGTGGATAAGGATTATGCGATACAGACACACAATGAAATTGTATTCAACTCTAAAGAATAATGGAATTAGTAGGTATAGAAATGAACTAGAAAACATGATTGTGAGTGAAGTCAAGAAGTTTCAGAAAGATTGATGTCCTATATTCTCTCTTTTGTGTTAGTGCGTAACGTGGAGTAACCACAGAAATGGGGAAAGTAAAAAGGGACCATAGTAAGAGTAAAAAAACTCTGGAGAGGGGGAAAGCAGTTTATAGGGATGTGAAAGGAGAAGTGGGAAAACGGGTGAGGGACTTAACTTTGAAGAGCCAACAAAAGAAAACACAGCTGGGGGAGAATGAATGAATAATACTAAGGGAGTTTGAATAAAAGAATTAGTAATAATACACTGCTCTTGGAGGGGGCATTTTTGTGCCACTAAAGGTACACATAAAAGTGTACTTTATGATAAGCACAAGCATTCACTCTTGTCTTCTTTGATCACAAATGCTCTATTTTTCCTTTTTAAAGTAATGTTGGTGACTGCATCTGTCTAGCTTTGAGTTTCGTCAGAACTGATATCATAAATGCATGTTTAATTTTATATGATATCAATTTCATACATCAATTGAAGTCATTATATAATATTGTTATATAATATCTGTCTATAAGTCTATAATTCAGTGTATTATATTTTTTGCTTTGTATATATATAATTAACTCATAGTGTCAACTTGGTCATGCTTGATGACTTTCCTAATGTGGTATTAAATTCAGTTTGTAAGTTTTTTATTTTCTGTATTTTTTTTTTTGAGAAATTGTGCAGCTAGGTTTACTGTGGACATTTTTCTTTATTTCTTTTGTTGTTGTTATATTTTTTTATCTGGTTTCATTTTGAGAGTATCATTGATTTCGTAGAAGAGGTTTGGAAGTATTGGTATTAGATTTTCCTTAATATTAGGAAATATTTAGCAGTTACTCCATCTAGTTCTGAGATATTTTTAATTTTATTTTTTGTTTAAAAGAGGCAAAAATAAATATGGTGTCTATCTCATTGGTTGTCAGTTTAAATTATATGTTCTATATTTAATTTCATTAAGACATATGCCTTTAAAGAGTAATTCTCTAACTGAAGGTTTTCTAAAGCTGTTAAATGTAAACTTTGAAAGTATGAATATATGATAAACTGATATTTAGTGTTTCATTTGAATCTGTAATTAAAACTCTCATTTCATCTCCAATTTAATAATTTCTGTTTTTCTTTCTTTTTTAGTTTGACTGGGAATTTATTGATCTTCTTAATATTTTCAAAGAATGATCATTTTGAGTAATTATATGTATATCCTTAGTTTATTTCATCAAATTAATTACTTTTAGATATCTCTACTTATAACCCTAATTTGCGTTTGGCTTCAATTTAGTTTTATAAGGTCTACAGGTATTTAACTACAATATTTATCTGAATTCTTTCTAATTTTGTTTTAAATAAATTTATCCTTTGACAGCTCCATACCTGTATGTAATGCACTCTGTTTGTTTTTATCCCCTACACACTCCCCTCTCTCATTACTCTTATCAACCTCCTTTTTACAAAAAAAAAAATCTCCTTTTGTGCATGACATTATTTTGTTGTTGTTGTTCTGTGAACTATGATGTTTAACCAGGGAGTCTTTGTGGCCATGGCTTCGTACCTTTCCATGGAAGTCTGAGTGACTCCCTAGTTGAAATACAACTGAAAAAGTGACCTCCACTCTACCAGAATTTTTCAGTAGTCCATAGTTGAGCAGTAAGAAGTATGACTCCATCACTATTGACAGATGATAATGCTATATATTTATAAGGTGCATAATAATATATGTGGTATGTTATTAGTTATGATCTGTAAGCAAAATAAATCATTAGAACTCATTCCTTACCTTCACCCTAACCTTCCATCTATAACCCCTCATTCCTTACCTTCACCATAACCCCTCCCCCATCTATGACTGGTTATCAAGAGGACCATTCTTGTGCAGACACACTACATGTAACCCCAGAGACTGTGAGTTCAAAATTGAAATGGCTGGGCAATGCCTGAAAGATATAATTTTACAACTGTCCTTATCTTCTAGCTTTTAAACATTCTTTCTTTCTCCATTAAACAATGCTCTCCAAACGTTAGGAAGGAGGGGTCATGTAAATGCCTATTTGATGTTAAGCATTCAGTTGTCACTATTTCACAACACCTGGAAAAGCCATATGCTTTTTGATTCACTTCAAAGACAGGCTTCTACGATAGGCTAAGAGTAATTTTATCTGTAAATATAAACTTATATTTAGAAGGCAGTTTGATGAAATTTGATTTAGCTGAATAACAGTTAAAAATCCCCACAACACCAAGAGGCAATGACTGCCATATACTTTAAAATAATAGATTCCCTTCTGTAAAATGGGTCTTAAAACTGAACTGCTTACTATACAATAGTTGTGCCACTATTTAAAAAGTGAGCACTTCTTTCCAGAAAGGTTAGTATGATAGATCACTGGATTCAAAACTGGGTGAGACAATTGATGCCAAGCCTTTCCCAATGAACTGCATAACATCTTAGGCACTGTGAAAACCTGCCAGCAGAAAGGAATTTTACAGCCCAGTTCAAACTTGATTCCCCATGCTTTCCAATCAAGTTATGTAATAGCATCAGCAATAGGGTTGTGTTATCTTGTTCTCATGGACAATCGAAAAGAGAACCAATGTCCTGTATTATTTTGAATGCCTATTTGGTTCCCTGACCAACAACTCCTGTAGAAATATACCACATCTAACCAAGAGGTTTTATTTCCTAACCCATTATTGTTTGGAATAGTATTATTATTCATGTAAAATATCTACCTTTTAATTCTTTTATTAAAATTACATTTTAACTTGCTTAAAATATAGTACATTCCCTTTTCCAATATATGATCTCCCACCCATGCACATACAAACAGCTCTGAAATAATTTGGTAGGCATCTATTTTTTTTAAGAGAAAGGACATGAATTTAGGAAGGAAAATGCATGGGAACTATAGGAAAATAATCAGAGCACAATATATATATATAAGCACATTACAGATATTTATGAAAATAAAAATATTTAATTTAAAAGAGTGCATGTTCATATTTTTCATATGTAGATGATTTTAGTTAAACCTCTATGCCATGTCACTCATCTCGCTTATTTCCCTACTCATTTCTGCACCAAAATTATTGCTACACTCTACTTTCATTTTACATGTGTTTTTCTGTTATGATGATCTTAAGAAATACCCTTCCCAATGACTACTAGTTCCCTGACTTTTACTGGTATTCCACGTCAAGCACATCAAAGGATTAGAAGCAGGATTTGCATATTACAGAAAGCATGCAGTACTTGTTTTCCTGTGTCCAAATTACTTCATTGAGTATTCTACTTTCCGTTCTAGCAAGTTGGTTTCAAATTACCTAGAACAATTTTTCTTTATAGGTGAATAAAATTTCATGGCATATATGTACAACATTTTCCTTACCTTTTGCCAGTGCATAAACACCTAGGATAATTTGATTTCCTAGCAATTCTGAATATAAAAGCAAACAAACATGAATAAGCAAGTATCCCTGTAATAGGATATAGCATCATTAGGGTATATACGTACACCCAGGAGTGGTATAACTAGGTCATATGAAGTTACTTTTTAAGCTTTCTAAGAAAATACCAGACTTATTTCCAAAGTGGCCATACTAGTATAGACTCACATCAAATATATAAAAGTGTTTCTTTGCCTCAAATCACAAACAGTGATGGAGGACATTCTTACAGGGCAGAAATGCAATCTTGAAATAATTTTAATTTGTGTTTTCATGATGGCTAAGGATATTACAATTTTCTTTTCCTGCATGTTTTTTCCACTACCCCCTCCTCCAGCCAGCTGTTTGCCTTAGTTCTGTCCATGAGGATACGACATCAAGTTATGGCCCAGACTTGCTGTGATCCATGTAACTCCTCTACCCTATGGCTAGGATGGTTGATGTTGGGAATTTCTCAGCTTCTTACCTCATTTCTGCTAGCGGTTTCTACCATTTCTACAACTTTATGTCTGCTGATCCTACCCAGATGCTACCCACCCTCTTCCCTTGTATTCTTCCAGGACTTAATTGTCTTTTTATGGGACAAGAACAGATGTTGGTAGATGATTAAAAGTATTGCCGATTTCTTAACTCTAGAATCCATCCTATTCTTTTTCTTTTGTATCTATGAGATGCTAAGTTTCATTCTTCTGCCAGTTTGTTAAGGCATAAGGAATTCAGACTCACAAAGATTTTCCTGAGCTCCAATCACTTGCACTAAGAAATATAAGTGTGAGTGGATATAAGTGTGAGTGAAGTGAAAGTATTTTCGATAACATATATTTAATGCTATATATTTAAAAAAATAACCACATATTTGGTTTTATATACTTATATATGTAATATTTATATATACGTATATATAACATATATACAGAAATATATATGTCCAGAGATAATAAACACACACACACATACGTACACATATTAGCTTTGGAATAATTTGTGTGCAGCTTTTCACAAAAGGGATAATTTTAGGGCACCACACAATGCTCTGATATTTCAAACTACACTACTGAAATGCTATTTTTTTATAATTATTTTTATTTTATGTGTGTTCATTTTTGCCTGCATGTTTGCCTGATCTTGGAATTACAGACAGTTGTTAGCTACCATGTGGCTGCTGGAATTGAACCTGGGTCCTCTGGAATAACAGTCAATGCTCTTAATTGCTGAGCCATCTCTCCAGCGCCTGAAATGTTCTTAACATGTTTACAGGTGTTTTTATAGTTGATATCTAAGAATCAGCTGATAGTATGAGAGGGATTTGTAGACATGGGGTCAATACCAGCAGAGTTTTAGAAGATTGATTTCCCTGAGGCAAACCTTGTGATTTTCATGTCCTACTAAAATCCAGCTCTAGATCAAAATTGCTGATTCTGTAAAAGTATGTTTAAGAAGCATTTGCTAAGATTAGCTCAAAAAAGCTGCTAAGAAAATAAGAGTGTGAAATTCTACAATAAATGCTGATAAGAATATATAGTTGCCTAAGCAGAAAGAAATCAGCTCATTCCCCCCAGGCTGCTAACACTAATTGCCCCGGGTAGAATGAAGAACAAGAAAGACGTGTGATTTAGAATAAAGCGCTCACTGCCAGTCCCCTCTTTAATTTAGTTAAGCAATAGATAGTAATGGAATTTTCCTCCCTCCAAAGCATGTCTCAAATCAATTAATTTATTTAGGCAATGCCATTGTTTTTTGCTTCATTTCCCTCCCGATGAAAGTTTTCCTGCAACACTCCAGGCAATTCAGCCTCAAATTCCTTCTGAGAGTACTGTTCGTGTTGAGAAGTGCTGCATTGCCGGCGTGTTCTGCAATATAGAGAAATAGAGGCAAATACCACACAGAACCCCTGGATCAATACATAATATAAACTAAAACCACAGAAGATTCAAAACTTTAATATTAAGCTTAATAGGAAGCTAACATTCATGGGTACAGAATAGAATAAAATAAACAAGGATGTTTCAGAGTACTTTTTTTTCCCCTCTCATGTTGCAATTGTAATGAGCTCATTAGAAGCATTATCAAATAAACTTTGTGTTCACAGTAGAACAGAAGAACTAACAAAAAAGGAAAAATGAAAGAAGATGAGTACAGGAGGAAGACACAGGATAAAATGATTTGCATGTCCTTAAGAGATTGTTGTTTTGTTTTTACCTTGTAAGTCAGTAGAAAACCTCTCTCCAAGAAAACACTTGAATTTAAATTTTATACTTCAAGAAATTGTTTAGTCAAAAAAATCAAGAATTATGAATGCTAATCTCTATTAGGTTATGACATATTTTCATTATTATGTCAAATATTTTGCATAATACAATCTGCTAAAATTAAAGTGAAGCAAAATATTGTGTTTAAATTTTAAGATTTAGATTTATGTTAAAAATCCCCTATCATGATTTCATTTTAATTCCAGGGTTATAAATGCCTTTAGTATGTTTTGATTTTCAATTTGAGGGTGTTTTCAGAATCAAGTACTTTTGTAAGGCATTCTATGCTTTTAGGAAACAGTGTTTTAATCATTATTGTATTAACTTCCACTGGGTTTAATATGATATTGTTTAATATGATATCATTTTATATTATATTGTCCAAAGTGTGTTTATTTTAAAACACTGAACATCACTCATCAGTTTCATATTAAAAGGTTTAAAAGAACGAAACATAAATTAGGGAAACTTTGTTCCTTCACAATTGCGCAGTTGAATTATTAGAGCCACACCTATGATTTAATCTCTCAAGCATATGGGAAACCACAGCATTCAAAGATGTAAAAGATTATTTGCTATTAATGTAATGACCTCTGTATTATTATTTGCACTTTCCCTGTAAAATGATAAACTGTTCATGAATCTGTTACACTTGTTGACATCAAATATTTGAGCATTTGATATTGTGGAATCTGCTACCATATTTTCACTATGAAAGATAATTCTTTTCTAAACCATTATACACTAAATCTGTGATGTTCTCTAGCATGATAAAAACAGAATATTTACTTTATTAAGTATTCCTAAGCAATGCCTGTTCCCTAACTCCATAGAATCATCTGTCCAGGGTAATCATGCTGTAACAACTACTTTATGAGGTATAACTGCACGATATTCCTAGTAACGTGCATGCCTACATTCGACAGTGTTACTACTCATCTATCAACCACAGTGAAGTGATGAGACTTCACCTCATAGCAGCCCTGACATCGCCCTGATCGCTACTCGTTCTGCTTGTCAGCACTTTGTGTCATTAATGGACAGGCAGTTGAAACCAAAATCTCAATTTTTTTCTTAATGTAAATTTTTTTCTGCTCAATCATCTGTTCATGTGGTTCATATGATCCCTGAGGGTACAGAGCCAAATATAGGTAATAAGGCTTGTTGAGGTTGACTGACTGTGTCCCTAGAAATGCCTTATTCAGCTAATTTGACACTGTGCAGTTAAAAACATAAAAACTAAGAATAAGTACTTCTGTTAAATTTTTCTGTTAATTTACACTCAGTCCCTATAAAACAAAAATCAATTATTTATTTTCAGTCAATAATTTGCATAAAATTGAAGAATAAAATATTTTACTACAAGTAGATATTTAAAAGAAAGTAGAAAAAAATTCCAGAGGTTAGATAATAAAATCAGATTACATAACCCTATAGACTTCCTAAATAAAAGCTGATGGTTGAATTATTTTATACATGTAACCTTTGTGTCTTAATGCAATGAACTACGTGTATGGAGTAATGGAAACAATTACAAAGTGTTTCATTTGAGTATCTAAATGTAATTTGGATAAAACATTCCATTTGGGTGTCATAAGTAGATTTGGTTTAAAACAACACATTATCAGAGAAAATGTAGTTTTGAATACGGTTTAAGAAAAATGGTCAGAACCAGAGGCCAGAGCATCCCTAGGTACCTCGGTGAGGACATTGCCCACCACCTGCTAAACCCCCTTAAGCCTGTTAAATAACTGGACTGCATTCCCACTCCTGGGCCCCATATTGTAGCCTACTTCTTTGGAAGAAGTCTTTGACTTTACTAGAGGCAAGATAGGATTAAGGAATCCGAGGTAAAATACTGCCCACAGCCAGATAACAATTCTTAAAACCCACCCAATAACTCAGACTGTACTCTCTCCCCTGGGCTCCTTATGGGGGCCTACAGTCTTGGAAGCCTTACAGGAGCTCAGACTGGTCCTAGGAACTTGAGTGGGACACTGTCCACCACCTGCAAAATGCCTTGAAATTCTGCTCAAATACCCCCGTTGATACCCCCCCCCCAGTTACCCAATACCTATATACCATACACTAGTCTACAACTTAGGAAGAAGTCTTATGCTTTATCAGAGGCCGTAGATGGAGGTATGAAGCAGAAAAACTCTCAATCATTACTGAAAGGAATTGCATGTTGAAGAGCCACCAGGGGGGAAGAGTTTGGAAGTTCCTTTCAAACCACACATATGCCAGCATATTGAAAAACTCTTGTTGACACAACAGCAGAACTATTTATGGATCTCTTATTCACAATTGCAGCACTGGAGAACAAAGCCAATAGGTCAAGTGAAATATGAGCTTTAATCAATGCAATGGATATTATTATTCCACACTAAAGAACAAGGGGGTGACACTTATAGAAAATATACTGAACTAGGCTGGCCTAAGACTCAGAGAATCACCTGCCTCTGCCTATCCAGCACAAGGCCCTTAGTTCAGTCCTCAGATCCAAGGTGGGGGTGGTGAGAAACTGAGTGAAATTACTAACTTCAAGACAATATGAAAAAATTACACTGTAGTTTTTATTCTATGACATAATGGCAAGAGTAAAATTATGGGGATATAAAAGCATCAGTGATTTCAGGGTTATCAGATAGAAAAATATGAGTAGGAAGAACACAGGAATTTATGGCTGTGGAAATACTCTTTGTGATTCTCTATTGATAGCACAGGTCAGTGTATATTTGGGCAGTTTCATAGAATATACAAGACTGGTCCCTAATGCCCCATAGATTTTGGATAGCGATGTGTCAATGTTAGTGTATATAGGACATAGATATGAATTAAGAGCTGATGCTGAGAGACTAATGTGGGTGTCAAAAGAAAAGGTCTTATTGTACTTCCTAGCTTACTGAGAATCAAAATTGTTCTGATAATTAAGTTATATAAAGAAATCTCTCGTCAGTGTTCATCTGAGTATGTAGTTTTCCTAATGGATCTATTTTGGATTCTTTTCCATAGATTACATGTTTACTCCACCATTTTCTTATATTTTTAGTCTAATTATCTTGAGACTTTAAATGATGCTAACATCTGAGTGGGTCTTATTTTCGCTGTAATAAAAATGCATTCTTAAATATTTCACTCATTGCTGTAATTGAATTTTACTTATGAATTCATTACTGTCCAATTAGTACTCAATTAACTAACATTTCTTATCATAGTTCACTAAAAGCATTGCTTTAATTGTCTTTCATTTGTTTCCCTGAACTTGTTAGCAGGGGTTAGCTTATGTTCAGCTTACGGTGCATCATGGTATTCTCATGCCAGAGACCCCTAAGGCTGGTTGCTCCCTCCTCGCATCTCCAACATGAATAAATATAACCTACCCTACGCAGATTACAATATGAAGAAGGGAATCCAGTAGAAAATAAATGATGTAAAAAGTACTTACATTGCCTTTCTGTGCATGATGTAATTGTGAGCTACAGTTAAATTTCTATTTATAATAATACCAATCTCATTTTCTTGGCAATGTAATGAAGAATGTCAAATATGACCATTGTAAGTGCCATGAAGGTTCATGAGAGAGTATTTATGTAGAACTACATAATATCCTGGAATGATCATGCTTTTCTAAAAGCATTTATTATCCAAAAAGGACATATGAACAAGACTGGGCTTATAAATTATAGAAGCATAGGAAGAAAATGGTTCAGAGAACAAGGCAATGCTAATTCAACCAGTCCCTGCTCTCAGATATAACCAGAAAACTTCCAAAAGAGCTAGTACCAAAAGAAAACTGATTTCTTTTATTCTTTTTTTCTTTTCAATCATGGAAAGATATTTATTCCAATGAACACTAACAATATCTCATATCTCAGTAAGATTAAATAAGAGCATCAAATTTTTTTCTTAATCATATCAAAATTAGTGGTTCTGTACATGAATGGAAGAAAAGGAAGCCGGGAGCCACACTGAGGAGAGCAAGGCACACTGGATGCCATCTTACCTTCCTTTCCCTTCAATAAATTACAGAAATTATTGCATGATTTCTGACTGTTGTGTGTGTATGCTGCGGTTACATAGTCGGAAAACTTTGCAACATTTTTAGTTGAAATAGTATTGCTCCCTTGGTTTTGGAATGAATAGCGTGTAGATTGCTAAAACTACATATAATTCAATACATAAACAGAGCTGTTTGGAGCTAAAACTCTAAAACCTAACACATATTTAATCTGGACATAGGAAGTTTTCAATCATTTACCTTGCAGGTATTTCAAAACGATGGTAACAGATTCTTACTATGTAGTATAGAAATTATTTTTCTATTAGGCTGGACTTGAAATTGTCATGATATCCCTGTCTCTGCGAACTAGATGTGATAATAGTGCACATATGTAACCACACTAAGTTGAAAGTAAGTATCTTTTAGGAAGGTTATTGGTCAATGTAGAAATTATAGTTTAGCTCCTTTGGAGTTAGGATAATATCTCTGAGTATTATTGAGCCCATTTTAATTAATGGGATTTGTAGTTCTTTTGCATTTCCTACTTTGTGTTATTTATATTTGTGTTGTTAATATTTTCTAATATTTAAAAGTTTTTACTAATTGTTCTGTGATGAATTGATATTATTGGTACGTGTAAAAATAAAAAGATCCCTTGTAATTAATGAGTTACTGATTTCCCAATCTTTGATGGACAACATATATTTCTCATTTTTTCCTTATCCAATTACAACTTAAGTCCTCTGGAAATAATAGTCAATAGCTTTAATTTTTTATAATGAATTTTTACTTCGAGAGATATATAAATAATTAGGAGAATGATTTTTTTACATGGGTTTAATCTTTTTCAGGCATGTAGATGCAATTCCATATGTGAATTTGATGTGTAAATTAACTATAAAAGGGTTTGTAATTATTTGTGCTAACTTTTCTCTAAGGGAAAATAAAGTATTTCAAACCAATTCATTTAAAATGTGTAAAAAGCCTCATTTAAAGTTTTTACACATAATTTTACTCAAGTTATAGTTTTATTATTAGCGAAAATAAACTATATTTTATGCATTACTCATTAAATCAATGAAATATTTCATTGCTCACCTCTGTAAATTGAAAAGCTATCAAGGATGAATAATTATTCTGTTTTTTTCCCCACAACCAATTGTTTGACTCTCATTTGTGTTTTTCTTTTAATGGTTACCCTAGAGATTACAGGTTGCATCCTTGACTTATTACAGTTTAGACTAAATTAGTTCTTTAAATACTTTCTTACAGTAAGTACTTCACAGGCATTTAATTTTATACTAGCTTCATAATTTCCTCATACATTTCATGTACAGTAAACTCATAATCATATCATTTTTTTATTTAGTTGGTTATTTTTGCAGGGCTATATTTCAAACTCAGGGCCTTGGTAGGTAGCAAATGATTCTCAAACTGAATCATGTACACAATTCCTATTATTTTTATTTTAAAATCAAGCTTATTTAGTTGAAGATATCCTTATACATTTATTGTTCAGCTCCTGACTTCCATTTATTGTTATTTTTTAACTTGAAGACTATCTATGACATTTATTGGAGTATATTCCCACTGGCTATTACCTAATAGAGACTGTATTGGCCTGAAAATATCCTTCTAATTCCTCCACTTTGAAGAGATTTGAAATAGGTATAAGAGTTTGGAGGAGAAGGTATTTGGTTATCACTTTATCCAATATTCTAAAGAATCCATATCATAATTTGGATTTCATAATATACTATTGAAAAGTTATTCATCATTTGGTGTTATTTTTAAAGATAATTTTATATCTTTTGATTTATCTTTCATGCTTTAATTTGACCTTTGCTAGGATATGCCAAAAATATATAAACCTTAGGACAGTTTTTCCTTCTTAGAGCTAAGAGAATGCAATTAGTCTTGATTAATGTATATAATTAATATAAGAAAATTATCAGCTATATGAATCTTTTGCTATTTCCCTCTTTTCATGGAATTCATATTTTTTTT
>NC_022031.1:28110746-28126777 GCF_000317375.1 Microtus ochrogaster
TTTAGGCCTGATATTATTATCTTAGGCTTAGGAATTGTGATTCATATTCATTTCATTATTTCAATACTTATCTGTAGTTTTGATTTTAAATAAACATTTTCTTAAATAACTTTTCTTTTTTATTTTGGTCATTTTGTTATTGTTAGACTCATCCAATAAATTAATTTCAGATACGTCAAATTCTGTTTGTGCATGACTTTGATAGTCAATTTCACAACTCATTATTCCATCTTATTCACTTTATTTTATTTATCTTTTTCTACATTTCATAAAGTATTCAATCTAGTTAAGTTCATGGTTAACAATATAATAATCTTCATTTCTAGTATCTATTTTATCTCATTTGGTTTATGTTCATGTTTTTCTGACACTTAGCATATTTCTAAAAATGTTAGTGGATAATACGTATTATTTATAAAAATCTAAATATTTATTGATGTTGAATTTCCCTCCAAGCAAAGTGACTTTGTATTTATGCTTAGTGGTTAAAATATCAGTGAGTCAATATAATACAGTAAAAAAACTAATTTTAATCTTATCTATGTGTGATCTGTATTTGTTTTTCACAATCATCTGTGACATCTTTCTTCTTTGTCCACACAATTTTTTTAAATTGATTATTTGTGGATTTTACATCATGCAACACCCACCTTCTGCTCATCTCAGGTCTCACCCCATACAATTACAACCTATTTTCAAAAAAGAATAAGAGAAAAAAATAAAACCAGGTCTAATTTGTGTTTCCCATAGACTCTTTAGATTGTACAGGGAATGAGATATTGGGATAGGTAGTAGGACTATCTAGTTCTAATGTACTTCTGTAGAGTAGTATCACTGTATCTACACTGTTCATACCAGAGGTCTAGAAGAAGGGACTCTAGAAAATTTCACTACAAACAAGTGATAAATTAAATTTTGATGAGAAAAATGTGTTTACCCTGCCCAAAAACATTGAATAATGCTTACATATATAAAAAGAGGATGGGCAGTCATTGTCTTTACTTGTGTAACTATTAGATTGATGAGAAAAGAAGGCTCCTAAATACTTTTAACCCCATGATTTTACTGATACACTCGTTTAAAACTCTGTATGTCATACAGACACACACACACACACACACACACACATACACACACACATGCACACATACAGAAATACCTATATACACATGCTCACATATGTGGTGGTATTTTGTTTGTACGGTAACTAATAAAGTTTGCCTGAAGAGCAGGGTGTGGAGCTACCACATTGCTTAGCTATAGAGGCCAGGCAGTAGCGGCACACACCTTTCATTCCAGCACTTGGGAAACAAAGACAGATGAATCTCTGTGAGTTCAATACCACCATGGGCTAGAGGAGATTGGATCAGTCTAAAAGACAAACAAAGCTCACACCTTTGATCGCAACACTTGGAATCAGAAGTTTGTGTTTTTAATCCTAGGTCTAGGGAAGTAGAGATAGGAAAGATGTGGCTGGGCATAGAGAGGGATATAATGCAGGAGGAGACTGGAGCTCAGAACATTCAGTCTGAGGATTTGTGGAGACAGGATCACCCTTTGGATCTGAGGTAGAGGTAAGAACTAGTGGCTGGTTGCTCTGCTTCTCTGATCTTTCAGTTTTTAACCCTGATGGCTGACTCTGGGCTTTTATTTTATGGCCAATTAGAATACATGCTACACATACACACACAAACACACACACACACACACACACACACACACACACATTCATAAACACATGAATGTAGAAAAGGAGATTGATAGGAGTTGATAGGGATGGGAGATAGAATACATATAGAGGGCAAGAGAAATCTGAATCCATTACATACATGTATATAATTGTCAAAGATCACTTTAATTTAAAATTGTCAAAAACAAATTTAACTTAAATAAAAAGTATCAGCTATGAGCTCATGATGCTCACATATTTGTGTTTTAATGTGTAGCTTTTCCTAGTTCACTTATGCAGAAATTGTAATAATGTACAGTAGAGTTAATGAGTTCTCTTACCTATAACTTCAGAATTTTTAGCAGTTTATACTTAATTTATAGATATCATTTACTTGATATCATTCAGAAGTATACAGATAAAGTTTAGGAAATCATGATCAAACTATGCTGTAGTTATAAATAAAACTTATCTTTGGATTTGAAGAAAAAATAGACATAATGCAGTCTTACAGACCTACAGGAATAAAACAAACTAGAAATTCTCCCTTAATAAGTCTCTATTATTAGGCCAGACAATACACATGCTGAGGAGTAAATTAACTGTTATTATTATTACTCTGACCCCATTATTTAAAATTAGGCTATATCATTATCTAAGTTACCGAAATTGAATCACTTTAAATGAATCACATGGTTTTCCTACATTTTATTTTTTCATAATGATTACAGTAGTGTCCTGTTTTACAATGTATAAGATTTCTTCATTTTTTTTGTTTGTTTGTTTGCTGTTTTCTGTTGCCAAGCCTATAAACTCATTTGTTTATTCATGTGTTTTCTTTTTTTTTTATTAAGGATTTCTGCCTCCTCCCAGCCACCGCCTTCCATTTCCCTCCCCCTCCCCCAATCAAGTCCCTCTCCCTCATCAGCTTGAAGAGCAATCAGGGTTTCCTGACCTGTGGGAAGTCCAAGGACTGCCCACCTCCATTCAGGTCTAGTAAGGTGAACATCCAAACTGCATTTTTTTATTCTTACTATCACTTGTGAAGTTTTTCATTTTTGTTAATAGCTATTGTAAGTATGAAAAAATGCTAAAACACAATGCTGTTTTAATTTGCATTTTATCCAGTGATTAGTAACATCTTAGTAGATTTTTAATGTCTTAACTTTTTCTGTGCTTTCTTTAGAGAAGTACTAATTTGAAATTTTAGGATATTTGAAAGAAACCATGTTTTTAAAACGTCCATACTATCAAAGCAATGAACAGATTTAGCCCATCCATCAATATGTAATATTTGTGTCTTTCAGAGGACCCGGTTCTATTATCAGCATTCACTTGGGGTAGCTATTCTTAATATAACCCTATAGCAATCAAGACATTATGATATTGGCACTAAAAGAGAACACAAAACCATGGAAATTGCCAGGTAACACACAACACACAACCACACCTGACATTCACAGCTAATTGAACTTTTATTACTTATGTTTATTGTAAAATCAGTAGATGTTTTAATATTATTTCAATGCTTTCATATAATATAGCTGATTCATTCCATCTCCCTTTTGATTTTATGTCCCTTTTTGATACATTTTAATTGAAATGTGATTTTATCACTTTTTAGCTTCTCTATTCTCTCTCCAGATTGCCCAAAGTTCCCTCCCCCAAACTTCTTCCATGCCTTCCAGGCTCAAATTGTTAGCCTATTATTCTTCATTATTGCTATGTATTTATTTGTGTGTATAAGCTTGTACGAATGTATAAATTCTATCTGCTGAGTCTGTTTTTATTGTCTCTACTTATATAGTTTCAGGGATTACTGCTATGTTTTGGATAACCAGCTGCTGGGTTTATCTGCTTTGCACAGCAGTCATTTCTCTTGTGAGAAGCTTAGTGAGTGCACGTGACACAACTTCCATTGAATTATAGTCCAGTCTTGTCATAGTCCACTTTTAATCCTAACATTTGGGGAAAAAAACAAAACAGGTGAACAGGTGAATATGAGTTCAAGGCCAGCCTGGGATACACAGAAGGTGCAAATCAGGTAATGCTACATAGTGATATTTTCACACACGCACACACACACACACATACACACAAAACACAACACTACCTACATATTTATTGTCTGTGATTTTAAGTAAACACATTATACTTTAATTCCTTGAGACTTTATCAAATAACCTTAGTGTTATTTGTTTCTCCTTCATCCTTCTATTTCAGCATTGACTTCTTTCCCTCCTTCCTAGTTAGAATCTCCTTTTCTATTTTCTACTTCATATCACTTATATATTTTTATTCTCCTGTCAACACCCTCACTCAATCTATGATCCTTTATACATTTCTTATTTTTGTAGTTACTACATGTAGCATACTCACAGCTAATGATTTGGAGCTAGTAACTAAATGAAAGAGAACATAAATTGTCTGTCTGTCTTGGTCTGGGTTGCCTCACTCAGTGTAATGATTTCTGGATTCTTTTGTTTTCCTGAAAAATTGTGATTTCACTTTTCTTTATAAATGAACAATATTTTACTGTTTATTTGTACCATATTTTAATACCTATTCATTTGTTGAAAAGCATTTAGGTTGTGTCTACTTGCAGAGTATGATCAATATCTTTACCAGAATTTACTATTTTGTTCTATTTTTCATTGTCTTCCAAAGTTTTATTCCTTGGTGTCTTCTTTTTTTCATTATAGAGACATTTAAAACCCGTGGTTTAAAGTTGTATCTGATTTTTTAAGGTTTCTTAAAATGAAGAATATCAGAGCACATCCAACAATCTGCATTATGCAAGCAGAAATCTGAGTGCTTTTGAGTAACCTCCAAGAAAACAAGTCTTATGACCTCAGTTTCTTCAAAAACATAGAACTGTTCTTAGAATGTGCTTTGGTGTCCCTCCCAGGTGCAACCAATAGGTGTGAACTTACTTTAGATTATTCATCTGAGCTAGCTATTGTTATTTTTATTCTTTTTATTATTATTTTGATTATTTTGAAACAGGGTTTCTCTGTATCTCTTTGGCTTTCCTGGGACTCTCTATATACACCAGGGTAGCCTTGACTTCACAGAAATTCACCTGGTCTACAGAGTGAGTTCCATAGTGCTAGGATTAAAGACCTGAGCCAACACCACCTGGCTATTTATTACAACTGGCTATTGTTATTTGTTTACATAACTCTATGGAAATATGTGGTTTTGCCAAGTGCAGTTGATTCTTGTGATCCTTGTTTATGTAAGTACAGCTTGACTTATGAGAAGTTTTCTCAGGTGACTTTCTTCACCCTCAGAGTATAAATTGTTTGATGCTCTGAATAAAGTTGATTATCGCATAAAATTTGGTCCACATTTTTTTAGGCTCCATTCTCACCACCAATTACAGGAGTACACAAGAGTCTTTCTGGATTTCCTCAGAAACCTTATTTTCACTCTACAGAAATTCTAATAGATTCCACATGTTTATTTTGTATCCAATTACTTTTCTGAAAGTCTTTATGAATACAAAAAGTCTTTTGCCAGATCTGTGAAGGTCTTTTAAGTATTAGATTATATGTTTGTAGAAAGAGAAGTTAGTTTCTTCCTTGCCTATTTATTTTATTTATTTATTTATATATTTATTTATCAATTTTCTTCTTTTGGCTAGCTCAACAAGACTAAGGACAAACATAATCAATATTCTTGTTTTGTTAAAAATTTCCATTTTTTGCACCTAGTATAATGTTAACTATCAGTTAGTCATTCATTATCTTAACTTTCATGTGGTGGATTATTTCTATTAATTTTGTGTTTTGAATTTTGATTATTGTGGTGTTTGACTAAAAATGATGCCTCACTACTCATGTATCTGAATATTTGATCATCAGAGACAGCACGGCTGAGAGGAATCAGTCATCTATTCCAATCCTGTTGGAATAGATGTAGCCTTATTGAAAAAAGTGTGTCATGGGGGGTGGACTTTGGTATTTCAGGAGCCGAATCCAGTCTCAGTGGCCCTATCTTTTCCTGATACCAACAGATTAGGTTGTAGAACTCTCAACTACTTCTCCAGCACCACGTCTGCCTAAATTCTGCCATGTTCTCCTCCATAACGGCAATGGACTTCAACTCTGAAACTGTAAGCCTGGGGAGTCTGTGGACCTACTGAAAGAGGGACCAGGATTTATACCTAGTGCATGAACTGAGTGTTTGGAACCCTTTCTCTAGGGAGAAATACCTCGCTCAACCTCAATACAGGGGCAAGAGGCATGGTCTTGCCTCAACTTGATGCCAGACTTTGTTGACTTCCCTAAGGGAGGCCTTACCCTTTCTGAGGAGTAGTTGAGGGGTTGGGTGGGGAAAAGGTGGGAGGGTAACAGAAAGAGAGGAGTGAGGGGGAACTGTGTTTGGTATGTAAATTACAAAAATGAAAAATTAAAAAAAAACCTCAAAAAATCATTATGAACTACAACATCCTTATCTAACAAATAGGACAAAAAGTTTAAAAATTTTGAATATGCTATAATGAGATTTATGCCCTAAGATATCATATGTTTTGGAGAAATTACATTGACTGTAGACAAGATTGAGTGTTTAATAGCCTTTATTGAGTATTTCTTAATTAAGAACTATATTTTCTATACTGTTAATTTAGGATGAACTATATTCACTATGCTGTTAATTAAGTATGAACTATATTTACTATGAAGTTTCTCTGTTGATATTTTTAACTAAAATCTCTAGGTTAATTATGTTAAGATACTAACATATTTTATTATAGCCGTAGCTGGACACTTGTAGACCTTTATATCCAGTAGTCATGAATTTACAAAATTGGTTATATCAGCAGTGGGTTGAACTAAAATATATGCATGACAAATTTATTTTCTTTTAATTTATTATTTGATAATTTGATGCATTATATTTTAACGTATTTTTCCTTCTCTCAACCCTGGCCACATTTTCTCTACTCACTAGTCACCCTACTAGTCATGCTTTTTCTTTCTATAACAAATGAAAACTAAACAAAACAGAAGATTAAATGCCACTGACTATGTTGACCAGTCATTCTTTATCCTTGCCCAGGAGCGTGCACAGCGTCACTCCATTGTAGAGAATTTACTTCCCATCTTCCAGCTGGAATCAATTGCAGATGTCTTTTTGACTAGGAGTGAAAATTTATGCCTACCTCCCCCTCACTATTCTATGAGTTTTACGTGGCTTGATCTTCTGAAGAACTTGTGCATGCTGTCAAAAATCTCCGTGAACTCATATGTGTGTTTTATCTGTGTTACCTCACTCAGGATAACTGACTTGCCTTCCATCCATTTAATTGCCAATTTTGTAAACTTATTTTTCTGAATATTCCACTGGAATGCTATATTATTTAAGTTTTTAGTACTGTAAACACAGTTTTAAAACAAAGTGTATGGCTCCTGAATTCTGAAGATGTAGGTGGTAATTACTATGACTGTTTAGATAAGATGATATTGTTCTAAATTGCTTTTCAAGTATTTAATCTTGTCCTGGTAGACAATCACTTCACTTAGCTTAAATCAGTGAGGCATCACTCCGTAGTAAACTGTAAAAAATGCCAAAAAGTATGGCTAATCAATGTGCTTTTGAAAAGCGATAGTTGTGTTATCAGCCCTCTTAATACATTTGTTCCACCTGCTTTGAGGCTTTGGAAACACTGCAGAGATGGGAACAGAAAGAGTGTAAGAAATGAAGGAAAAGCATTATGTAATGTCATCTTCTTGGCATGACACGGCCATTCTGACTGTGATCTTATAGCCTCTATAGCTGCCTGCACAAAAGATTAAATCAGGCCTGCCATGATTAGAACCATGCTCAAAGACAATATCCATGCTACTGATGTATCTATGGCAGAAGCTATCGTTGGCTGCACTTCACAAGGTGAAGATGGATTCTAAACAGAAATCCCACACTAGCTCAGAACTGAGTAAAATGAAGGATTTTTTATTTAGGCATAGACTCACAGATCATAGTCCTCTGCTTGAACAGGGAACAGCAACTGAATACCGAAGCTGAAAGAGAGGTCAACTGTGAGCTTATATAGGCATTTATAGTATGAGGACATGCCCAAGTAGCAGGTAACTATAGAATACTGACTGTAGAAATTCCTACAGCACCTCCCCTTTTTATTTACATAAGAGAATTCTAAGCCTAATACAAATTTATGTAATAATAAATTATAATAAGAACAAATCTCAGGTATTAAAAATTAGAATTATAACCAGCACAAATAATATCAAGAAACATGTGATAAATGTTTCGATAATTATCCTATCCTAAGGAGTTTAAGTCTTGTATTATAAATAACTTGGCCAAGATATGACTGGAAGGTAACTACAACTATCTAGTCTTCAACCCCACTGAAGACCCGAGAAGGAAAATAATGTTACTTGTGTAAGCAAGAAGTGCAATCAAGTAACTTCCAAAATATACAACAAATGACAAAGACAACTGGATACCAGGAAAATAACCCAAAATCTCGCTTGCAATGTTGGAGCAACCAACTTTGGCTAAGGCCTAGAGTAAATGACAGACTATATTCAGAGGCAGGAAAAATTTTTAAAACCATCTTACCCTATCTTGGCAAGATTTGACAGTCTTTGTTCTTGTATCCTGCTTGTCCTGTCCAGACATTGTGCATTTTGTCAGTGGTTAATGAATGGATAGTTTCTTGGCCAAAGGCCAGTTTTGCCAAGAAGAAAACAAGTTCCAAGTGATTTGTCTTCAGTGGTCAACATTCAATTCCCTCAGACTCATCTCTATGTTTCTGACCCACAAACTTTGTGGTTTTTTTTAAGCATGGGTCTAATTTGTGTTCCCCATATACTCTTTGGAGTGGGGTTATCACTGGAGTGATATCAACAATCAGAAGCCACATACTTAAAGGGAACTGACACTTATGGATTCAAAGATCAAATTTAGGTTGTAGACTTGTGTGGGAAGGACTTTTACCTCTTGAGCTGTCTTGGCCACTTTAATCTTGTCTCCTTATAAATATAGGAAAAAGATCTCTTAACTTGAAATTCAGTTTGAAGCTATAATCCATGTAGAAAATTTCATTATTTGATCATCCATACTTAAGTGAAAAGAGAATATCAGTAGGAAATCACTAGCATGATTTCAGTATTTAAGGTTTAACAAGAGGAACCATGAATTTTGTCTATGGGTTGTAAATGAAAAATATTTGAGTTTTCATAAAGTTGTACTGTCATGAATGGTATTAATTAATCAGAATATGCCAGCTGAGCTCAATGCTATAGCTTGGTAACTATGAAATAATTTTTCCATATTGAAATACAATGAAAGTTTCCATATCTAAATGTTATCTCCAAATTGTTATTTATTAATATTTAATACTTTGTCTTGAAATCATTTCTGCAGCCTTGTCTTCACAGGACATCTGTTTTTATTTCACTTATGAAATCATATGATAGGCTTAGTACATCAAAAATTTAAAAATGAATGCAAGTTTTCTATGATGGTAATGAAGTCCAGACTGACATATTACCAACTATAGTTGAATATCAAATAGTACCTGGAATAAAATGGAAAAATTATGATACTTAATTTGTTGTAAATGTAATTGATTTTGTTTAGTCAAATGAGTAACAATACTAGAGAATTTGATACATTTCCAACAGTGCTTTTTCCAAGGTTAAGATTATATTTAAAAGAAATTAATTCGTTATAGAGGCAGCTCAAATTTTAATGTGTTCAGGCCAGTGACCAATATGGTATTGTCCAGAAGGAAATGTGTTGGTTTTATTTTGTGTGTGTGTGAGAAGGTAGTGTTTTTAATTTGAATGATAAACATTTATTTATAGCATGCCAACACATGTAATGTTTAGAAGGCCAAGACTCTCATTTTGCAGTGTCATCAGCAGTAGATGAAAAGGAATTGAACAGCTGTTGAACATTTGTTTAATTTTCATGACCCAGAGCTTCTATTGTGATTGATTTCACTACTGGCCTTTAACGATTCAGCAAGAAGTTTGTATAACATTTTCATTAAACAGTAAACTCAGTATGGTTTTACAGCTTTGTTCCCAAAGCATAGTAGAGTTGTTCCTATATCAAGTTAAACCATCTAGAAGTAATGAGGTGTGATAATATTTTAAGTTACACAAAAGAGAAAGATCTGGTTAATGAAATCTCAGTGATCACATAGGCATGGGATCTATGAGAGTAAAGAATACAAAACAACTCCAGTCGGACTGGGAAGCAACAAGCATAGGAACAAACTAGTTCCTCTGAATGTGGTTGGAAGTTGCATGGCTGTGGCAGTCTGAGGCACCACTGGCAGTGGCACTAGGATTTACATGTACTGGCTTTTTGGGATCCTATTCTCTTTGTATGTATACCTTACTCAGCCTAGATGTGGTAGGGAGGGCCTTGAACCTTCCACAAAGCAAAGTGTCTTACCCTCTCTTAGGATTGATTAGAGGGGGGTGGGGTGGGAGGGTGTGTGGAGAGAATGAGAGAAGGGGAGGGAGTGGGAACTTGGATTGGTATTTTTTAAAAAAATCTAATAAATAAAAAAGAATATATTTTTCATCTTTAACTTTTATATCAATTATGTGAATATTTTGAAGGTTTTTATATTTAAGTCTGATACAACTTCTGGTGTCCTGACAAACAGTTCAAGCTAAAGAAGTGTCATACACATGCAGAGGGCCTATTCCATGCCAGTTCCCTAGCTGTCACTCCAGAGAGCTGGAGCTCCCTGGAACCTCGACCATTTGGCAATTCCTCTAAGGTTTCTGGATTTATTAAGCTTGGTTGGCTGAAAGCCTTATGCAGTTCCTCTCTATTCTTATAATGCAGTGCTAAAATTTACTCTCCTTTAAATTCCTCAGTCTAGATTCGAATATCTCTGTGATCTGTTTTATTAGGTTTTCTAAAGCCTATATTTTAGCACTAAGATTAACCAACGTTTTTGGTGATAGAACAAAAATTATCAATATGATAATGTTTACAATTGACATTAGATAAATCCCATCAAAGTAAGGTATGCTCTCATTTATTCATTCTATTTTCAAACTCTCTAGCATAATATCATCAAGAGACCCAAGTTTCTCCATTGTAATGGCTTCTTCTGTTTCTAATGTGGGGAAAAACTGTCTCTTTAACTAATTCCTCCCTTTAATAATTCCCCATTGACTTACCAAATCTCCCTACAAAATGGATGAAGTAATGATGCTTTTTGCTGCTACATAGTCTAGTAAAAGCCTCACTGAATTTCAAAGCAGATACCTAGCTAGGCAGCAGCCCAAGAAGGGAATTCTGAGAGAGTCCAGAACCTATGTTACATACATGTATGTGTGTGTGTGTGTGTGTGTGTGTGTGTGTGTTTGTAGAACCTGCTGAGCTCATTTAGTATTGCTTATATGCATATGACTTCAGAGTTGATCTTTTAAATGTTATTTGATAACTAGGAGCCACATTACTGGAGAAAACTAGGGGATTTTTTTGTTTTTTGTTTTTGGTCTGGGGTGGAGCTCCTTGAGATTTCCCCTTTCTGCTTTGTCTATTGGTGTTGTCCATGTTTTAGTCTTGTTAAAGCAGTTATCTTGTTAAATCATGATGTGTGCAGTTTACCTATCATTTCTAGTAGACACAGTCTCACAGATTTCCTGGTAATCTTGCTTTTTACAATCATTCTTATCTCTCTTTTGCAATGTTTCTTGTACTTTAGTTAGAGGATCTGTACTGAAGATGTGTATCCTGGGTGAATACTGGCAACTGGGACCTCACAATGGGTTGTTAAGGATGGGGTGGTTCACTATAGAATATTAACTTTATGAGTTACAGTTATATTTTCTGTTTTGTTGTTTTCTGGTTCTAGTCATATGTTTTTAAACTTTGGGAAATTTGGATTAACAAAATAAAATACTATGCATAAGACATAAATTGTTTCCTACTTGGTGACCATTTAATTTCTCACAGGGTCTATATCATCATTCTGGAATAGATCAAAATTTAATAGTCTTCATTTTAATACTGACTGTCTTCTGCAACTCTTAACATTCTTTTTTCTCTATGTTTATTATTATGTTAGAAGAAGAATTTTTTGGTGCAGTGTATTTTGTGTTCTGAAAGCTTCTTCTACTTTTATAAGCATGGTTAGAAATGTTTTCTTCTAAGATTTTGTTGAATATATTTTCTGCGCTTTTGAGTTAGAATTCTCTTTCTTCTATCCCTAATGTTTTTAGGTTTGGTCTTTCCATGATATCCCAGATTTCCTGGATGTTTTGTGTCAGCAATTTGTTGGTTTAACATTTTATTTGACAGATGAATCTATTTCCTCTAACATATCTTCAAAACCTGAGATTCTTTCTTCCATCTCTTTTATTCTGTTGGTTATGCTTTCATCTATAGTTCCTGTTCATTTATCCAGATCTTCCATTTCCATAATTCCTTTGGTTTGTGTTTTCTTTATTGCCTCTTTTTCTGTTTTCTAGTCTTGAACTGTTTCCTCCACTTGTTTTTCCTCTTGGCCTTTTTTAAGAGATTTATTGCTTTTTCTCAATGTTTTATTTGTCATTTTCTCAGTTTCTTTACAGGAATTTATTATTTCTTTTTTAAGTAAATAATTTACTTATTCAAGTAAAAATATTTCCTTTTTATTATCATCTTCATAACCTTATTCTTAAGGTCATTTTTGCTTTGTCTGCATTTGGATATCCATGTTTGCTGTTGTTGGACCACTGGGTTCCGGAGGTGTTGATTCTTGTGAAGTTTTTTTTGGTTGGTTGTTTTTTTTCTTTTATCATCTGCTTCATTTATTGCCTTTTGTCCTGAATGACCAAGGGCTCTGATAATTGGCTTGTCATCAAGTCCAGTAGGGTTATCTCTGGTGAGGTTTTTGGGGGTTTGGGTACCTTATTCCAGTCTGCCTTCTGGTTCTTCTGACTGATGTGGGTTTACTTTTGACTACAGAGTATTTTCTTCTTAGTGGTGTGGGTTGTTTCTATTCCTATGAAGTCTGTTCTTTCAACTGGTGGGGATGATACCTGTGCCTATTCTTCACCTATTCTTCCTACTGACATAGGTGGTGCTTGTACCTATAGGAGCTACTGATCTTGCTGGGAAAGCCTATCCATGTGGAGGATGCTGGAGTAGGTGGGCTTGATTGACAGAGTGGGACTTGGGATAGTAGGGTCCAGTGGGTGGTGGTGTGGTCTTCCCTAAGATCTCTTATCTGCTGTACACCAGCTGGGGATTGTATCAGTTTATTCTGAATCAGGGGCAGAGCACAGCTGCCTTGCTGGGGATGAGATGGTAGGAGGAGACACATGGGCTCTATTCTGGGGCTTAGGGCCTGGAGTTTGGGACCATTTAGCTGGAAGTTCAGTCATTCTACTGTTCTTCCAACTAGTGTGGGTGGTGCTTATGCCCATATGGTGTGCTGATATTGTGGGGAAAGGCTGTCCATAAGGAGGATGCTTGGATACAAAGAGTTGGGCAGTGCAGTAAGTCATGGGAAACAGAGTACAGTGAGTAGCAGGAGGTAGGGTGCAGCCTGTCTGCAAGGCTCTCACCGGCTACTAGCAATACACTTTTAAAATAGCAATTCCATAAAAGCATGGGTATCAATAAAGATAAATAAAATAATACTTTTCATGTCATAAACACAGCCATAGGGTTTTTTTTATTGATTTTACTTGTATTGTTTTGTCATTTTAGTTGTATAGTTTTTATTTTCAAAAATTATTACTGAACAAAGAATTTTTATATTGCTATTATTAGGACTGTGTACCCAGGTTATTCTGCAATTGACATGCTTTTTCTATTAATTGTTCCCTGCTCTAGAAATATTTTAGGCAATTAATCTCAAACTTTATGACAAAGGTCACCTTTCCAACGTTATCCGTGCTTTCATTTATTTAGTTATAATCAAAATCTATTCCGACACATGAAAGATGCTCTCATTATGGAAAAAATTCTGCATCAGCATATTAATGTTAAAATATTACTGTCAGAGTCTCCTTTCATGAGTAGAACAGGTAGGCCTTCTATTCCTCCCTTGAGGGTGGCACACAACAGAAAGGACCTGACACCAGGTCATGCTCTCTCTTTACTTCCGTGCTGCTTTCAGGGCCAGGAGCTCTCCAGATGTAACACCCACATTGTAGCTTTTTGTAAACAGTTCCCTCTTTCAGAAAATAAGCAGCAACTTTGTAAAAATAAGATCCTGTCCAGGTACATTCAAATTGTTCCCAACACTTTATAAATGAGGACCTACCTTTTATTCTAAAATAAATGGGAAATTAGGATGTTAAAAAGAAAGGCATGAATAAAATGTGTAATAAGTCAGTGAAAAGGATGTGTCTGGAAAATATAGTTTTCATTTAAAAGCACCTTAAATGAGGCTTGCGCACATCTTTGCTTAGCAGTCTCCAGTGTCTCATTCTGATTTACTAACCCCTTATTTTTCCTCTAATCTTGAAGTAGTATTTGTCACATAATATATTTATAGTACCAGAAACATCAGCACATCCTTATAAATGTGCCAAAATAGCTTTAAAATGATGACTCAAAATAGTTTATCTCCTTCTGAATTTCAACACATTATAATATCATCCTACAATTTCATAAATTGTAGGGTTTGTAGCCATTCGGAACGATGTGATTGCTCTGCTGTAGAATAATGAAAGAAAAAAGGAAGGAGAAAAAACTTTCATAAGTAAAGGCTTTCCGAAGATAATTTTTAAAAAACATGTAAAAGCAACTAAATTCATTCTGATTGCCCCTGAAGGATATACCAAACATAATCAAAATTAGTCAGTGCCAAGCATGGCACAACAGTAAACACATGTTTATACATTTGAAAATCTCCAGACAGGCTCTGTTTCTGGCTTATGTTTTCTTTCAGTGGAATAAGAGTTATGTGTCTGCTTTGAGAGACATGTAAAACAATTAACATTATTTTCAATGGAAATCCCCCGGGTAACATCTTGAAGCTAGATAATGAGCATAATCATTGCTTTCTAATTCCAGCTATAGCAGAAAACATAAAACCATATGCACCAGATCATTGGATAGAAGGAGAAGATCAAAAGATAGAATTTAACACACAGAACCACCAAGGTAGAGCTTTCAACTCTGCTAAATTTCTCTGTTTTCTGTTACACTTACTTTCTGTAAGTATAAAGTACTCTCTGGGAAATTGATCTCCGCTGTGCACACTTCCAAGATTTTGTTAAAAGCAAGCCTATATACCATAGTGCATATATGTATGATACATATATGTATGATATAAACACATCATAGCATCATTTCATTTCCACTGTAGTACAGGCGAAATATTGCCATTAGGATTATTTTTAACAAAACTTAGACCAGAAAAGATAAACGGTGCCTTAGATATAATAGGCTTTTAGTGAAAAGATATAACAGGCATAAAAAGCTGTTCAAAGCTTTGTTTTCTCAAAACTAGTTGACTATATTTGCTATCTCAAAGTTTTCTGAGTTGAACCTGAGAGGGGAAAAACAACAATAACAAAATAGAGATCGATAAAGAGGTGCACACCATGTCTTTCTTTGCAGCAAGAAGTGAGTTCTGCAGAATACTTGTGACGATTGAAAAAAAGGGATGGGAAATGCAGGGGGCAACTTTCATTCATAGGGGTGAGGAATGTCTCATAGTAGTTTTAATATAAGTGACTCAATGGAGAACGGGCTGAAATGTTGGATGTTCATCAAAGAAGGTAGCAAGTTCGAATATGAGTTTGCCCATCCACATAGAAGTCCTGACCAGAGAAGCAGGACATTGCCTATTAACAGATATTCAAAGAGTTTGTGGCTATATCACTTACTGATACACAGTTTACACCAGCTGAACCTATAGAGTGACTGACCACTTACAGTCATCTTACCTTCAATCTTCCATGTGTAAATGCTTTTCATTTTTTTAAGAGTGCAATTGTATCATATTTCCCTTTGACTATAGCACTTATTTGACATAAAGCTCCAGTTATGCCCTTGTCTCTGAATGTACATAAAATGGACATTTGACTTTTATTTGATATGTTTTTGCAATGATGATTTGCTATGTGTATATATTTTCAAATTAAAGAATAGTCATATACTTTTGAGTAGTACTCTAATGTGTATATATTCCACACTTTCTTCATCCACTCTTCCGTTGAAGGGCATCTAGGTTGTTTCCAAGTTCTGGCTATTACAAACAATGCTGCTATGAACATAGATGAGCATATACTTCTGTTGTATGATAGGGCATCTCTCGGGTATATTCCCAAGAGTGGTATTGCTGTTTCCAGAGGTAGGTTGATCCCGAATTTCCTGAGAAACTGCCACACTGCTTTCCAAAGTGGTTGCACAAGTT